>NW_024070192.1:60544834-61003572 GCF_014754425.2 Oryx dammah
TCCCACCTCCCTCCCCACACAGCTCAGTTGGTAAAGAATCTGCCTGCAATGTGAGAGACCTGGATTTGATCCCTGTGTTAGGAAGATCCCCTGGAGAAGGGAAAGGCTAACTACTCCAATATTCTGGCCTGGAGAATTCCATGGACTGTTTAGTCCAGGGGTCACAAAGAGTTGGACATGACTAAGCGACTTTCATTTTCACTTTCAACTTAAAAAAAAAAAAAAGCAATCACAATACTGGCAGAGGATCTGAATAGACTTAATCTCAATAAGATATACAAGTGGCCAACAGGCGTATGAAAAGATGTTCAACTCAAAACCACAATGAGATATCACCTCCAATGTCAGAATGGCTATAGCAAGTAACAAATATTGGTGAGGATTTGGAGAAAAATGAACCCTTGTGCACTGTTGGGGGGAATGTAAATTGGTGCAACCACTATGGAAAACAGCGATTTCACAAAATATTAAAAATACAACTGCCATGTGATCCATATGATATATACTCTTGGATATTTATCCAAAGAAAATAAAAGCACTGATTAAGGAAGATATATACCAGTTTAGTTTTAAAAACATTTGTAGAACTTTTCTGTCTTCTCCACATGTATGCCACCAGTAGTCAACCAGTGCTTTGTTTTGTACCATAATTCGGCTCTTGATTCAATGCATGTGCAGGTCAATAATGAGCCTAGAACTTTATACGCAGATTTGGGGCTCATTTTCTCTATCATATTCCTCTACATGACTCCTGTTCTCTCTCAAGTTTCTAGCGGCTCCTCTCTCAGGTCTTCTGACTTTAAAATCAGGATTTTAGGTTTGCTGTGCTATTTCACAAAGTGTCCTTGGTGGCTCAGTGGTAAAGAAACTACCTGCAATGCAAAAGCAGCAGGAGACCTGGGTTCAGTCCTGGGTCAGGAAGATCTCCTGGAAGAGGACAGGACAACCCACTCCAGTGTTCTTGCCTGGAGAATCACATGGACAGAGGGGCTTGGTGGGCTACAGTCTGCTGCTGCTGCTGCTGCTAAGTCGCTTCAGTCATGTCCGACTCTGTGCAACCACACAGACGGCAGCCCACCAGGCTCCTCTGTCCCTGGGATTCTCCAGGCAAGAACACTGGAGTGGGTTGTCATTTCCTTTGCCAACGCATGAAGATGAAAAGTGAAGTCACTCAGTCATGCCTGACTCTTAGCGACCCCATGGACTGCAGCCTACCATGCTCCTCTGTCCATGGGATTTTCCAGGCAAAAGTACTGGAGTGTATTGCCATTGCCTTCTCTGGGGCTACAGTCTACAAGATCTCAAAAAAATTAGACACAATTGAAGCAATTAGGCATGCTTGCATATGTCATTTCACACTTGCTATGACTTGGTTCACCATGGGAGCACCATTACTGAAGAGACTGTCTTTTCTCCATTGTATATTCTTACCTCTTTTGTCTTAGATTAAGTGATCACAGGTGCATCAGTTTATCTCTGGACTTTGTAGCCTGTTCTATTGATCTATATTTCTGTTTTTATACTATTACCAAACTGTTAAGTGAATTTAGCTTTATGATAGAGTCTGAAGTCAAGGAGCCTGATTCCCTCAGCTCCATTTTTCTTTCTCAAGATAGCTTTGGTTATTCAGGGATTTTTGTGTTTCCATACAAACTATACGGTTTTGTTGTTGTTGTTTGAATGCTGTGAAAATTGCCATTGACAATTTGATAGGGATAGTGATTGCATTCAATCTGTAAATATTTTAGGGTGGTATAGTCATTTTGACCGGAGAAGGCAATGGCACCCAACTCCAGTACTCTTGCCTGGAAAATCCCATGGATGGAGGAGCCTGGTAGGCTGCAGTCCATGAGGTCGCACATGGTCGGACACAACTGAAGCAACTTAGCAGCAGTCACTTTGACAATACTGATTCTTCCAATTCAAGAGCATGATATATATCTCCATCTGTTTCTGTCATTCCTGATTCCATTCAACAGTATCTTACGGTTTTCTGAGTACAGTTGTTTTTACTTTTTATTGTGTTGTACAACATATGTGCATGCAAAGCATCTTCAGCCATGTTAGAATTTATGAGACCCTATGGATCATAGGCGGAGAAGACAATGGCACCCCACTCCAGTGTTCTTGCCTGGAGAATCCCAGGAACAGGGGAGCCTGGTGGGCTGCCATCTATGGGGTCGCACAGATTTGGACACGACTGAAGTGACTTAGCAGCAGCATGGACCATAGGCCACCAGGCTCCTCTGTCCATGGGATGCTCCAGACAAGAATACTGAAGGGGTTGCTGTGCCCTTCTACAGGGGATCTTCCTGTCCCAGGAATTGAACCTGCATCTCTTATGTCTTCTGCACTAGCAGGAAGGTTCTTTACTGCTAGTGCCACCTAGGAAGCACAGTTTTGGCTCTTTCATTTCACTTCAGTTTTGCTCAGTCACTCAGTTGTGTCCGACTCCTTGGGACCCATGGACTGCAACACGCCAGACCTCCCTATTCATCACCAACTCTCAGAGTTTACTCAAACTCATGTCCATTGAGTTGGTGATGCATTCCAATCATCTCATCCTCTGTCATCACCTTCTCCTCCTGCCTTCAATCTTTCCCAGCATCAGGGTCTTTTCAAATGAGTCAGCTCTTTGCATCAGGTGGCAGAAGTATTGGAGTTTCAGCTTCAGCATCAGTCTTTCCAATGAACACCCAGGACTGATCTCCTTTAGGATGGACTGGTTGGATCTCCTCGTTGTCTTCTCCAACACCACAGTTCAAAAACATCAATTCTTCAGTGCTCAGCTTTCTTTATAGTCCAACTGTCACATCCACATATGACCACTGGAAGTATCATAGCCTTGACTAGACAGACCTTTGTTGGCAAGTAATGTCTCTGCTTTTTTTATTTTTTTTTAATTTTATTTTTTTTAAATTTTTCAAGCTCTTAGCTTCCTTTCCTTTTTTTAATTTTAATTTTTACTTTATTTTACTTTACAATACTGTATTTAATATCAAATCTTCAGTACTCAGCTTTCTTTACAGTCCAACTCTCACATCCATACATGTGTACTGGAGAAACAATAGCCTTGACTAGATGGACCTTTGTCAGCAAAGTAGTGTCTGTGCTTTTTAATATGCTGTCTAGGTTGGTCATAACTTTTCTTCCAAGGTGTAAGCTTCCTTTTATTTCATGGCTGCAGTCACCATCTGCAATGATTTTGGAGCCCAAAAAGATAAATTCAGCCACAGTTCCCCCTGTTTCCCCATCTATTTTCCATGAAGTTATGGGACCAGATGCCATAATTCTAATTTTCTGAGTGTTGAGCTTTAAGCCAACATTTTCACTCTCCTCTTTCACTTACAACAACAGGCTCTTTAGTTCTTATTTGCTTTCTGCCATAAGGGTGGTATCATCTGCATATCTGAGGTTATTGATATTTCTCCCGGCAATCTTGATTCCAGCTTGTGCCTCATCCAGCCCAGCGTTTCTCATGATGCACTCTGCATGTAAGTTAAATAAGCAGGTGACAATTTACAGCCTTGACGTACTCCTTTCTTATTTGGAACCAGTCTTTTGTTTCATGTCCAGTTCTAACTTCTGCTTCCTGACCTGCACACAGATTTCTCAAGCGGCAGGTCAGGTGGTCTGGTAGTCCCATCTCTGTCAGAATTTTCCACAGTTTGTGGTGATCCACACAGTCACAGGCTTTGGCATAGTCAATAAAGCAGAAATATATATATTTCCTGGAACTCTCTTTCTTTTTCTATGATCCAACGGATGTTAGCAATTTGATATCTGGTTCCTCAGCCTGTTCTAAGTGCAGCTTGAACATCTGTAATTTCACGGTTCACATATTGTTGAAGCCTGGCTTGGAGAATTTTGAGGATTACTTTACTAGCATGTGACATGGGTGCAATTGAGAGGTAGTTTGAGCATTCTTTCATATTGCTTTTCTTGGGGATTTAAATGAAAACAGACTTATTCCAGTCCTTGGCCACTGATGAGTTTTCCACGTTTGTTGGCATATGAGTACACTTTCTTAAGGCTCACTTGACTTCATGTTCCAGGATGTCTGGCTCTAGGTGAGTGATCATACCATCGTGATTATCTGAGTCCTGAAGATCTTTTTTGTACAGGTCTTCTGTGTATTCTTGCCACCTCTTCTTAATATCTTCTGCTTCTGTGAGGTCCATACAATTTCTGTTCTTTATTGAGCCCATCTTTGCATGAAATGTTCCCTTGGTATCTCTAATTTTCTTGAAGAAATCTCTAGTTTTCCCCATTCTATTGTATTCCTCTATTTCTTTGCATTGATAGCTGAGGAAGGCTTTCTTATCTCTCCTTGCTGCTTTTTGGAACTCTGCATTCAAATGGGTATAACTTTCCTTTTCTCCTTTTCTTTTCACTTCTCTTCTTTTCACAGCTATTTGTAAGGCCTCCTCAGACAGCCATTTTGCTTTTTTGCATTTCTTCTTCTTAGGGATGATCTTGATCCCTGTCTCCTGTACAATGTCACGAACCTCATTCCATAGTTCATCATGCATCAGATCTAGTCCCTTAAATCTGTATCTCACTTCCACTGTATAATCATAAAGGATTTGATTTTAGGTCATACCTGAATGGTCTAGTGGTTTTCCACACTGTCTTCAATTTAAGTCTGAATTTGGAAATAAGGAGTTCATGATCTGAGCCACTGTCAGCTTCTGATCTTGTTTTTGCTGACTGTATAGACCTTCTCCATCTTTGGCTGCAAAGAATATAATCAATCTGATTTTGGTGTTGGCCATCTGATGATATCCATGTGTAGTCTTCTCTTGTGTTGTTGGAAGAGGGTGTTTGCTATGGCCAGTGCATTCTCTTGGCAAAACTCTATTAGCCTTTGCCCTGCTTCATTCTGTACTCCAAGGCGAAATTTGCCTGTTACTCCAGGTGTTTCTTGACTTCCTTGTTTTGCATTCCAGTCCCCTATAATGAAAATGACATCTTTGGGGGGTGTTAGTTCTAAAAGGTCTTGTAGGTCTTCACAGAACCATCACAGGCACAGTCACAGACAAGTAGCCAATCTGATCACATGGACCACAGCCTTGTCTAACTCAATGAAAGTAAGCCATGCTGTGTGGGGCCACCCAAGATGGACGGGTCATAGTGTAGAAGTGTGACAAAATGTGGTCCGCTGGAGAAAGAAATGGCAAACCACTTCAGTATTCTTGCCTTGAGAACTCCATGAACAGTATGGAAATACAATAAGTTAGCACACTGAAAGATGAACTCCCTGGTCACTAGGTACCCAATATCCTACTGGAAATCAGTGGAGAAATAACTCCAGAAAGAATGAAGGAATGAAGCTGAAGCAAAAACAACACCCAGTTGTGGATGTCACTGGTGATGAAAGCAAGGTCCAATGCTGTAAAGAGCAACATTGCATAGGAATGTGGAATATTAAGTCCATGAATCAAGGCAAATTGGGAGTGGTCAAACAGGAGATGGCAAGAGTGAACGTTGACATTCTAGGGATCAGCAAACTAAAATGGACTGGTAGGAGTAAATTTAACTCAGATGACCATTATATCTACTACTGTGGGCAAGAATCCCTTAGAAGAAATGGAGTAGCCATCATAGTCAACAAAACAGTCTGAAATGCAGTACTTGGATGCAATCTCAAAGATGACAGAATGATGTCTGTTCATTTCTAAGGCAAACAATTTAATATCCACTGGAGAATCCCAGGGACTGGGGAGCCTGGTGGGCTGCCGTCTATGGGGTCGCACAGAGTCAGACACGACTGAAGTGACTTAGCAGCAGGGAAGCCCAAATATCATGGTAATCCAAGTCTGTGCCCCAACCAGTAACACTGAAGAAGCTGAAGTTGAACGGTTCTATGAAGACCTAAAAATGTTCATAATGAAGTTCAAAAGTGGATTTATATGAGTTTCTGATTTTTTTTAAGCATTTGTTTAATTAGCCATTCTGCTCTAAGGGATATTGCTACTGAAGACTGTTGTTATGTCTGATACAGGCAACTATGCCCTAGATCTTGTAAATTAATTAAATAATTGAGCATACGATGCAAATTAAGTAGCTTAGTTGGGGTTACTGAGGTAATTACTTCTGCTGTGAGTGGAGATAAAGTGTGTCAGTCAAATCTTTACTTCCTGAGGCAGGTTTTACCTTCACTATTGGAAGAAAGAAAGACAATATCTTAAAGCAGAAATCAGGAGGGAGAAAAACTAATCTGTTAACTCAAAGACATGCCAGAAAGGTGAACTAATAAAGTCTTTCCCATGACTGACTTAGTATCTGTTGGGGGCCTTATTATAGGAATATTGTGGGAAGCAAGTAGGTTCTTCCAGAGGGATTAGATAGTAAATTATATTTGTTTTATGGTTTAAAAATACAGTTTTGTATTAGATGGGTTTTGGCTAAATTAATCCAGTTGTTAAATCAGGCAAAGAAAAATATATATTTGAATCTTAAGCTATAATTTCCAAAATGGAATGTGCAAGACAAACCATAGGAATCCAGGAGGAGAATATAATTCATTTATTTGTAAACTACTTAAATGCCTATGATGAGCTAGGGACCAAGGATGAGGCAACAAATCGCAACAATAAAAGTAGATGAGAATATCTCTTCCCTCAGGAATTTTGAATTGTAATGAGAGAAAACAGATTATCAATATAAATACTGGTTGTCAGGTTCCTGAAAAGAAACAGTTGGCACACTCAAATGTAAGAAATTAAGGAGAGTTTAATGAAGAGCTATGTATGGAGGGCTAGCCACAGTTTGAGGCTTCCCAGGTGTCTCAGTGGTAAAGCAGACACCTGCCTGTGAAGGAGATACAGGAGATGCAGGACCCATCCCTGAGTAAGGAGGATCAGGGTTTAAGAGAAAGTAAGAGGAAATGGTGAGCCTCCCTAGGGGCTACCAAGAGTAGGAAGCTACCTCCCATATGGGACCAGGTAATGTCCCAAGCCATCCCAACAGATGAAGACATAGAAGGACACCCAACAAGAGGTGTGGCCTTGGGAGAGGAAAACAGCCATTTTCCAAATTGTGACCCAGCAGAGATAAATGCTGAAGGGATAAATGTCCAGTCTTCTCTCCACTCTTGCCTTCCTCTACCTACTAGTGCCTTCCATTGACAAGACTCAACTGGAAGCCAGAGTGCAAAGGAGCCTGGTAGATGCAGGACAACTTCCCAGGGCACAGAAAAAGGCAGAGAAGGGGGAGGAGGTAACACCAGGGTAAATGGAGAATGCACATAGGAAAGTACTTTGGAGAGTAATAAAGCAAGGAGGAAAAGGGGGAGAAGTAGGACAAGGAGGGCCTGGGGAAAGGTTTTAAATTTTAACAGGGTGGTCGGAGAAAGTGGTATCTCAGGAAAATTCTGAAGTAGATGAGCATGTGAACTGAGTGGCTAACTGTAGGACAGAGATCAAGGTTAGAGATGATGATGTAAGAACATGTTTGGCAGGGTCAGGGGTCACTCAGGAGGTTGATATGGGTACAGATGGGTGAGGGAGGATGTTGCTTAGTATATAGTGTCTTAAAAGTACCCAATACCTGTAATAATTAGTATAATAGTAAGTATATCAATTTAATTTATGAATAAGTATTTATAATGGACATGAGTTTGAGCAAACTCCAGGATTTTGTGATGGACAGGGAGGCCTGGTGTGCTGCAACCATGGCGTCACAAAGAGTCAGATACGACTGAGCGACTGAACTGAAATGAACTGATTTATAATGGGATTGCATGGTGAATGTTGTTTTGTCACTGATAGGGCAATGCTATACAAAATTTTGGCAAACACATAAACTGTGGAAAATTCTGAAAGAGATGGGAATACCAGAGCACCTAACCTGCCTCTTGAGAAACCTATATGCAAGTAAGGAAGCAACAGTTAGAACTGGATATGGAACAATAGAGTGGTTCCAAATAGAAAAAGGAGGATGTCATGGCTATATATTGTCACCCTGCTTATTTAACTTACATGCAGAGTACATCATGAGAAACGCTGGACTAGAAGAAGCATAAGCTGGAATCAAGATTGCTGGGAGAAATATCAATAATCTCAGATATGCAGAGGACACCGCCCTTATGGCAGAAAGTGAAGAGGAACTAAACAGCCTCTTGATGAAAGTGAAAGAGGAGAGTGAAAAAGTTGGCTTAAAGCTCAACATTCAGAAAACTAAGATCATGACATCTGGTCCCATCACTTCATGGGAAATAAATGGGGAAACAGTGGAAACAATGTCAGACTTTATTTTGGGGGACTCCAAAATCACTGCAGATGGTGACTGAAGCCATGAAATTAAAAGACGCTTACTCTTGGAAGAAAAGTTATGACCAACCTATATAGCATAATAAAAAGCAGAGACATTACTTTGCCAACTAAGGTCCGTCTAGTCAAGGCTATGTTTTTTCCAGTGGTCATGTATGGATGTGAGAGTTGGACTGTGAAGAAAGTTGAGCGCCCAAGAATCGATGCGTTTAAACTGTGGTGTTGGAGAAGACTCTTGAGAGTCTCTTGGGCTGCAAGGAGATCCAACCAGTCCATTCTGAAGGAGATCAGCCCTGGGTGTTCTTTGGAAGGAATGATGCTAAAGCTGAAATTCCAGTACTTTGGCCACCTCATGCAAAGTGTTGACTCATTAGAAAAGATTCTGATGCTGGAAGGGATTAGGGGCAGGAGGAAAAGGAGATGACAGAGGGTGAATGGCTGGATGGTATCACTGACTTGATGGACATGAGTGTGAGCGAACTCTGGAGATTGTGATGGACAGGGAGGCCTGGTGTGCTGCATTTCATGGGATCTCAAAGAGTCGGACACTGAGCGACTGAAATGAACTGAACTGAGTTGCTTTAAGATATTGCAGGTAAATAAACATTATTAAAATGGCTTATATTATAGTTTTAAAGGGGGCAATTGTGTCTCCTAAAGTTCCTGTTCAGAGCTTGGCTTTCCTACCTCCTGCTTTATCATGTGTTGAAAGTCAGGTGTCTTAATAAGGAGTTCTATTTTGGCTTGTACACTAAATGAACATATTTTAATGTGGGATCTTGTCCACATTCACAGACAACTTTGCCATATCTGCCTGAGAGCCTCATCCACATAGCTCTAATTTGAAATTTTGACAAAGGAAACAAGATGTAGAAATTTTAAACATAATGCAAATATTTAAGCATTAACATTTTCTGTCAGGAACTCACAGCTTGATTGAAGGCACATGCCCAGAGTTTAAAATTAATTCATAAATGAGCTTGAAAATAGATGTGTAAGTGACACTATAATCAAAATTCTTCTCAGCTGTGAACTCTAGTATGGGTTATTTTTAGCTATATTTATCAAAAAGTTAAATTTTAGAAGTAGTAGCATGCATGCCTTTCAATCACACATATCATATAAATGTTAAGAGTTTCAAATGGAGGCAAAAACATCCAAAAATTGCACTTTAACTGCTTTAAAAATATATATATATATATATTTTTTTAATTGGAGGCTAATTACTTTACAATATTCTATTGGTTTTGCCATACATTAACATGAATCCAGCATGGGTGTACACGTGTTCCCCATCCTGAATCCTCTCCCAACCACCTCCCTCCCCATACCATCCCTCTGGGTCATCCCAGTGCACCAGCTGCGAGCATCCTGTATCATGCATCAAACCTGGACTGGCCATTCTTTTCACATATGATATACATGTTTCAATGCCATTCTCCCAAATCATCCCACCCTCGCCCTCTCCCACAGAGTGCAGAAGACTGTTCTATACTTCTGTGTCTCTTTTGTTGCCTCGCATATAGGGTTATCATTACCATCTTTCTAAATTCCATGTATATGCGTTAGTATACTGTATTGGTGTTTTTCTTTCTGGCTTACTTCACTCTGTGTAATAGGCTCCAGTTTCATCCACCTCATTAGAACTGATTCAAATGTATTATTTTTAATGGCTGTGTAATATTCCATTGTATATGTACCACAGGTTTCTTATCCATTCATCTGCTAATGGACATCTAGGTTGCTTTCATGTCCTGGCTATTATAAACAGTGCTGCAATGAACATTGGACTACACGTGTCTCTTTCAATTCTGTTTCCCTCAATGTGTATGCCCAGCAGTGGGATTGCTGGGCCATATGGCAGTTCTATTTCCAGTTTTTTAAGGAATCTCCACACTGTTCTCCGTAGTGACTGTACCAGTTTGCATTCTCACCAACAGGGTAACAAGTTCCCTTTTCTCCATACCCTCTCCAGCATTTATTGCTTGTACACTTTTGCATAGCAACCGTTCTGACTGGTGTGACATCATACCTCATTGTGGTTTTGATTTGTACTTCTCTGATAATGAGTGATGTTGAGCATCTTTTCATGTGTTTGTTTGCCATCTGTATGTCTTCTGTGGAGAAATGTCTGTTTAGTTCTTTGGCCCATATTTCGATTGGGTTGTTTACTTTTCTGGAATTGAGCTGCAGGAGTTGCTTGTATATTTTTGAAATTAATTCTTTGTCAGTTGCTTCATTTGTTATTGTTTTCTCCCATTCTGAAGGCTGTCTTTTCACCTTGTTTATAGTTTCCTTTGTTGTGCAGAAGCTTTTAAGTTTAATTAGGGCCCATTTGTTTATTTTTGCTTTTATTTCCAATATTCTGGGAGGTGGGTCATAGAGGATTCTGCTGTGATTTATGTCGGAGATTGTTTTGCCTATGTTCTCCTCTAGAAATTGTATAGTTTTGGTCTTACATTTAGATCTCTAATCCATTTTGAGTTTATTTTTGTGTACGGTGTTAGAAACTGTTCTAGTTTCATTCTTTTGCAAGTGATTGACCAGTTTTCCCAACACCACTTGTTAAAGAGATTGTCTTTTCTCCTTTGTATATTCTTGCCTCCTTTGTCAAAGATAAGGTGTCCATAGGTGTGTGGATTCATCTCTGGGCTGTCTATTTTGTTCCATTGATCTATATTTCTGTCTTTGTGCCAGTACCATACTGTCTTGATGACTGGCTTTGTAGTATTGTCTGAAGTCAGGCAGGTTGATCCGTCCAATTCCATTCTTCTTTCTCAAGATTGCTTTGGCTATTTGAGGTTTTTTGTATTTCCATGCAAATTGTGAAATTATTTGTTCTAGCTCTGTGAAAAATACCATTGGTAGCTTGACAAGGATTGCATTGAATCTGTAGATTGCTTTCAGTAGTATACTCATTTTCATTATATTGATTCTTCCGATCCATGAACATGGTATATTTCTCCATCTATTTGTGTCCTCTTTGATTGTTTTCACCAGTTTTTTATAGTTTTCTATATATAGGTCCTTAGTTTCTTTAGGTAAATATATTTCTAAGTATTTATTCTTTTGTTGAAATGGTGAATGGAATTGTTTCCTTAATTTCTCTTTCTATTTTCTCTTATTAGTGTATAGGAATGCAGTGTATTTCTTTGTGTTGATTTTATATCCTGCAATTTTACTATATTCATTGATTAGCTCTAGTAATTTTCTGGTGGAGTCTTTAGGGTTTTCTATGTAGAGGATCATGTCATCTGCAAACAGAGTTTTACTTCTTTTCCATTTTGGATTCCTTTTATTCCTTTTTCTGCTCTGATTGCTGTGGCCAAACTTCCAAAACTATATTGAATAGTAGTGGTGAAAGTGAGCACCCTTGTCTTTTTTCTGACTTTAGGGAAATGCTTTCAGTTTTGCACCACTGAGGATAATGTTTGCTGTGGGTCGTTAGAAAAGACTCTGATGCTGGGAGGAACTGGGGGCAGGAGGAGAAGGGGATGACAGAGGATGAGATGGCTGGGTGGCATCACTGACTCGATGGACATGAGTCTGAGTGAACTCCAGGTGTTGATGATGGATAGGGAGGCCTGGCGTGCTGTGATTCACGGGGTCGCAAAGAGTCGAAAACGACTGAGCGTCTGAACTGAACTGAACTGTCATATATAGCCTTCATTTTGTTGAGATATGTTCCTTCTGTTCCTGATTTCTGGAGTTTTTATTATAAATGGATGTTGAATTTTGTCAAAGGCTTTCTCTCTATCTATTGAGATAATAATATGGCTTTTATTTTTAATATGTTAATGTGGTGTATTATATTGATTGATTTGCAGATATTGAAGAATCCTTACATCCCTGGGATAAAGCCCACTTGGTCATGATGCATGATCTTTTTAATATGTTGTTGGATTCTGATTGGTAGAATTTTGTTAAGGATTTTTGTATCTATGTTCATTAGTGATATTGGCCTGTTTTCTTATTTATTTATTTTTGTATGGCATCTTTGTCAGATTTTGGTATTATGTGATGCTTGCCTCAGAGAATGAGTTTGGAAGTTTACCTTCCTCTGCAATTTTCTGGAAGAGTTTGAGTAGGATAGGTGTTAGCTCTTCTCTAAATTTTAGGTAGAATTCACCTTTGAAGCCGTCTGGACCTGGGCTTTCGTTTGCTGGAAGATTTCTGATTACAGTTTCAATTTCCATGCTTGTGATGGATCTGTTAAGATGTTCTATTTCTTCCTGGTTCAGTTTTGGAAAGTTGTAGTTTTCTAAGAATTTGTCGATTTCTTCCAGATTGTCCATTTTATTGGCATATAGTTGCTGGTAGTAATCTCTTATGATCCTTTGTATTTCTGTGTTGTTGTCTGTTGTGATCTCTCCTTTTCATTTCTAATTTTATTGATTTGATTTTTCTCCATTTGTTTCTTGATGAGTTTGGCTAATGGTTTGTTAATTTTATTTATCCTATCAAAGAACCAGCTTTTGTCTTTGTTGATTTCTGCTACAGTCTCTTTTGTTTCTTTTGCATTTATTTCTGCCCTAATTTTAAGATTTCTTTCCTTCTAATAACCCTGGGGTTCTTCATTTCTTCCTTTTGTAGTTTCTTTAGGTGAACAGTTAGGTTATTTATTTGACTTTTTTCTTGTTTCTTGAGCTATGCCTATATTCCTTTGAGCCTTGCCCTTAGCACTGCTTTTACAGTGTCCCACAGGTTTTGGTTGTTGTATTTTCATTTTCATTGATTTCTATACATATTTTTATTTCTTTTTTGATTTCTTCTGTGATTTGTTGGTTATTCAGCAGAGTGTTGTTCAGCCTCCATATGCTGGAATTTTTAATAGTTTTTCTCCTGTAATTGACATCTAATTTTACTGCATTGTCGTCAAAAAAGATGCTTGGAATTACTTTAGTTTTCTTTCTTTTTTTTTTGAATTTACCAAGGCTAGCTTTATGACCCAGGATGTGATCTATCCTGGAGAAGGTTCTGTGTGCACTTGAGAAAAAGGTGAATTTCTTTGTTTTGGGTGAAATGTCCTATAGCTATCAATTAGGTCTAATTGGTCTATTGTATCATTTAAAGTTTGTGTTTCTTTGTTAATTTTCTGTTTAGTTGATCTATCCATAGGTGTGAGTGGGGGTATTAAAGTCTCCCACTCTTATTGTGTTATTGTTAATTTCCCCTTTCATTCTTGTTACCATTTGTCTTACATATTGCTGTGCTCCTATGTTGGGTACATATATATTTATAATTATTATATCTTCTTCTTGGATTGGTGCTTTGATCATTATGTAGTGTCCTTCTTTGTGTCTTTTTGTAGCCTTTGTTTTAAAGTATATTTTATCTGATATGAGTATTACTACTTCTGCTTTCTTTTGGTCTCTGTTTGTGTGGAATACCTTTTTCCAGCCCTTCACTTTCAGTCTGTATGTGTCCCCTGTTTTGAGGTGGGTCTGTTGTAGACAACATATATAGGGGTCTTGTTTTTGTGTCCATTCAGCCAGTCTTTGGCTTTTGTTTGGGGCATTCTACCCATTTACGTTTTAAGTAATTATTGATAAGGATGATCCCATTGCCATTTACTTTATTGTTTTGGGTTTGAGTTTACACACCCTTTTTGTGTTTCCTGTCTAGAGAATATCCTTCAGCATTTGTTGGAGAGCTGGTTTGGTGATGCTGAATTCTCTCAGCTTTTGCTTGTCTGTAAAGCTTTTGATTTCTCTTTCATATTTGAATGAGATCCTTGCTGAGTATAGTAATCTGGGCTGTACATTATTTTCTTTCATCACTTTAAGTATGTCCTGCCATTCCCTCCTGGCCTGAAGAGTTCCTATTGAAAGATCAGTTGTTATCCTTATGGGAATCCCCTTGTGTGTTATTTTTTTTTTTCCTTGCTGTTTTTAATATTTGTTCTTTGTGTTTGACCTTTGTTAATTTGATTAACATGTGTCTTGGGGTGTTTCGCCTTTGGTTTATCCTGTTTGGGAATCTCTGGGTTTCTTGGACCTGGGTGATGATTTCCTTCACCATTTTTTGGGACGTTTTCAACTATTATCTCAAGTATTTTCTCATGGTCTTCCTTTTTGTCTTCTTCTTCTGAGACTCCTATGATTTGAATGTTGGGGCATTTAACATTGTCCCAGAGGTCTCTGAGCTTGTCCTCATTTCTTTTAATTCATTTTTCTTTTGTTCTCTCTGATTCATTTATTTCTACCATTCTATCTTCTACCTCACTAATCCTATCTTCTGCCTCCATTATTCTACTATTTGTTCCCTGCAGAGTGTTTTTTTAATCTCATTTATTGCATTATTCATTATATATGTACTCTTTTTTATTTCTTCTACATCCTTAACTGCTTTATAGTTATGGCAATTTCAGCTATGTAGGGGCAAAAATATATATTATACTGTCTTGATTACATATATTAAAGAGATTTAACAGGAATAATAAAATATTCTTTTAGAGATTACAGTATATTTTTAAATTATTTCTTCTGTTTTTTTTTTTTTTCTAGCTGTATAACATATACTTGCCAATTAGAAAAAGCATTTGCTTTTATCACTCAGTATATCATGGACATCATTCAGGACAATTATATTGATGAATATTTTTTTTTTAACAAATGCTGACTTCCTGTACAGTTTTAGCACATGAATATTCCATCTAAAACATAAATATGTATGAGAAATGTAGTAAAAATCTGTGTAACTCAATTATAAGTAATAAATATCTATTAAGGCACAGTCAAGAAAATACAATCCACATAATAATATCAACAGAGAAAATTTAATATGAAATATTTGTTTAATCAGAGTTAGAAAGGTGAAAAAGAAACCCTGGTGTTTCATAAGAGTCATGATAACAGGAAAAAAAAAAAAAAAAAGCTAGTGATCCAGGAATGGGAGAACAGAGAGAAAGATGGGATGGGAAATTAGAAGCCTAGCAAAGGAGGTAACCAAACTGGGGGCTCTGAGTAGGTAGGGCTTGCTGTTGAGGACTTTCGAGCTCAGAAGAGGTTCTGGTGAAATGGTACTCCAGACCTCTGGGGAGTGCTGCTGGCTGCCTACTTATAGAGCAAAGCCACATCCCTGAGGTAATTGTAACCGGAACAGGATGAAAACCAGAAGGAGAGGGCCTTTCACATTTCCTTTGAAATCTCCCTATAAGCATTGTCTACAGAAGTGAGCTGGTAAATCACAGAAGATGCTATTGGAGCCCAGCAGCAGTGCCACAGGCAGTGTGAAAAAGCAGACTGGAAGCTGCAAGGCCTTCACACAAGTGAGTGTCTCATGTCAAATCCCAGCAGTATTGGGGTTGTTGCTCAATCCCCACATTAAAAGAAATTCTACTGTGCCTAAAATCAGGTCTAACTCAGTTTTCAGGGTCCCTTCTATTTGAATTTCTGAAGGACAGTTATCCCCGTTAGCAGAGATATCAATCTTTTTATTGTGTACCAAAGCTCCTGAGAATAATTGTAGATGTGCATGCTTGGTCTAAACCCAACCCACCTTTTCCTTTTTCTTAAATTTCTTAAGCCTTCCTAGTATATTTGGAAAAGACATGTTTCATATTTTTCTGGAAACAGACTCTTGTACAATTAAAAATAAGTATGCTTTGTTATTTTGTAGGAATTTGCAACCAAAATGTTAAAAAGTTCTCAGAGAAGCTGAAGTATATAATCACAGACAGTTGCTGCATCATCTCATGATTGCCAAGCTCTAATAAGTGTACTGTGGCCTCCACAAGTGGCATTGTCAAGAGGGGCTTGAAAGAAAGAGCAGGAAGTTTTTAGTAGGAAAGTGGTAAATGACTTTATGCTATAAAGTGTTGTGTTGTTAAAACTATGCATACACAATTTTAATCTAGTTTAAAAAAAGATCCCTGTCTTAACATTAAGAATTCAGACTATGGTGTCATATGAACTGAAGTTAAACATCTGTCTATTTCCTGGGAGAAAATTTTCCCTGCTCTAATGTGACTTTACAAATGTATAGGGATATTTGTACATCATGAATATAGTTTGCAAAGAGATCCACAAGGTCATGTCTACACCAGCAATAATATATGCTCTGTTTACAAAACTTAGGTAGGTGATCCTCCATTATGTTTACTGAGGTCCTCCTAGTTACCACTCTACAGAAACCTGGGATGATCTTTCCTGAGAAATCTCTTACCATCCACATAAAAATGTGGTTCAGAAAGTCTAGACAAGGTCTTTGACTTGTTTTTTGCCATGTGAAGATACATCTTAAAATCAAGATTTTGCATTGTAAAAAAGTGCCCAAAGCTTTGTGTGGAACAAAGTGGATTTAGTATACAGAAATTCATGAGTAATTATATTTTAAAGCTTAGGTAGAAAAAGATCTGTTGTATTTGAGACAATGGAAGCATTAACTTTATTTATTTATTTATTTATTTATTTTTTACTGTTTTACCTTCTTCTTATTAATCTTTTATTTTTTGACTAAGATATCCAAATTATTCTCACTGGCAGGAATGCATGAGTATATATAAATGTGCATGCATGTGTATGCGTGCTATGTTTCTTTAGTCATGTCCAACTCTTTGCAACCTTATGAACTGTAGCCTGCCAGGCTCCTCTGTTCATGGGATTCTCCAGGCAAGAATACTGGAGTGGGTTGCCAAACCCTCCTCCAGAGGATCTTCCCAACCCATGGATTGAACCCTTGTCTCTTATGTCCTGAGCATTGGAAGATGGGTTCTTTACCACTAGCAGTGCCTGGCAACATATTAGTGTGCATATGAGAGCAAAAATAAGAAAAGAGATCCGTTAGTGTGCTATGGTAGCATTTACTCAGCATCTGTGGTCAGGATTCCTCATTCAGTCATCAATCAATTAATATGTTGTTTTCACATTATAAGCTAAAAGAATATTAGGACATAAAAAAGGTTTCTGCCACTTTTATGAGACATTATGAGAAGGGGGCATAGGAGAGGTGTTGTATAACAGCTCTGATAGAATTTCAGAGAAAGAAGATAATACAAAAAAAAAAAAAAAAGAAGATAATACAATTTCACAAGGCAGAAAGAAGTATTGAGGAAAATTCCTTGGAGAATAAATATAATTTTAGTAAGTAGGCATATAGGCAAAGAGGATGGTATGATGAAGAAAGGAAAGCCCCAGGACACACAGAGAATAACAGAGTTCTTGTTTAGTTGGAGGTCAAGCTGCATGAAGAAGAGCAGTGGGAGATAAGGCTGCTTCCTGAGAGTGGAGGGTCTTGAAATCTACATTAACAAGGCCCTAGTGTACCATAGCGGAGAAGGCAATGGTAACACACTCCAGTATCCTTGCCTGGAAAATCCCATGGACGGAGGAGCCTGGTAGGCTGCAATCCATGGGGTCGCAATGAGTCAGACATGATTGAGTGACTTCACTTTCACTTTTCACTTTCATGCATTGGAGAAGGAAATGGCAACACACTCCAGTGTTCTTGTCTGGAGAATCCCAGGGATGGAGGAGCCTGGTGGGCTGCCATCTGTGGGGTTGCACAGAGTTGGACAAGACTGAAGCCACTTAGCAGCAGCAGCAGCAGCAGTGTACCATAGGTAATAAAACATTTAGATCCAATGTAAGGAAAGGGAAGCAGGGATAATAAATATTGTGAAACTTCTCAGTGAATTGTTACTTTAGAGTTTCAGGAGTTTAAAAAGATTTATAGAAGCAACAAAAAAGGATAACATAGAAGAGACTTCAGTCTTCATTTTGTAAAAATTCTGGAATTCTTCTTGCTGTCCTTGGAGTCCTTTCTCTTGCTATAATGGCATATGGCCTGAGGCTTGAAGCCTTTGTCAGCTGGTCTTGAGGTCACTGTTGGTAGTCTTTTTACCATATGCTCTTTCATATCTTTTTACCATATGGTCTTTCTTTCCTATTCTCTTCTACTTTGCCTAGTTTTATTATTTTTACTTTTCCTGTCATAATTTTTGGATAGTTGAATACAGTCCTTATCTGGCCTGGATTTCTGATCTAGCACAATTTTCAAGTATTCTGCCACCCCTTGTAGGAAGGTATTTGTGTATTTCTGATCATAAGTGCTCAGACTGTTTGTAATACCTATTACTGGAAGCAAAAGAAGTAGTCTGAAAGGAAATGAGGAAGGGAAACACAAATACAGGACAGAATGAGGTTTAAAAGATTGGTGAAAAGGTATGGAAAGCCAGTTTATCCTACCTCAAAATTTTATGGAATGCTGGCCACACAAAGTGAGTTGATACTGATAGTCGGATGATAGACCAGGAAATGAGATGATAATCTCTACATTAAATCGCTAATTAATTGGTTTGGGGAAAGAAAGAGTAAATTTAGTTGAGATGAGCTTAACTTGCATCTTCCAGAAGTCCCTGGTACTCACAAGGTACAAGTGCTTCAGCTATCCTGAATCTTCTATTCCAAGCCCAGAATGAGTCCATGTTTGCTTAAGCTGAATTTAGTAGTAGAACAAAATCAAGTGTGTGCCATAAGTTTCAGTTGTTCTTCAAGGAGGCTAGAAGGCCTGGTGTGTATGTCAGTGACATTTACCCCTTCCTTAATGGAGCCTCCACTTTCTGGGGAGCTAATACTCTGAGCCTAAGGACTTCAGACCTCCTGAAAGATAAAATGCAGGATTTTCTTAAACCTCCTGTTATTATTTCCTCCTCTTTGGTTTTTCTTGAGATTGGAATGATTTGTTAGCCAATTATGATGAAAACCAGACAATTAGCTAAATTCCTATTAACTTCTTATGCCTAAGGGCAGTGATGAAAGGAAAGAAATCTTGCTCAATATATTGAGCTTTCTCATGTCTCCTGTTTGGCAGTTGCAAAGTATGACTGTTTTTTCTCTCCATTCTTACACAAAGGGAAGGCTATCATTTGCAGTATATTCCTGCCTACACTCAGATCTTTTCAGTCAGTCAAGAAATTTGGAAAGTGAGTCCAGGCAGGCAGTCTATCTTGCCACATTGAAAACAGATGTTATAAAACTGTTACTCTGTTTAACAGAATATAATTATTGGAAGGATTAAATTTTGGCCCAAAAGAAGCAGTTTTTATTTTTATTTTTTTAATTGTGAAAATACAACCTGCTCACTGTGAAAAGCTTGGGACATATGGACATATTTGCATATACACTAATATTCACCTATAATTGGACTATCCAGAGATAAGTTCTATCCAGATTTTGGTTTGTCTTCCACTTCATTGCAAATTTTTTATGGATTTGAAACAATATTCCATATAAAATTTATGTTAAAAACTGCACAAATATTGATGCCATCCAGCCATCTAATCCTCCGTCCCCCCCCTTCTCCTCCTGCCCCCAATCCCTCCCAGCATCAGAGTATTTTCCAATGAGTCAACTCTTTGCATGAGGTGGCCAAAGTATTGGAGCTTCAGCTTTAGCATCATTCCTTCCAAAGAAATCCCAGGGTTGATCTCCTTCAGAATGGACTCGTTGGATCTCCATGCAGTCCAAGGGACTCTCAAGAGTCTTCTCCAACACCGCAGTTCAAAAGCATCAATTCTTCGGCGCTCAGCCTTCTTCACAGTCCAACTCTCACATCCATACATGACCACAGGAAAAACCGTAGCCTTGACTAGATGGATCTTAGTCTAGAAAGTAATGTCTCTGCTTTTGAATATACTATCTAGGTTGGTCATAACTTTTCTTCCAAGGAGTAAGCGTCTTTTAATTTCATGGCTGCAGTCACCATCTGCAGTGATTTTGGAGCCCCCAAAAATAAAGTCTGACACTGTTTCTACTGTTTTCCCATCTATTTCCCATGGAGTGATGGGACCGTATGTCATGATCTTCGTTTTCTGAATGTTGAGCTTTAAGCCAACTTTTTTATTAAAAACCTTATTTATTAAAAAATTTCCCTACTATTGTTGCACATTTAGATTGTTTTTAGTGATTCATTATTCTCATTATGTTCTGGTGAAAACCTAGTCAGAGATTATGTTTGATTTTTAAATATAGTTTGTGGTTTCTAAAGTAATAATATTAATAAGTGTAGACTCTCTTCTGTTAAAGTTGAGGTGGGACCTGGTTGCAGGCAATGCATGTCAGAGTCCACATATTGGTCAAACCCTCAAGGCTGATGCACTGATTCTCAAATCAAGAAGCATAATATTCTTGGTATATCCACAGATCTTCTGGCCTTTGGGACTTGCTGTTTCTCACGAAAATAGCCCAGGATGATGAATAAGTCATCTTGGTAGTCTACTTTATAATGGGGAAATTGGGAAACCCACTCCCCAAACCTTGCCCCCAGTAGCTAAACTATTTTTCTCTTTTGAGATCCTGACATTTGGGAATATTTATCTGAGGTTTCCTTGAGGGAAAAGGAATTAGAACAAAAGAAGATCACTAAACTTAAGGGCTACAAGTTCTGGAGAAATATTGCTACCTGCACTGAGAAACACCCCTCTGCACTTCTCTCATGTGACAGGACAGGAAGCAAAATCTGAATGTTAGTTTCTCTGATTTATTCTTCCTTATCAACCAGCCTGTTAATCTATCATTATTTAGATCACATTGCTGTGAATTTAGAGACCAATTTTTCCCCATTTTATGTTAGTTTTATCAGCTGATTTGTTTGCAATTTTTATGATCTATGAACAACCGGCATTGTAAGCACCTTTGCTGATTGTTGATAATGCAAACCCCTGGATCCCATATAGCATTATTTAACCCAAATCTCTGGTGAGAGGTCCCTAACCAGTTCTTTGATTTGTATGTTTATTTGGTTTGTGTGTTTATGTAAAGGTCAAGAATCAAGGTGAGTGATATCACATGGAGTTTAAATTTAAGAGATGCAGGTTACAGAGCCAGATTGCTTGGCATTGAATCCAGGCCTGACTTCATACTAGCTGTGAAACAGTCTCCCTGAGCTTGTTTCCTCTTGTGTTAAATAATTCACATTATAGGACTGTTGTGAGGATTAAACTGAAACAAGGCCTAGAATTGAGTTAGCACTTAACAATACACCCTTAGGCCAAGTCTCCATTTATAACAGCATATAAAGACCTTTGACCCTTCAACATTTTACCCTGATCCTTTTTTTTCCCCCCAAACATTAATCTACTCCCTTATTTATTTTCTGAACCAATATCAACTGAGCGCCTCTTATGCCCATAAATTCTTCTTATTCCAGGATATTAACACTTCATCATTACACTAAGTGTCTGTTGGTATATGTTCATATTTGTGTGTGTGTGTGTTAGTTGCTCTGTTGTGTCCAACTCCTTTTGATCCCATGGTCTGACCTTGGAAATCTCTAGGCAAGAATAATGGAGTGGGTTATCATTCCGTTTTCCAGAGGATCTTCCCAACCTAGGGATCTAATCTGGGTCTCCTGCATTGCAGGCAGATTCCTAACTGTCTGAGCTACCCAGGGAGCACCGGTTTATGTTCATAGCTATCAGTAATTCATCACCTCTGATTACTTCTGGATTTGGGTTTTCTTCCAACTTTCTAGTAGATCAAAACGTGTAAAGAGTTGCCTCTTTCCAAGAGAATGGGTTCAGTTCAGTTCAGTTCCTCGGTTGTGTCTGACTCTTTGAAACCCCATGGACTGGAGCGTGCCAGGCCTCCTTGTCCATCACTAACTCCCGGAGTTTACTCAAACTCATGTCCATTGAGTCGGTGATGCCATCCAACCATCTCATCCTCTGTCATCCCCTTCTCCCCCTGTCTTCAATCTTTCCCAGAACCAGGGTCTTTTCAGATGAGTCAGTTCTTCCCATCAGGTGGCCAAAGTATTGGAGTTTCAGCTTCAGCATCAGCCTTCTAATGAATATTCAGGACTGGTTCCAAATAGGGAAAGGAGCATGTCAAGGCTGTATATTATCACCCTGCTTATTTAACTTATATGCAGAGTACATCATGGAAAATGCTGGAAACAAGATCACATGGGGAAATATCAATAACCTCAGATATGCAGATGACACTACCCTTATGACAACAAGTGAAGAAGAACTAATGAGACACTTAATGAAAGTGAAAGAGGAGAGTGAAAAAGTTGGCTTAAAACTCAACATTCAGAAAACTAAGATCATGGCATCTGGTCCCATCACTTCATTGCAAATAGATGGGGAAACAGTGGAAACAGTGACAGACTATTTTCTTGGGCTCTGATGGTGATTGCTGATCACTGCTGATGGAGACGGCAGCCATGAAATTAAGACACTTGCTCCTAGGAAGAAAAGTTATGACCAACTTAGACAGCATATTAAAAAGCAGAGACATTACTTTGCCAACAAATGTCCATGTAGTCAAAGCTGTGGTTTTTCCAGCTGGCATGTATGGATGTGGGAGTAGGACTATAAAGAAAGCTGAGCACCAAAGAACTGATGCTTTTGAACTGTGGTGTTGGAGAAGACTCTCGAGAGTCCGTTGGACTCCAAGGAGGTCTAAACAGTCTATCCTAAAGGAAATCAGTCCTGAAGATAATAGGTTGTACATTTTTATGTTTGGTGACCCAGACTTTGCATAGAGTTTTTTTGTTAAACTGCCAAATTGTTGATGAACTGTATACAGTTATATCAGAGAGTAATGGAACTGTGTGTTTTGAGAAAATGTTTTAGAATTCTCAAAAAGTTGCAAAAGTCAGGATTTTGCTGATTTTCCTTGATTTTCCAATGCATAAACAAAAACAGGAGGTGGTGGTTAGAATTTGGAGTTGAGTCTCAGGGTGTTTACAGAGGAAGCTTTAAAGAATCTAGTCGTTGTTGATTATATTTCTAATAAGTCCTTTCCTAGGCATCTCAGCTTTTTTAAAAAATGTATTTAGTTTTCATTGAAGGATAATTGCTTTACAGTATTGTGTTGGTTTCTCCCATACATCAGCATGAATCAGCCATAGTTTATACATATGTCTCTCTTGAACCCTCCCTCTTGAACCTTTTTCCCACTTCTCACCCATCCCACCACTGTAGGTTGTCACAGATCCCTGGTTTGAGTTCCCTGAGTCATATAGCAAATTCCCATTGGTTATCTATTTTAAATATGGTGTTATATATATATATATATATATATTTCCACATTACTCTCTCCATTCATCCCATTCTCTACTTCCCTGCTGCTGTCTCCCCCTCTACTCCATGACGCCTGGGTCCATAAGTCTGTTTTCTCTATGTCTACATCTCCACTGCTGCCCTGCAAATAGTTTCATCAGTACCATCTTTCTAGATTATATATATATATTAACATATGATATTTGTTTTTCTATTTCTGACTGACTTCACTCTGTATAATAGGCTCTAGGTTCATCCACCTCATTATCACTGGGTCAAATATGCTCCTTTTCGTGGCTGAATAATATTTCATTATATATATGTATCTCAGCTTCTTTATCCATTCATCTGTCAGTGGACATCTAGGTAGCTTCCATGTCCTATCTATTTTAAATAGTGCTTCAGTGAAATTTGAGGTACATGTTTCATTTTCAGTTGTGGTTTTCTCAGGGTATATGCCCAGAAGGTGGGATTGTTGGGTCATATGGTAGTTTTATCCCTAGTTTTTTAAGGACTGTCTTCCATAGTGGCTGTATCAGTTTACATTCCAACCTACAGTGCCAGTTGCATCTGGACTTTTAAATGAAGATGCTCTTTTAATATGCTCTCACTCTGAACTCCTGTTTTCTCCAGGCACTTCAAGTTCTTCTCAGATAAGACCAGGGAGCTCCCAGCAATAATGAGGAAAGTTCAGGGTCTCACGGTTTCAAAAAGATTTTGGAATTTAATGTCCTGAGCCATCGACTTGAGAGAGTCTTCTAAGCTAGATCAGTTTCTAAAAGAAAGCTTCACTTAGATCAGTGTGAATTTCTTTTGCTGTGTTGCCATGGATCTCCTGGACAAGCCTAAGTTGGAGTATGGTTTATTAAGCACCTCACTTTTTCTCAAACAATGATAAAAAAAAAGGCCAGCCTTCATGCCACCTATTTGAGCAAGCATCACAGCATAATCTGTTACTTGTACTTACTACTTGAACCTGAGTCATACTGCCAGGAGAACAAAATTGTACTGAATTGCAGAGATCATACTGACCAAGAACATGCTAGTCATTGTAAGTATGTTGCAATTTAAACATGAATAATTAAGAAATCAGGATAGTATAATAGTTTAAAAAGCACCTTTATTTTAATTATAGTTGAATCTTTGTACAGTGCTCTGTGAAAATGAGAAATCTTTTTGAAAATGGAAACATAAGTTCCAGCTTGATTAGGCATTATTTTATGTTCTAAAGCCATCTTGGCCAGTGGTCTTCTGTGGTGGAGCCGCTACTTCTTTTTCCTATATGACCATTTGATGTAACCTTCAATCTACCTTCTGTGATTACTACAAAGATGGATCAAATGTCTGCTGTGGCTATATTTTCAAAAGCTCAGAGCATACCATGACCACAGACATAGAAATAAGTAAAATGCTTCTCTGTGTCCTTACTACCTGACTCATAAAATTCCTTTATTCCTTTTTCTACTGCCTATTGTAAGTCTATATCATTTCTGTCCTTTACTGTGCCTTTTAGGTAGTTAGAACAGGAAAAAAAGGAGTCTAAAATAGTGGTGGCTAAAAAACAAAGAAAGGGATAAGCCCGTGAAAATGGAACAAAAGAAAATCCATGTACCCATAGTGAGAGCTTTTGGTGAAACAAATACATCCCCTTCTTGGCTAGCCAAATTTGCATTGGGTAGACTCAGGGAGTGGAGGAGACAAACGTATAAAAAGAGGAAGCCAAGATGTATGGAGGCTTCTCCTTTAGGGTTGGCCCACCCTCATACCTCGAGGGTGTACTATCCTTTGCTTGCTGAATCAAAGTGAGCTGTAACAGAGCTGTAACACTGGTCTGCCACTTCAAAGTTTTGCTGTGGTGAGACAGAAATGAGGAAGCTACACACTTCCCCAACATATCTGGTGCCGTTTCTCAGATTTAGCTGGCTGAAACAACCTTGGCTCAGCCCCTGTGAGGCAGAAGCCAAGCTCGCTGAAGCCCAACTAGCAAAAGCTCACATGGTAGAAGCTGGACGGGAAAGAAATCCAATGCAGTGGAAGTGACAGGAAACCTAGTGTGCTAGAAACTGGGATAACAAAAATGAACTCGACAGAAAGCTCACATGGCTCAGTCTCAGATTCCAGAAGACCTCTGGTTAAGTTAGGAGGTCCTTGCCCTTATGGTTGGAGGGACATATGGCTAACAAAATCTTAATTCCTTTACAATCTCTTGTTTCCTTGAATCCCCTGGGAACAGGCGAGCAGCAGTGGGTGCAATTGAGGGACTATGGCAGGGGCTACTCCCCAGCTCTTCTATCTGCTGTGCCTTAGTAGCTATTGCCCAAATGGGTGAGGGTTCTTCTGTCCTTAATCTTCTTTGTGTCAAGGATCAAGCCAGTGAAAATTGTGGACACTGGTCAGATATTTAGCAGTTTTTCTGGCAAGTTATGAAAGGGGTTCCTTGGCATGTTTTTCCCACTGCATTTTCCTCCCGTCCTTCAGCTCCTCTCTCCATCTGTGCCACTGCTTACAAAGTATTGGGCAGGTCATCATCTTTCCTAAAGGGGAAAAGTTGTGTTTGAAACTGCTTACCTAAGATTGGGACTCAAACTCACGTGGCAGGGACTCTGTGCTATGCTTAGTCACTCAGTCATTTCCGACAGGGACTTGAACCTGGCCAAACCCATGGTGGCTGGTTTCAGGACCTAATGAAGCTCAGGTTCATAATATCTCATCACAAAAGGAATTCAGTGAGAGACACGGAGATAAATAAGAGGTAGATTTGTTAGGATTCAGAGAGAAGCACACTCCACAGGCAGTGGGCCATCTCAAAGAATGAATATGGCAGCCATGAAGTGTGGTGCGATTAGTTTTTTATGGGCTGGGTAATTTCATATGATAATGAGTGGGAAGATCATTCCAAAAATTGGGGAATCACCCACTACTTGGTCTTTTGATAGCACCTTGGAACTCTCAAGACACCTCTGGGTGTGTCATTTAGCTTGCAGATTGATGATCAAGGTTTAGTTGAATTTGACTTGTCTGTCATCTTGGACTCATTTGATTTTAATCAGTTTATGCTATGCCTTTGGGGTATTTCATTCTTTCGAAAGTTGTGCCCTTCCTCCTTCCATCCTATTTCATGCTCTTTTCATGAGCACTGGTCCCACAGTGTTAGCTCTACAGTCTTGTGGGGGGACAACCAGAAAATAGCTGGCCCTTGGGAGGGAAATACTGTATAACATCCAATCCCTCTAGAGATACAGGCCTTCATCTTCCATGTTTCTACAACATGTGCAACATCAGCATCTCCCAGTGAACATGCTAGGGTAGGTGACAGGCACACAATGCCTGATATAAGTCCATCTGCTGGCATCCCTTCAAAGGAAATTGGGCTTCCAGGGATAATGTTTGCCACTTTAGGAGTTAACCCTGCAGGCTATTTGAGTCCAAACCCTTATACCACCCTTCTCCTAAAGTTACAAACATACCCCTGGATCTCTACTCCACTTTTATGGAACATCTGGTCTCTTGCCTCTTATCAATTTGTCCTTAAGCGACTTACTAACCCTTAAAACCAGGACCCTGTCCCCTTGTATCAACATCTCTCCACCCCACTTATTATTAAAATACTCTTAATGCCCCTAACAGGACCAGATATCCCATTCCTTTGTCAACTTCTGTTACTATTTAACGTGGGTCTATGACAGTGAAATGTTTACCATTGGAAACACCATAAACTGCTCTTATGGAGGACTAGGGGAAAAAAATCAGTGACTTACATTACCTCAGAGCAATAAGAGGATAAGGCTTATGGCTATTTCACCAGGTTCCCAGTCTCAGGGCACAGGCTTTGATTGCTTTACATCATGGTATCTATTCCCATCTGTGATGGACAAACCGGCAATGAGTTAAGATTACAAACCCTTAATCCTACCCAGCACCGGTCATGCTGGAGAACTTGGGGATGCCCAACTCCAGTCCGGGGGTCCCAGGAGGTCGACCTGCCTTGACTTGCTTGGGGATCTGGTCCTCAGAAGGTTGCCACACCCCCAACCTTCTCAGGGATCCACCAGTTCAGGGGTCACAGGAGGTTGTCATGCCTCAACCTGACCAGGGAGTCCATCTCCAGGAGGATGTCACACCTCAGCCTGCCTGGGGATCTTCACCCTGATCCAGGGAGGCCTGGCTCTCAGGTTGCAACAGTAGTGGGTAGGATAAGCCTCAGAAAGACTCACCACTCATGGAAATAGAAGGAAGCCTACTAGTTGTGGGACTGTGCCTGGTCTCAGCAATAACTCAGGACTCCAGTGAGAACCCCATTGACTTTTTGGAAAGAGGCCTCCAAGAGTTTACCAATCTGGACTTATCCTCTTACTAGGCCCAGGTGATTTTAAAGGACAAATTCCTTCCCCAATGTGCATCAGAAATCAGGATAAAGTTATGACAGCTACAGCAGCAGGACACTTGCTGCCTCTTTTGATGAGATGATCCAGACAGCCACCAATACCTTTTGTAACAGAGAACAGGAGAGGGAGGTCAAGGCCCAGGAAAGAGAGATAGATAAGGAAAGAGACAAGGCATGCCCAGATGCTGGCTGCCCTCCAGGGAAGCCCTATGGCAAACCCTGAGTCCTTGAAGGACAAGGCAAGAAGCAAGTGCCTAATCTGTAGACGGGCAGGACATTGGTTCAAAAAGTGTCCAAACTGTGACAAGTCTCCTAAAATGGCTTGCTTCAAATGGCATCAATTGGGACACTAGGTGGCATTCTGCCCTGGGGACACAAGAGCCTCAAGGTCAAGCATCAAATCTTCCCTCATGATGGTTCAACAGGACTGAAACAGCACATTCCAGCCATTCCACCTCTCACAGATAACAATCACAGAGCTGGAGCCAAGGGTGCACCTGGAAGTGGCAAGTAGGTCTGAGAATTTCTTGGTTGACAAAAGGGCTACCTATTCTGTCCTGACCTCCTACTCTGGAGCCTTCTCCTCCCAAACCTGTATCATTTCGGATGCTACAGGAAAAACAACTGCAAAAAGATTGACCTGAACACTTCTTTATTGCTGGGATGGACAAATAGTTTCCCACCAATTGTAGGTGGTCCCTGAGTGTCCTACTCCCGTATTGGGAAGAGATCTTTCCCTGCATTTGAAATCTTGCAGCAACTGCAGTCCTGATAGAAGATGCTTTAAAACTCTCTTTTGGGAGCAAAATAGCTATTTTTACTAGCTACCAAGAGAAACGGCTACTGAATGGGAGAAGCCATTTATGGATGTCTGATCAAAGAATCCTCAGATATCAAGTAGTGCTGATGGAAAATCCAGCCCTGACTATATATCCTCTTGCGAGGTTCTTAACACAGCTACTCCCCTGTCTACCCACAAGGGCTCTCTCCCCTTTCACTCTTGCCTAGAAACTTTGGACAAACCTCAGAAAAGGATGGTCAGAAGGCCCTCTGACAAATCCTGAGAAAATCTCGTACAGTGATGGAAGCAGCTTTGTCTTGAACGGAAAAAGAAGAGTTGGATATGCAGTAGTCTCCAACTTTGAGACCATAGAGGCTAAACGTTTGCCACCAGGTACCTCAGCTCAATTAGCAGAGTCATTGCCCTGGTTTGAAGCTTTAGAGCTGGGAAAAGGAAAAAGTAGACATTTACACTGCCTCCAAATATGCCTTTCTGGTGCTACATGCACATGCTACTATTTGGAAAGAAAGGTCATTTGACTACTGAAGGGTTCACAATCAAATATGGTGATTAAATCCTTAGGCTCTTAGAAGCAGCCCATCTGCCCACTAAGCTTTCAGTCTCCCATTGTAAATGACACCAAAAAGGGAGCATGGAAGTGGCACGAGGCAAACAAGCAGCTGCTCAGGCAGCTACGAGAGGAACATTACAGAACAATGACCTAATAAGAGTTGTACCTTAGATCCACAGACTAATTTGCCAGAAACTCCGTCATATACTGAAATTCACTTCAGTTGCTCAATCATGTCCAACTTTTTGCAACCCCATGGACTGCAGCATACCAGTGCTCCCTGACCATCATCAACACCCAGAGTTTACTCAAACTCATATCCATTCAGTCAGTGATGCCATCCAAACATCTCATCCTGTCATCACCTTCTCCTCCCGCCTGCAATCTTTCCTTTCAAATCAGGGTCTTTTCAAATGGCTCAATTCTTCACATCAGGTGGCCAAATATTGGAGTTTCAGCTTCACCATCAGTCCTTGCAATGAATATGCAGAAACGGATTTCCTTTAGGATGGACTGGTTGGATGTCTTGCAGTGCAAAAGATTCTCAAGAGTCTTCTCCAACACCCCAGTTCAAAAGCATCAATACTTTGGTGCTCAGATTTCTTTATAGTCCAACTCTCACATCCATACTTGACTACTGGAAAAACCATAGCTTTGAATAGACCGAGCTTTGGTGGCAAAGTAATGTCTCTGCTTTTTAATATGCTGTCCAGCTTTGTCATAGCTTTTCTTCCAAGGAGCAAAAGCCTTTTAATTTCGTGACTGCAGTCACCTTCTGCAGTGATTTTGAAACCAAAGAAAATAAATTATCTCACTGTTGCCATTGCTTGCCCATTTATTTGCCATGAAGTGATGGGAACAGATGCCATGATCTTAGTTTTCTGAATCTTGAGTTTTAACCAAATTTTTCACTCTCCTCTTTCAGTTTCATCAAGATGTTCTTTAGTTCTTCACTTTCTGCCATAAGGGTGGTATCATCGGCATATCTGAGGTTGTTGATATTTCTCCCTGCAATCTTGATCCCAGCTTGTGCTTCATCTAGCCCAGCGAGTCTCACGATGTACTCTGCATATAATTTAAATAAGCAGTTTGACAGTATACAGCCTTGATGTATTCCTTTCTCATTTTTTTAACCAGTCTGTTGTTCCATGTCCAGTTCTAACTTTTGCTTCCTGAAATGCATATATGTTTCTCAAGAGGCAGGTCAGGCAGTCTGGTATTCCCGTCTCTTTCAGAATTTTCCATAGTTTGTTGTGATCCACACAGTAAAAGGCTTTGGCATACTCAATAAAGCAGAAGTAGATGCTTTTCTGGATTCTCTTCATTTTTTGACGATCCAGTGGATGTCAGCAATTTGATCTCTGGTTCCTCTACATTTTCAAAATCCATCTTGAACATCTCAAATTTCGTGGTTCATGTACTGTTGAAGCCTAGCTTGGAGAATTTTGAGCATTACTTTACTAGCATGTGAGACGAGTGTGATTGTGTGGTAGTTTGAGCATTCTTTGGCATTTCCTTTCTTTGGGATTGGAATGAAAACTGACCTTTTCCAGTCCTGTGGCTACTGCTCAGTTTTCCAAATTTGCTGGCATATTGAGTGCAGCACTTTCACAGCATCATCTTTTAGGATTTGAAATAGCTCAACTGGAATTCCATCACCTCCACTAGCTTTGTTCGTAGTGATGCTTCCTAAGGCCCACTTGACTTCACATTCCAGGATGTCTGGCTCTAGGTGAGTGATCACACCATCATGGTTATTTGGGCCTTGGAGATCTTTTCCGTATAGTTCTTCTGTGTATTCTTGCCATCTCTCCTTAATATCTTCTGCTTCTGTTACGTCTATGTCATTTCTGTCCTTTATTGTGCCCATCTTTGCATGAAATGCCCTTGATATCTCTAATTTTCTTCAGAAGATCTCTGGTCTTTCCCATTCTATTGTTTTCCTCTGTTTCTTTGCATTGATCACTGAGAAATGCTTTCTTATCCTTCCTTTCTATTCTGTAGAACTCTGCATTCAAATGGGTATATCTTTCCTTTTTTCCTTTCCTTTCACTTCTCTTCATTTCACAGCTACTTATAAGTCTTCCGCAGAGAACCATTTTGCCTTTTTGCATTTTTTGTTTGAGGTGGTTTTAATCCCTGCCTCCATCCATTGTTCTTCAGGCACTCTATCAGATCTAATCCCTTAAATCTATTTCTTGCTCCCACTGTATAATCGTAAGGGATTTGATTTATTTCATTCCTGAATGGTCTAATGTTTTTCCCACTAAATGAGACTCTTAAACCTAAGAGTGAGGGCTTTTAAGATCATATGAGGTGTTTTCAAAAGGAGGGACTTCTATTTCTTCCTAGGAACCTTCAATGGAAGTTGATTAACTCCTTACATGCCACCACTCATTTAGTGGAGAAGGCCCTCCAAAGATTACTAGAAAGTTCCTTAAGAGTAACAGGTCTCTAAATGACTATAAGGCAGTGGTCTCCTCTTGTCCCACATGCCATTAAACAACCCCCTAGGAGCTCTATGATCCCAGCTGGCCCAGCCCATCCAATGGCGTGGTCCTACCCAGGAGAGGACTGGCAGATGAACTTCACCCAGATGCCAGTTTTTCAAGGATATAAATACCTATTAACCATGATAGATACATTCATATGATGGAGTGAAGTCTTTCCCACTTGGACTGAGAAAGTTGAGAAAGGGCAAAAAAAAAAAAAAAAAAAAAAACTGCTCAGTGAAATCCTTTCAGGCTTTGGTCTGCCCAGGTCATTACAAAATGACAATGGGACATCATTTACTTCTGAGGTCACCCAAGGGGTCTCTAAAGCTTTGAGTATTACTTATTTCCATTGTGCCTGGAAGCCTCAGTCTTGAGGACAAGTAGAAAGAGCCAACCAATTCTTAAAATCAGTGAATATATACATATAACCCAAGAGGCCTCCCTGGGATGGAAGGAGGCTGTACAAATAGCTCTCCCCTGCATCTGTATTGCCCCTAAGGAACAGGTTGCTGTTAGTCTTTATGAGATGCTATATGGGAGACCTTTCGTTTATGTCAAAGACTTCTTCCTAGATCCAGAGGGGCAAACACTCTGGTATTATGCCATGGCCATTGGGCAATTCCAACAAGATATATGCTTGTGGGTTGTCAACCAGGGCCCAAAAGATATTAAAGAGCCACCACTATTTGCTCCAAGGACTCAAATCCTAATTAAAGTCTGAAAAGATGGGTCCCCAAAGGCTCAACTCCAACCCACATGGAAGGGCCTCTACCCTGTAATGTTTTCTACCCTACAGCAGTCAAAGGACCAGGACACGACTCCTGGATTCACTATTCATGAGTCAAGCCATGGAAAAAAAACAGAAGAGGACACTCAATATACCTGTCAACAAACCACAACATGTAATGCCAATTCAACAAGGATATATAAAACTACCCCCAACCATGGAAAATATCACTCACCCTTAGATGGCCACCACTATAAGGACTCTGAGGCTTGAGACTAACAAGATGGGGAGGCCCAATGCCTGTGACCATTCCGGCTCAGCAAAGAGTAGCCAGAGAGACATCAACGACCCTATTCTCAGTGAATTGGGCCTCCCATCTATGGAGCAGGGAATGTTAGGTAGTTAGAATTGGAAAAAGGAGTCCAAAATAGCAATTGCTAAAAGACAAAGGGAAAACCCTGTGAAAATGGAACAAAAGAAAATCCATGGATCAGAATGAGAACTTCAGGTGAAGCAAACACACCCCCTTTTTGGCTAGCCAAATTTGCATGGGGCCGGCTCAGGGGGTGGAGGATACAAACGTATACAAGGAGAAAGCCAAGACAGATTGAGGCCTCTCCTTTGGGGTCAGCCCACCCTCACACCTCTAGGGTGTACTAACCTTTGCTTGCTGAATAGAACTGAGCTGTAGGGGCTTCCCTTATGGCTCAGCTGGTAAAGAATCTGCCCACAATGTGGGAGACCTGGGTTCGATCTGTGGGTTGGGAAAATCCCCTTGAGAAAAAGGCTACCCACTCCAGTATTCTGGCCTGGAGAATTTCATGGACTATACAGTCCATGGCGTCGCAAAGAGTTGGACACGACTGAGAGACTTTCACACACACACACACACACACACAACGAGCTGTAACCGAGATGTAACACTGCACCACAGCTTCAAATTTTTGCTGTGGCAAGACAGAACCAAGAAAATGACACATTCCCCAGACATGCCTAACTTTGCATGAAATGTTCTCTTGGTATTTCTAATTTTCTTGAAGAAATCCCTAGTCTTTCCCAGTCTACTCTTTTCCTTTATTTTTTTCATTGATCTCTGAGGAAGGCTTTCTTATCTCTCCTTGCTATTCTTTGGAACTATGCATTCAAATGGGTATATCTTTCCTTTTCTCCTTTGCCGTTAGCCTCTCTTGTTTTCTCAGCTTTTTGTAAGGCCTCCTCCTATAATCATTTTGACTTCTTGCATTTCTTTTGCTTGGGGATGGTCTTGATCCCTGCCTCCTGTACAATGTCACGAACCTCCATCCATAGTTCTTCAGGTGCTCTGTCTATCAGATCTAATCCCTTGAATCTACTTATCACTTCCACTGTATAAAAATAAGCGATTTGATTTATGTCATGACTAGTGGTCTAGTGGTTTTTCCTGCTGTTCATGATCTGAGCCACAGTCAGCTCCTGGCCTCGTTTTTATTGACTCTATAGTGCTTCTCCATCTTTGGCTACACATAATATAATCAATCATGTCCAGTTCTAACTGTTGCTTCCTGATCTGCATACATATTACTCAAGAGGCAGGTCAGGTGGTGTGGTATTCTTATCTCTTTCAGAATTTTCTACAGTTTGTTGTGATCCACACAGTCAAAGGTTTTGGCATACTCAATAAATTAGAAGTAGATGCTTTTCTGGAAAAATTGAGAAAGGAGTGCATCAAGGCTGTGTATTGTTGCCCTGCTTATTTAACTTATATGCAGAGTACATCATGCAAAATACTGGACTGCATGAAGAACAAGCTGGAAGCAAGATTGCTGGGAGAAATACCAATAACCTCAGATATGCAGATAACACCACCCTTATTGCAGAAAGTGAAGAACTAAAATGTCTCTATTGAACTGAAAGAGAAGAGTGAAAAATTTGGCTTAAAACTCACCATTCATAAAAATAAGATCATGGCATCTTGTCCCATCCCTTCATGGCATATAAGGTGGGGAATCAGTGGAAACAGTAACATAATATTTTCTTGTGCTCCAAAGTCACTGCAGATTGTGACTGCAGCCATGAAATTAAGAGACCCTTGCTCCTTGGAAGAAAAGCTATGACCAAGGTAGACAGCGTATTAATAAGCAGAGTCATTACTTTCTTAACAAAGGTCCATCTAGTCAAAGGTATGGTTTTTCCAGTAGTCATGTATGGATGTGAGAGTTGGACCATAAAGAAAGCTGAGAGTAAGAGAGATGATCCTTTTGAATTGTGGTGTTGGAGAAGACTCTTGAGAGTCCCTTGGAGTGCAAGGAGATCCAACCAGTCAATCCTATAGGAAATTAGTCCTGAATATTCATTGGACGGACAGATGCTGAAACTGAAACTCCAATACTTTGGCCACCTGATGCGAAGTACTGACTCACTGGAAAAGGCACTGATGCTAGGAGAGATTGAAGGCAGTAGGAAAAGGGGATAATAGAGGATGAAATGATTGGATGGCATCACTGGTTCGATGGACATGAGTTTGAGCAAGCTCTGGGAGTTGATGATGTACTGGGAAGCTTGGCATACTGCCGTCCTTTGGATCACAGAGTCCATCTCTCCTGAGGGATTGAACTGATTGGACGTCTCCTCACTCATCTCCTTTCTTCCTTTGATTTTACATCTCAAATCATTCTTTTTTATTTCATTTGGTAACCCAACTTTGAATTTTTGCATCGATGATAATGCTATCAAATACTCATTTCTTCTGGTATTCATACTTCAGAATCCTGATAAATAAGACTGTATCCATAGATTTGGATCTTCCCTTCCCACTTCATCTGGGAAGAGTGATCAGACATTAAATAGATATCCTGAACAAAGCCAGATACCTGGTCTGTCATAAAATAAATACTCTGTAAAATGCAGTCCTCCCTATTCCTAATCTTTTGTCTCTTCTTCCACTAGTGTATATCAAGTTTTGTATACCTTTTATTCTTGTTTTTAAATGAAACTATATTATCTATGAATTTATTATATAGCAGGCACTGAGTGTAACAACAATGACTGAATAGAAGTCTGTTTTCAAAAAAAAAAATTCCTATTTTTTATGGAAACAGACATGTACAAAATTACAAGTTGTATTAATATCAAATATTAATAATAAATGCAAGAAGTTGTATTAATATTAAAATAAAGACTGCTCTAGTTGTACAAAGGCAGGGCATGAGATCCATCAAAAGTGTCAAAAGTGGAAGAAATAACAGATTTGGAAACCTTCCTAGTGAGGTCTCTTTGACCTTAATTTTTAAAAATGAGAAAGTTCTCTTTGCACGGACTATTGGGAAGGTCATTCTAGACAATGGTTCCATTGTGGGCAGTATAGGTTAGTGGAACCACAAAGAACTTATTCGGGCTGAACATATTTTAGGGAGCCAAGTGGTGAGATGAGTCAAAATAGCACTAAATCTATTTCACTGCTGATGTCTTTTCAAGTAGAAATGTTTTCTTTAAAGGTTCCTGAAGAGAAAAACATCAAATAAACAACTTAACCTTACATCTAAAGCAACTGGAGAAACAAGAACAAACAAAACCTAAAGTTGTAAGAAAGAAATAGTAGTAGAAGGAAAGACATCATAAAGATAAAAGCAGAAATAAATGAAATAGAAACAAATAGAAACAAACAAAAAAAGATCAGTGTAAAATCTGGTCATTTAAGATGATAAATAAAATTGATAAATCTTTAGCTAGTCTCATCAGGAAAAAGCAAAAAGGCTCAAGCCAATAAAATTAGAAATGAAAAAGGAAAAGTTACAACTACCACCAAGCAATAAAAAAGATGATAAGAGACTACTAGAAGCAACTATGTGCCAATAATACCTGCCAAGCATGCTAAAGTCGCTTTAGTTGTGTCCTATTCTGTGTGACCCTATGGACTATAGCCTGCCAGGTTCCTCTGTCCATGGGATTCTGCAGGCAAGAATACTGGAGTGAGTTGCCATGCCCTCCTCCAGGAGATCTTTCACACCTAGGTACTGAACTCATGTCTTACATCTCTTGCTTTGGTAGGCAAGTTCCTTACCACTAGTGTCACCTGGAAAGCCCATATGCCAATGAAATGGATGACAGAGAAGAAATGGATGAATTCTTAGAAGACAAACCTTCCTAAGACTGAACCAGGGAGAAATATAAAGTATGAACAGATCAACTACAAGTACTGAAATTGAAACTGTGATAAAACTGTGATTTAAAAACTTCCAACAAACAAATGTCCAGGATCAGATGGTTTCACAGATGAATTCTGTCAAACATTTATAGAAGAGTTAGCACTTATCCTTTGAAAACTCTTTCAAAACATTGCAGAAGGAGTATTCCCAAACTCATTCTATGAAGTTATCATCATCCTGATACCAAAAGCAGACAAAGGTATCACCAAAAAAAAGAAAGAAAGAAAATTACAGGCCAATATCAATGATGAACAGAGATACAAAAATCTTCATCACAATGCTAGCAAACTAAATCCAAAAACAGATTAAAAGGATCATACACCATAATCAAATGAGATTTATCCCTTGGATGCAAAAATCCTTCAGTATATGCAAATCAATCAATGTGATACACTGCATTAACAAACTGAAAAATAAAAACCTTATAATCATCTCAATAGACGCAGAGAAACGTTTTGACAAATTTCAACACCCATTTGTTATATGAAACATAATTTGAAAAAAAATATTTGAACACCAATGTTCATAACAGCATTATTTACAATAGCCAAGACATAGAAGTGACCCTAATATCCATTGACAAGGGAATGGATTAAGAAGGTGTGAAGGGGATTGGGGAGGACGTCCAAGATAGCAGAGGAATAAGATGGGGAGATGACCCCAGACTTCCAAATTAGCAGTCCAATCTCCCTAGAATTGGGCAGGGCAAAAGATAAAAAAGATAAGAGATTTGAGGGTGAAGACCTGCACCCCACAAAGCAAGTTATGAAGGAAGAAATTTTTCTGCATGCTCAGAAACCTCCTCACAGGTGGGAGGAAATTTCAGAACCTAGGAGGGGCCTATAGCAGTGAGTGCTCAGAAGGCAAAATGGAGAGACTCCACTATAGAGTTTGTTGCCAAGCAGGACTTCCCACCCTAAAAGTGGCTGACAGGCCTGTGCCCACAGCAGGAAGTGGAGGCAGAGTGCTGAGGCTCAGTCCTGGGTGTCAGGTCCCAGGGAAAGGGTTGTGGTTGGGTGCTGCAAGGATACTCTGAGGGGGCTAATCCAACACAGCGGGGTGTCTCAGAGAAGCAAGGACACTCTAAATTCACTGTTGGCCACCAAAATCAGCAAAACCAGTATGAGCAGTAGCAGCAGGACTAGACATGACTGCAGTTTATGATCCCAGAGGGTGAAACATAAGCCACTGCCAAAGTAGCTACAACCAGGCTGTGAGCAGGCAAGGGTTACTGCCCACACATGGCTAGGAGCCTGAGCAACTTGGCTGTACTTAGGGTTCCATGAACTGGAGCCAGTTCCTTTGGGAGGGCACATGACCTGCCTCAGACTGTAACAACATCTAGTGGGTCTCTACCACTGCAGGCACTCCCCATAATCCCAGTTGTGGTTGTCATACCCCTTCCTCTCCCCAGCTCAAGTTAGCAAGTGACCCCAAATAAGCTTTGGCCCTGGCCCCCTCTTGCCTAGGCAGTGAAGTGACAACAGAGGGTGGCCCACAAGCAGAGCTGAACCCACAACCAAAGAGGAACACCATGGGCTCAATGACAGAAGAGGAAGATAATTAGCTCCTGTAGCTGCAGGTACAATGGGTTAAATCCTTACAATTAGGCTGAGACTGGTCTTTAGGGGCAAATGTGGACTTTGGGAGCAAGTATAACCTGGAGTAAGTTCAGATCTGAAACTAAGCTGATCTCATACTGCCCACAACAGGTCCAGAGACCTTTCTAGAAATATTGAAGGACTTTCTGAATAGGGAGATTGACTGGAATACACTACGTGGAGTGGAAAAAACAAAAACAAAAACAAAAACAGAGGAATCGCAAGAGCAGTCCTCTTACTACTACTCAATATATGATTTTGTCACTTTTTTCTTTTAAATATTGTTCTAATATTGTTTTCTATATTATTCCTTTTTTTTATTTTTATAACCTATTTCCTTTTTAAGAACATCTTATTTTCAAATAAATTCAATTTATTTTATTCCCCTGTTTTTACAATACACTTTATTTATATTTCATCTTTTCCATGGTACTGATTTTGTATTCTTGCTGGTCTAGTTTTTTGTATTCATTCTCAGTTATGAGTTCCTTTATTGACTTCATTACTCTCTTCATTTTTGACTCTTGTTTTTATCATTTGTTGTTGTTGTTCTCTTTTTTCCTCTTATTTTCTCTTAGTAGGAGTGTGAATTTCTTTGTGTATTCTGGGCTGGTAAGTGTTGCATTCACCACTGGTCTTAGGGTTTTGTCTTCTGTACTGTGTGGACTGTGAATTCTTGGTGCAACAGTAATCAGTTGGGCCTGAACCACCGAGATGGGAGAACCAAGTCCAGGACATTAGACCACTACAGAATTCCTGACCCCATGGAACATTAATCAGTGAGAGCTCTCTCAAAGGCCTCCATCTCAACACTGAGATCAAGCATCACCTGAAGACCAGCAAGCTCCACTGCCAGAGGTACCATGCCAGTACTTTAGCAAAACAAGAACACAACCCTGCACATTAGTGGACAGGCTGCCCAAAGTCATACCAAACCCCAAAACACTACTGGACATGACAATGCACTTCGGATAGACAAGACCCAGTTCCACACACCAGAACACAGACATGAGTCCTACCAACCAGAAAACCTTCAAAAGGCTCTGGTCCAACCCGACCCACAGGAGGAAGACTCCATAATTAAGAGGACTATGAACTCCCAGCATACAGAAAGGAGACCCCAAACATAACAAAGTAAACAAAGTGAAAAGACAGACAAATATGCAGCAGAGAAAGGAATATTATAAAACCCACAAGACCAAGCAAATGAAAAGGAAAAGGCTGTTTACCTAAAAAAAATAAAAATACAGAGTAACGATAGTAAAGATGATCCAAAATCTTGAAAATAAAATGGAGGCACAGATAAATAGGCTGGAGGCATGAATCAAGAAGCAACAAGAAATGTTCCACAAGGACCTAGATGAAATAAACAATAAACAATCAGAAATGAATAACAAAAATACTGACATTAAAACTACACTAGAGTGAACCAATAGCAGAATAATTAAGGCAGAAAAATGGATAAGTGAGCTGGAAGATAGGATGATGGAAATAACTGAAGCAGAACAGAATAAACAAGAGAATAAAAAGAAGTGAGAACAGTATCAGAGACCTAGGGGACAATAATAAATGCACCAACAATCAAATTATGGGGTAAGAGAAGAAGGAAAAAAATAAAGAATATGAGAAAATATGTGAGGAGATTATAGTTGAAAAATTCATGAACATGGGAAAGGAAATAGTTATCCAGGTCTAGGGAGCCCAGAGGGTCCCATACAGGTAAACTCAAGGAGAAACATGCCAAGACACATATTAATGAAACTGACAAAACTTCAACACAAAGGAAAAAAAAAAAGCAACAAGGGAAAAGCAACAATAACTTACAAGGGGATCCCCATAAAGCTAATGGCTGATCTTTCAGTGGAATCTCTGCAGGCCAGAAGGGAGTGGCAGGATATAGTTAAAGTGATGAAAGAGAAAAACCTACAATGATTACTCTACAATGAGTTCCACCAAGGAACTCGTTGAGATTCAAAGGAGAAACCAAAAACTTGACAGACAAACCACATTTAAGAGAAGTCCACACCACCAAGCCAGATTTACAACAAATGACAAGGGAAATTCTCTAGACATAATACATAAGTGATAGAAAAGGCCTAAAAACGCCTCAAAATAAAATAGTAATACTATCATACATATCAATAATTACCCTAAATGGAAATGGATTAAATACTCCAACCAAAAGTCACAGATTGGCAGAATGGATACAAAACAAGACCCCTATATATACTGTCTATAAGAGACCAACCTCAGACCTAGACATACATACAGACTGAAAGTGAGAAGCCTAAAAGAGATATTCATACAAATTGAAATCAAAGGAAAGCAAAAGTAGCAATACTTATATCAGATAAAACATACTTTAAAATAAAGCTCATTACAAGAGACAAGAAAGGACACTATATAATGATCAAGAGATCAATCCAAGAAGATAAGACAACTATAAATATACATGTCCCCAACATAGTGGCACCTCAATGCATAAGGCAAATGCTGTACTGTATGCTGTGCTTTGCTGTGCTGTGCTGTACTAAGTTGCTTCAGTCGTGTCTGACTCTTTGCGACTCTATGGACTGTAGCCCACCAGGTTCCTCTGTTCATGGGATACTCTAGGCCAGTATACTGGAGTGGGTTGCCATGACCTGCTCCAGGGGATTTTCCTGACCCTGGGATTGAACCCGTGTCTGTTTTGCCTTCTGCATTGGCAGGCAAGTTGTTTCCCACTAGCACCACCTGGAAAGCCCCAAGGCAAATGCTAACAACCATTAGATGGGAAACCAACAGTAACACAACAATAGTGGGGGACTTTAATCCTCCGTTCACACTAGTGGACAGATCATCCAGACAGAAAATTAATAAGAGAAAAGAAGCTTAAAATGATACATTGCACTAGTTGGACCTAATTGATATCTACAGGATATTTCATCCAAAAAGAGTATATTTCCTTTTTTTTCTCAAGCACACTTGCAACATTCTCCATGATAGATAGCACACCTTGTGTCACAAATCAAGCCTTGGCAAACTTTTGAAAAATAGATATCATTTCAAGCATCTTTTTTGACCACGATGCTGTAAGATTAGAAATCAACTACAAGGAAAAAACTATAAAACACACACACACACACACACGGAGGCTAAACAACACACTTCTGAATAAATGAGAGGTCATTGAAGTGATCAAAGTGGGAATCAAAAAATATCTTAGAAACGAATGACAAACAAAACATGACAGCTCAAAACTTACAAAATACACCAAAAGCAGTGCTAAGAGGGAAGTTTATAGCAATATAACCCTACCTCTCAAAACAAACAAACAAAAAAACTTCAAATAAACAATCTAACCTTACACATAAAGCACTAGAAAAAGAATACCAAAGTAACCTTGAAGTTAGAATAAGAAAATAAATCCTAAATATCAGAGCAAAAATAAATGAAAAAGAAATTAAGGAGACTGTAGTAAAGATCAATTAAACTAAAAGGTGGTTTTTGGAGAAGATAAACAAAATTGAAAAACCATTAGTCAAACTCATAAAAAAACTAAAATGAATATAATTAGAAAAGAAAGATATAATAGAAAACACAGAAATAAAAATGATCATAAGAGAGTACTACAAGAAACTATATGCCAATAAAATGAACAAACTCAAAGAAATGGGCAAATTCTCAGGAAAAAAAAAAAAAAAACATTATAACCTTCCAAAACTGAACCACGGAAAAATAGAAAATAAAAGCAGACCTATCACAAGCACAGAAATCAGAATTCTAAGTAAAGATCTTCCAACAAACAGAAGTCCACGGCCAGACGGTTTAGCAGGTGAATTCTAGCAAAAGTTTAGAGAAGAGCTAAAACCTATCCTGCACAAAATCCTTCAGAAAATTAAAGAGGAAGGAAAATTCCCAAACTTGTTCTACAAGGCCACTATCACTCTGATAGCAAAACCAGACAAAACTGCCACAATAAAGAAAATATCACTGGTGAACGTTGTATCACTGGTGCAAAAATCCTCAACTGGTGAAAAAAAAAAATCACTGGTGCAAAAATCCTCAACAAAATTATAGCAAAGAGAATCCAAAAACACATTATAAGGATCATACATCATGATCAAGTGGGCTTTATCCCATGTATGCAAGGATTCTTCAGTATATGCAAATCAATCAATGTAATACACTATGTTAAAAGTTTGAAAGATAAAATCCATGTGATCATCTCAACAGATACAGAGAAAGCTTTCCACAAAATTCAACACCCATTTTTGACAAAAATTCTCCAGAAAGTAGGCATAAAAGGAACATTTGTGTGCATGCCTACTTGCTTCAGTCATGACCAACTCTTTTGTAACCTCGTGGACTGCAGCCAGCCAGCCTCCTCTCTCCACGGCATTCTCCAGACAAGAATACTGGAATTGGATTGTCGTGCCCTCTTCCAGGGGATCTTTGACTCAGGGATCAAACTGATATCTCTTACATGCCTGCATTTGCAGGTGGGTTCTTTACAACTAGTGCCACCTGGGAATTCAATCCTGAATATTCATGGGAAGGGCTGATGCTGAAGCATAAAGGAATCCAGATTAGAAAAGAAGAAATAAAACCCTCACTGTTTGAAGATTGAAGATGACATGATACTATACATAGAACATAGAACACCCTAAAGATGCCACCTGAAAGTTATTACAGCTAATAAATGATATAGTAACTTGCACAATATAAAATTAGTACACAGAAATACCTTGCATTCCTGTACACTAACAATGAAAACTGGCTTCCCAGGTGACGTTAGTGTTAAAGAACCTGCCAGCCAATGCAGGAGACATGAGAGATGCAGATTTAATCCCAGGGGTTGGAAAGATCCCCTGGAGGAGAGCACAGAAACCCATTCCAGTATGCTTGCCTGCAGAATCCCATAGACAGAAGAGCCTAGCGGGCTTCAATCCAGTTGATCACAAACAGATGGACCCAACTGAAGCTACTTAGAACACATGCAACAATGAAAATCAGAAAGAGAAAGAACAATACCATTCACCATTACAACCAAAAAATACTTGGGAATAAACCTACCTAAAAAAAACGAAAGACCTGTATGTAGAAACCATAAGACACTGATGAAAAAAAAAAAAAAAATCAAAGACAACACAAACAGATGGAGAGAAATACCATCTTCTTGGATTGGAAGAATCTATATTGTGAAATGACTGTATTACCCAAAGCAATCTACAGATTCAATGCAATGTGTTTCAAACCACCAATGGTATTTTTCACATCACTAGAGCAAAAAAAAAAAAAAAAAAGCACAATTTGTATGGAAACATGAAAGAACTCAAATAGTCAAAGCAATCTTGATAAAGAAAAATGGAGCTGGAGGAATCAACCTTACTAACTTCAGATAAATACTGTAAAGCTCCTATCACCAAGATAGTATGATACTGGCACCAAAAAACAAAAATATAAACCAATGGAACAAGATAGAAAGTGCAGAGATAAACCCATGCTACTATGGACAACTAACATTTCACAAAAGATTGAAGAATATACAATGGAGATAAGACAAACTCTTCCTTAAATGATGCTGGGAAAAATAGATAGCTACATGTAAAAGAATGAAGCTAGAACACCGCCTAATACCATACACAAAAATAAACTCAAAATGGATTAAAGATTAAATATAAGGCTAGATACTGTAAAACTCCAAGAATATAGGCACCACACTGCTTTATGTAAATCACAGAAAGATCGTCCATGACCCACTTCCAAGAATAATGGAAATGAAAAAACAGAACAAAAACAAAAATACAAAGAAACAACAACAACACAAAAATCAAATAAACAAGTGGAACTGAATTAAACATAAAAGATTTTTTACCACAAAGGAAACTATAAACAACATGAATAGACAACCCTCAGAATCAGTTTAGTTCAGTCGCTCAGTCATGTCCGACTCTTTGTGACCCCATGGACTGCAGCACGCCAGGCCTTCCTGTCCATCACCAACTCCCAGAGTTTACTCTAACTTGCGTCTATTGAGGTGGTGATGCCATCCAACCATCTCATCCTCTATGGTCCCCTTCTCCTCCTGCCCCCAATCCCTCCCAGCATCAGGGTCTTTTCAAATAAGTCAGCTCTTCACATCAGGTGGCCAAAGTATTGGAGTTTCAGCTTCAACATCAGTCCTTCAAATGAACACCCAGGACTGATCTTTAGGTTGGACTGGTTGGATCTCCTTTCTGTCCAAAGGAGTCTCAAGAGTCTTCTCCAACACCATAGTTCAAAAACATCAATTCTTCAGTGCTCAGCTTTCTTTATAGTCCAATTCTCACATCCATACATGACTACTGGAAGAAAACATAGCTTTGACTAGATGGACCTTTGTTGGCAAAGTAATGTCTCTGCTTTTTAATATGCTAAATTGGTCCTAGCTTTTCTTCCAAGGACCAAGCATCTTTTAATTTCATGGCTGCAGTCAACATCTGCAGTGATTTTGGAGCTTAAAAAATAAAGTCTGTCACTGTTTCCATTGCTTCCCCATCTATTTCCAATGAAGTGATGAACTCGATGCCATGATCTTAGTTTTCTGAATGCTGAATTTTAAGCCAACTGTTTTACTCCCCTCTTTCACCTTCATCAAGAGGCTCTTTAGTTCTTCACTTTCTGCCATAGGCTGTGGCAGAATGGGAGAATATAATAGCAAATGAAACATCTGATAAAGGATTAATCTCCAAAATACATAAGCAGCTCATGCAGCTCAATACCAGAAAAACAAACAACCCAGTTAAAAAAATCAATAGAAGACCTAAACAGACATTTCTCCAAAGAAGTCATACATATGACTAATACACACATGAAAATATGCTCAACAATGCTCAGTGTTAGAGAAATGCAGGTCAAGATTTCAATGAGGTATTACCTCACAATGTTGGAGAGTGTGTGGTGAAAACCGAATGCTCTTACTTTTTTTGTGGGAATGTAAATTGATACAGCCACTATGGAAAACAGTATGAAGATTCCTTAAAAAACTAGGAATAAAACTACCATATGACCCAACAATTCCACTACGTGGCATACACCCTGGGGAAATCATTATTGAAAAAGATGCATGTAACCCAATTTTTATTGCAGCACTATTTACCGTAGCTAGGATATGGAAACAACCTTGCTGTCCATCAACAGATGAATGGATAAGGAAGATGTAGTATAAATATTCAATGGAATATTACTCAGTCATATAAAGGTGCACATTTGAATCAGTTTCAATGAAATGGATGAACCTAGAGAGTATTATACAGAGTGAAGTAAGTCAGAAAGAGAAAAATAAATGTTGTATTTCAATACACATATATAGAATCTAGGAAGATTGTACTGATGAATCTATTTTCAGGGAAGCAATGGGATGAGATGCAGACATAGAGAACAGACTTGTGAACACAATGGGGGAAGGAGAGAAGGGACAAATTGAAAGTGTAACATTGAAACATATACATTACCATATATAAAATATATAGCCACTGGGGATTTGCTATATGATGCAGCGAGCTCAAGCCTGTGCTCTGTGACAACCTAGAGGGGTGGGACATGGGACAGAAGTTCAAGAAGGAGGGAACATATATACACCTATAGCTGATTCATGTTGATGTTTGGCAGAAACCAACACAATATTGTAAAACAATTTTCCTTCAATAAAAAATAAATAAATTTACTCAAAATACAGAGAAAAAAAAAAAGCCATGGTACATGTATGCAATGGACTATTACTCAGCCATAAAAAAAGAATGAAATTATGCCATTTGTAGCAACAGGAATATACCTAGAGATGGTTATGCTGAGTGAAGTAACTCAGAGAAAGACAAACATGAAATTATATAGAATTTTCCTTTTTTTATTATTTATTTATTTTTTAATTTTACTTTACAATTCTGTATTGGTTTTGCCATACATTGACATAATGTGCAAATGAACTTATTTGAAAAACAGTGGGTCACAAAACAAACTTATGGTTAGCAGGGGGAAAAGAGGGGAGGGATAATTTGGAATATTGGGATTGATATATACAGACTACTATATCTAAAATGGATAAAAAATAATAGCATACTATATATATAGTACAAGGAACTCTATTCAATACTCTAATGACCTGTATGGAAAAAGAATCTAGAAAAGCATGGTTATATGTATAACTGATTCATTTTGTTGTATACCTGAAACTAACATAATAATATAAATCACATTTACTCTAATAAAATTATTTTAAAAATTTCTAGAGAGATTTAATCTTGATCACTTCATGAATTATCTTTTATAGGCCTAGGTCCTGTAATCAGGTGCTGTACTATGTCTAAGTTTCTGATCTTGAGGTGCTTGCTTCTACTTAGTAAATTATATTAATAAATTTACAAAACATTGAACAATATAACCAGGTATAATTAAATGTGAAATTATGTGGCATCTTACCAGCTTCTCTAGAAATCTAGAGTGAAGACTTAACCAGTAAAGGATGATTTATGGAAGGACTAGAATTCAAATTAGCAATTGTAGAATGTATATCATTTGATCATAGAAGCTCAAGAGATGCAGAATAAAAATGTGAAACCTAAAAATTCAAACTCATAGACCTATAGAACAGAACAGCAGCTGAAGAATGGGGACATGTCTGGCTATTTGCAGCCCAATGGCCTGCAGTATCTGAGGCTTCCCTGTCCTTCACTATCTTCCAGAGTTCACTCAAACTCATGTTCATTGAATCAGTGATGCCATCCAACCATCTCATTCTCTGACATCCCCTTCTCCTTCTGCCTTCAATCTTTCCAAGCATCAGGGTCTTTTCCAATGAGTTGGCTCTTTGCATCAGATGGCCAAAATACTGGAGTTTCAGCTTTAGTATCAGTCCTTCCAATGAATATTCAAGGATGATTTCCTTTAGGATTAGTTGATTTAATATCCTTGCTGTTCAAAGGACTCTCAAAAGTCTTATCCAACATCACAGTTGAAAGGCGTCAGTTTTTCAGTTCAAAGCTTTCTTTATGGTCCAGGTTTCACATCTGTACATGATTACTGGAAAAACCTTAACTTTGGCTATATGAACATTTGTTGGCAAAGTGATATCTTTGCTTTTTAATGCGCTGTCTAGGTTTGTCATAGCATTTCTTTGAAGTAGGAAGCATCTTTTAATTTCATGGCAGTATCCACAGTGATTTTGGAGCCCAAGAAAATAAAGTATGTCACTGTTTTCATTCTTTCCCCATTATTTGCCTTTAAGTGATGGGACAAGAGGCCATAATCTTAGCTTTTTGAATGTTGAGTTTTAAGCCAGCTTTTTCACTCTTCTCTTTCACCTTCACCTCTTTAGTTCTTCACTTTCTGCCAGAGGGGTGGTGTCATTTGCATATCTGTGTTTTTTAATATTTCTCCTAGCAATTTTGATTCCAGCTTGAGCTACATCGATCCTGGACTTTGCGTGATGTACTCTGCATATAAGTTAAATAAGTAGGGTGACCGTACACAGCTTTGACATCCTCCTTTCCCAGTTGTGAACCAGTCCATAGTTCCACATACAGTTCTAACTATTGCTTCTGGACCTGCATACATGTTTATCAGGTGACAGGTAAAGTGGTCCAGTATTCCCATCTCTTTAAGAATTTTCCACAGTTTGTGGTGATCCACATGGTCAAAGGCTTTAGTATAGTCAATGAAGCAGAAGTAGATGTTTTCTTAAATTGCAGTGCTTTTTCTATGCTGCAACAGATATTGATCTCGGGTTCCTCTACCTTTTCTAAATCTAGCTTGTACATCTGGAAGTTCTTGTCTCACATATTGTTAAAGCCTAGCTTGAAGGTTTTTGAGCATTGAGTTTCTAGCATGTGAAATGAATGCAATTGTGTGATAGTTTGAACATTCTTTGGCATTGCCTTCCTTTGGGATTGGAATGAAAACTGACCTTTTCCAGTCCTATGGCCACTGCTGAGTTTTTCAAATTTCCAGCAAATTTCCTGAATGCAGTACTTCAACAGCATCATCATTAGGATTTGAAGTAGCTCAACTGGAATTCCATCACCTCCACTAGCTTTGCTCATAGTAATGCTTCCTAAGGTCCACTTGACTTCACATTCCAAGGTGTCCAGCTCTAGGTGAGTGATCACACTATTGTGGCTACCTGGGTCATTAAGATGTTTTCTGTATAGTTCTTTTGTGTATTCTTGCCATCTCTTCTTAATATCTTCTGTTTCAGTTACATCAATACCATTTCTGTCCTTTATTGTATCCATTTTTGCATAAAAATAGTATTTTCCTTGATATTTTTCTAGTTTTCTTGAAGAGATCTTGTCTGTTCCATTCTATTCCTTTCCTCTATTTCTTTGCACTGTTCACTTCAGAAGTCTTTCTTATCTCTCCTTGCTGTTCTTTGGAGCTCTGCATTCAGATCGGTTTATCTTTCTTTTTTTCCCCTTTGCCTTTCACATCTCTTATCTTCTCAGCTATAGTAAGACCTACTCAGACAACCATTGTGTCTTTCTGCGTTTATTTTTCTTGGGGCTGGTTTTGATCACCACTTTCTGTATAATGTTACAAACCTCCATCCATATGTCTTCTGGCACTCTATCAGATCTATTCCCTTGAATCTACTTGTCACTTTCACTGTATAACCATAAGGAATTTGATTTAGGTCAACCTAAATGGCCCAGTGTTTTTCCCAATGACCCAACCATTGGTGACAAGGAATACGAAGTTGAATAGTTCTAAGCAGTTTTGAATTATTGTGTGTGCCAAGCATTGGAATGGGAACTGAGAGTGTAATGATGGCACAGAATCAGAGTTCTAGAGCTAAAGGCAACAGTAATATTATATTAATCTTATTGTATACTAAATTCTGTTGTGAACAACAGATTTAGCCCATTTTCCAGTCATGGTTCTTCTTTGTATGCTCAGCTCTCATGCCGTTTGTGATGTGAAACATTCCCTGGAGTTGGGGAATTTATCTAAGGAATTATTGCAAAAAGTAAAGTACATGGCACTGGGAATCTGGATTAGGCTGGTGGTAGGTACCTAGGTTGGACAAGAATCATTCCAAAGTGGAGAACTCACCCAGATTTGATCTTTGATAAGATTGTTGGGGATGATAGAGATCTACAGCTAGTGAAATGCCTGCATGTTTTCTTGCTTGCTAACAGGAAGCATGGTGATCAAGAGTCAAATAGGAATGTTAAGAAGAGAAGTTAAATGTGTTGGTAGAAGTCACTATGTTATAGACGCTAAATCTAGCATCTCAACAGAAAATACATGCAGGCTTATTGAATAATCCATCCCAGTGCAGAACTGGGAAAAGACCAACAGATCATTTGTGTGTGTTTTTTTTTTCCCTGTTTAGTGACTGATTCTACTGTATTTGGGTCCCAGGATTCAGTGATGGCATGGAGATTAATTTTCCTGATGCATTATGAAGATAATAAAGCCCTTACTTTTGCAAATGGTAACGAAAATGCCTTAAATACCTGCCAAAGTCAAGACAGACTGAAACTGCTTGAGATTTCTGTAAGGTTACATGAATGTGAACACACTGAATTGCAAATGACTAGTCATCTTCATACACATCTGGGCAGCAGGGCTCTCACAATTTGCCAAATTTTGACATGTGCATAATATGTAACTTTGTACATACATAAAAACAGAGTGAGAATTAGAGGGAGAGAAAGTCTACAATATGGATATGGATATAGGGCACTCAACTAGATATGGATAAAGGGCACTGTATTCTGAAATATCCACATGTTTTGCAGGATTTTAAGTGTTTCACCAGATGTTTGAATTTATATGGAATAGTTGTCCAATGGCATGTTGGTAATTTTTCAGAATTTAGAATAGTTAAGTTTCTAGAGTCACTAATTCTAGCAAATTTCCCTGGAGCATTTATGGTCTTTTAGAGGTAGCCGGGGAAAGAGAGCAGAAAGTCTGATCTCATAAATAATCTTAAAATTTACTATGCTCAAAACAATATGGCACTAACATAGGAATATAAATATAGTTTGGATAATCCAGAAAAATTGGAAAAAATCTAATGTAATCTATATGGAAACTTAATATGTGATAAAAGTAACACTCAATTTGGTCACAAATGATCATTTATTTAATTAATAATAATGGCTTATTCACTTTATGTCTGGGAAAAATCTTAAACCCCTGTGTCATAGTATAAGATAAAATTGTAGAAATTATAACAATAAATTATTTTTAACATTTAGAAAAATGTTTATATACTCTAGTTGGTTATGCAATATGAAATAATAGAGAAAACAGAGAATCTTATTCACAAAAAGATGGATAAATCTAACCATATAAAATTTTAAATATCCCTAGATAACCAAATGTCAAAAATGAACTTAAAAGTTACGTAATAGGCTAGGAGAAAATATTTATACCATGTGACAGAAGGCTAATATTTCTAGAATCCAAATAATAGGTAAAAATGACATAAAAGCATAAATAGTCCAGAGAAAAATACATGAAGAATATGATCAAAAGAGAAATGAAAATAGCTAATGAGTATATGACAAGATACTCATCCTTGGCAGTAGTTAAGAAATGCAAATTAAATCAGTGAAATTCCATGCTTCCTGTTAGATTGCCACAACTAAATAAACAAACAAATATAGCCTATTATACAGAGTGAAGTAAGTCAGAAAGAGAAAGACAAATATCATGGTATATTAACACACATTTATGGAATCTAGAAAAATAGTACTGAGGATCTTACTTCAGTTCAGTTCAGTTCAGTAGCTCAGTCGTGTCCTACTCTTTGTGACCCCATGAATTGCAGCAAGCCAGGCCTCCCTGTCCATCACCAACTCTCGGAGTTCACTCAAACTCATGTCCATCGAGTCGGTGATGCCATCCAGCCATCTAATCCTCTGTTTTCCCCTTCTTCTCCTGCCCCCAAACCCCTCCCAGCAATGTGTTTTCGATGAGTCAACTCTTCTCATGAGGTGGCCAAAGTACTGGAGTTTCAACTTTAGCATCATTCCTTCCAAAGAACACCCAGGACTGATCTTCTTTAGAATGGACTGGTTGGATCTCCTTGCAGTCCAAGGGACTCTCAAGAGTCTTCTCCAACACCACAGTTCAAAAGCATCAATTCTTTGGTGCCCAGCTTTCTTTATCATCCAACTTTCACATCCATACATGACCACTGGAAAAACCATAGCTTTGACTCGATGGACCTTTGTTGGCAAAGTATTGTCTTTGCTTTTGAATATGCTGTCTAGGTTGGTCATAACTTTCCTTCCAAGGAGTAAGCGTCTTTTAATTTCATGGCTGCAATCACCATCTGCACTGATTTTGGAGCCCCCCCAAAATAAAGTCTGACACTGTTTCCTCTGTTTCCCCATCTATTTCCCATTAAGTGATGGGACCAGATGCCATGATCTTCGTTTTCTGAATGTTGAGCTTTAAGCCAACTTTTTCACTCTCCTCTTTCACTTTCATCAAGAGGCTTTTTAGTTCCTATTCACTTTCTACCATAAGGGTGGTGTCATCTAGGATGTTACTTAGAGGACAGCAAAGGAGAGGGGTGAAGAGAGGGTGGGATGATTTGAGAGAAAGTATTTAAACACACACATTACCATATGTAAAATAGATAGCCAGTGGGAGTTGGATGTATGATGCAGGGAACCCAAAGAAGGTGCTCAGTGACCGGCTAGAGGGTTGGGATAGGGAGGGACTTGGGAAGGAGATTTAAGAGGGAGGGGAGATATGTATCTATTCAGTTCATTTCAGTTGCTCAGTCGTGTCCAACTCTTTGCGACCCCATTAATCACAGCAGTCCAACACCACAGTTCAAAAGCATCAATTCTTCACTGCTCAGCTTTCTTCACAGTCCAACTCTTGCATCCATACATGACCACTGGAAAAACCATAGCCTTGACTAGACAGACCTTTGTTGGCAAAGTAATGTATACGTATGGTCAATTCATGTTAATGTGCGACAAAAATCATCACAGTATTATAAAGTAATTTTCCTCTAGTTAAAGTTTGTTTGTTTGTTTTTTAGAAGAAAACAATGCAACTCTTCCCCCCCTCCCCCCCCGCCCCCCCACCAAATAAACAAGCAAATAGCATTTAGAGTCATGGAGATTATGGGGAAATGTATTTGATAGGAACACAAGTATTCATAGACACTGCCAGTATTTTTTAAATTTATAAGGCAACATCTATTAAAATAAAGCATGTGCATACTTTGGGAAAATATTGAAGGCAAAAGAAGAAGGGAGTGACACAGCATGAGATGGTTAGATAGCATCACTGTCTCAATGGATGTGAATCTGAGCAAACTCCAGGAGATATGGAGGACACAGGAGCCTGGTGTGCTGCAGTCCATGAAGTCACAAGGAGTCAGACATGACTTAGCAACTGAATAACAACAACATACTTTGACTAAAAAATACTATTAATATGAAAAGTATATTTCATAGTTATTTATTGCAGCATTAATTTTCACAGTAAAATAAAATTGAAATAAGCTTAATGTCTTTCATCTATGAAATGGGTTTAGAAAAGCAAGGTATATTCAACCTATATTCAACCCATATGGAAGCTCTGTAGCTTTACACATGGATGAGTAACTCTGTAGCTCTTACACATGGAGGACATATATACTGTTACTTGAAGCAAACAGTCTTTTTATAAGTGGAAATTCTCCATGTATATGTATCTGAATGTGTTTATATGAGCATGGTGAAAGATGTTAAATTGTTCACACTAATTACCTTAGGATTGACATTGGAAGAGAGAAGAGGGAGATGATTACCTGTTTTATACACCTGTGTATTGTTTCACATGTTACTACACAAGCATTACTTTGGTTCCTTTGTCTGTCTGGTTATTTCTTTATCTTAGACAAAACAACTAATCTCAAATTCTAGTCCCTCTGCTTACTGGATTGCAAAAGGGAATGGCAACCAATTCCAGTATTCTTGCCTGGGAAATCCCATGGGCAGAGGAGCCTGGTTGGCTACAGTCCATGGGATCACAAAAGAGTTGGACAGAATTAAACAGCAGCAGCATCTACTTACTGGCTAAATGGTCTTGGAAAGTCACATAACCTCTTTAATCATATTTTTTCTCACCTGAAAAATAGTAATCATATTATCTCACAGAATTGTGGGGAGGATTAAGAAAAATAAGATATGTCCAATTCCTAGCACAGAGCTAGGAAAACTCCCCTCTTCCTTTTATTTAACCCTCTGTTGATGTGTTTGCAGGGATGCAAGCCAGTTACCATATTAAAACCAATCCAATACAGTAGGATGAAGCCACTGTGCAAACAAATTATTCAACAAATTCTAAAGCTAAATTAAAATTATTTTCGTTGGTGATAAAACCATCTAGGATAACCTATATCACTGTTCACTTCCTTCATTCATCTAGACATTAAGAGTTATAATAATTAATTTCATATGGCCCATTAAAAGTATGAAATTTAGTGACCAATGCTATGACCTACATTGGCTCCTATTCTGAATTCAGGTTGGGTTGTGTGGGGGTCTCAAAGCTTTCTCTCTTTCCCACCAGCTGTAATGGATATGGTAGCTCATGGTCTTTCTCCTATACATTAAAAAACTCTCCAAGTTGGAGAAGTCAGACGATTCAATGGCTTAAAATCTCCCTGCATAACAGTTATTCAAATTCCAGCAATAATTTCTCTCAGTTTCTAAGAAACTTTCATCTTTTAACTAGTATAAGACTTGCATGGCTTTGCAGCTTCTATTCATACTTTAAGGATGAATCCAAATGTCTCTTCTGCTAGAAAGGCTAATGCCAACACTTTAGGGAAGGAGCAGAGTCAGTTTACTCCCCTATCTCTATTTAGACTTTAATATTCACGTGCCTAATTGTAACATATTTTGTTATAACATGATTTGTTAGCTTGCCTGTCTTCTCACCATTAAAGGTCTCCATTAGAGTAGAGGCATTAAAAAAAAAAAAAAAACACCTGGCTCATTGGAGATGTTCTATGATTTTTAGATGAATACCATTTTATTTATTTATTTTTTATTTATTTATTTATTTATTTTACTTTACAATTCTGTATTGGTTTTGCCATACATGGAACGCATGTACACCCATGGTGGATTTATGTCAATGATGAATACCATTTTAAATAAATGGTATTGAGTAGAATATTTCCAACATTTTAAAGACTCCCAAGTGAGAGAAGGGGAAGCCCTAGTTAGAAGCCCTCCATGTAATTTGCATCAGCATCCCAACAGTGGAGAAGAGTCCAGTAGCAAAGGAATTATTCAAAGCCAGTTCCCCTCATTATATAAATCTGAAATATGAAGTGGGCCAAAACCTGCAGCAGTGAGCATTTCAAACATGCTTATTAATATTGGCTCAAAATGGAGATTTACTACAGTTGAGAATAAGGAAAGGGACCATGAATCAGCTCTGGTGAGGAAAAAGCAAAGAAAAATTCTTATTTAAAATATGTTCATATGCTTTTTAATTCTAAAATGGAGATTGCTGTATTGAAATAGAGCCTTTATTTGTAAGATTGAATTCATTGAAAATATGTTTTATGCCAGTATTCATTTTTCCAACTTTCATTTGCTTTCCTTTGGCTGAAAAGTTGAGGACTTAGTTTATTGCTTGAAAGCAAAAGATTTTCTTAGTTGAATCTCTTCATCCCTTGCTTCAAATGATTACTTGTAATGCTCTATTTGGCTTATGGGAAAATGCTGCTTTATTGGCACATATGTTGAAAAGAATAGTTTTTAAAACATTCAATTAGTGTGCCTTCAAGTTAGAATTAAAAAGAAAATAAAGCAATAAGATTAAATTCTCATAAAAACCCAACTGTTGCTTAGAAACCAATTATTTTCCTATTCAAAACTACTACAAGGGTCATCAAGCTCACTCTTGGTTGTATCCCAACCAAGGTAGACACATGTGTTTACTTCATAAATCAGACGATAACACTCCCTTGACCCAAATTCTTGGTTGCTTTCTAATACAAATCCCTGTCCCTGGTAAAATGCAAATCCCTGGTCCTCCTGGCCAAACTCATCTCATCTCATCTCATCTTATTTTTCTTCTCATGTGACTCATGAAGTTCAGATTAACTGACTTCCTCACCACAGCTTGAACACATCAGTCTCTTTTCTGTTAAGACTGTACCTCTCCTCTGCCTTGAACACCCTGTCCCCTGACATTCTTCCAAGAGTAACTGCTCTCAGTCCTTTGAGAGTCTGTTAGATGTCACTTCCAAAGAAATTATTTCTTTCCATTCTATCTAGGTTATCTCCCCTATCCATACTATATTCTATAATTCATAACTGTTTCATTTCTAGAACATATTTACAAGTAGTTCTCCTTACATGTATATGCATATATAAACTTGGAGATAAACAATAAGATGAACAATATCTCCCATATTCCTCACTAGATGACAGGATCATGAGAGCAGGAATCATATCTGTTTTACTTATTGCTGACTACCCAGAAATTATGACATTGCCTGGTATATAGTGTAGGTCCTCAGTAAATATTTGCTGCAGGAATTCTCTGTATCAAGCCTAATGCTTGGCACATAATAGGTTGCCAATAAACACTTTTCAATTGAGTCTGTTTTGTTTCAATAGAATTTAGCGAGTCCCATAAATTCCATAAATTAATTCCAAGTGCCAAACTCCCTACCATAACAGCATGGTCTCTGGAAATTCTGCTGAAACGACAAATGACAATTCAGGACAGATGAATAAGGAGGATGCCTAAAAGCTCAATCTGATGTTAGAGATTATTTTCTAGGATAAAAATACCACCAAGATAAATTTTAACTCTATCAGAATTAATCCCTCTAGTTCATTGTTCTCTGAAACTATTTCTTTCTAGTGGGAATCTTTCGGTTTTATCTGGGAGTTACCATGATGTGTTAATAAACTAACTTGAGCTTTTTGTTTCACTTGTTTTTGAAAAAGTAGTTGATAAGTTTCACTTTGAGTTTTCCAAGACTCATGCTTTAAGCAGCTGATATCACAGTCACTGCACATCCTGTATAGCTCACTAGACCCAGAGCCAAGACATTATTGGAATTTGTAGTTTATGATACAATGACAACATTAACACAGGAAAATGTTTTGGCAAGATAACAAATAGCTGTGATGAAGCAGTTAAGTTCCATTTGTTTAGGCTCTGTGAAAATTAATTTGGAAAACTTTCTAAGTCTGGTGTGTTTTCTAGTTTATATGTAAATTAAAAGACTATGTGAAAAGGATTCTAGAGATGATGCCATTCATATATTTCAGACAAGTTGTCCACTAATTAATTTTCACTCCATTTTACTTTATTTACGTTCACATTTTCCTCAAAAGTAAATTGTATCAGTCAGGCTAGAAAAGTACACCTCCATAGCCAATAAGCCATAATGACTGATGCTTTTTAAAAAAGGGCAGAAGACATACAGATGGCTAACAAACACATGAAAAGATGTTCAAAACATGGAAGCTACCAAAGGCTTATTACCATGGGTTTATCCAAATTATTTGTCATATTTCACAATAAGATGTTGAAGCATTCTTCCAAGGCTCTAAGGAAATCGTTTTTATCTCTTCTCCCACTTCTACACAATAATTGCTGTAACAGTTAAAAGGGTTATAGAATTTTGAATTTAGATGAGATTAGACATATTGTCCAGCCCAATACTTTTCTCTTTCATAGTATCTTTGGCAGATATTTGCCATATTCCTCTCTTGCCTGTTTTCTTCACCCATGACATGGGAAGGAATGATGGCTGCTGTAAATTAAAAGCTGTATTTAGTTTGAGTTCCTGAGAGAGTAGGTACTTTTGAGAGGGTTGTGACTCTATATTGTTAGGCTCATGTTCTTTACTTCCTGTGCTGCAGGCTTTGGTGCCCCTCTTCTAAAGTTTTATACACGCTTGACTTAACTGCCTCCTGTTCCCTACCCCCAGTGCTGTAACTGTTCTTACATGTATCTGCCTTCAAAATTCAACCTAACCCAGTGATGGACATGCAATAATAATTCACTGTACTGCTGATGGATGTGGTAGATGGATGAATGAATGATGACTATATAATCTCAGAGGCATGACACATGGATTCAAAGAGATATGAAGGTTGAAGATACAACTTCTGATCGTTACTGATATAAAATTAGTAGGTTAGTTACACTAGTATTCTGCTAACTTTCTTAAACAGAGTAAAATATGACTGGAAATAAGACAGAAATTTGTTTAATAGATTTTTTAATGTGACACTGAAGATAAGTGGCTGGTTTCCTTTCGGATATTTCCATTTAGCACTCAATTCCATCTTTTTCTGCTTATCAGTGAACACACCCTTCAGCTGCTGTTACATTAAGTCAAGTTGCCAAGCTGTTGTTTGGCATTGATTGCATGCATGCATGCTCAGTTGCTCAGTTGTGGCTGATTCTTTTCGACCCTATGGACTGTATCCTGTTAGTCTCCACCCTCCATGGGATCCTCCAGGCAAGAATACTGGAGTGGGTTGCCATCTCCTCCTCCAGGGGATCTTCCTCATCCAGGAGTTGAACCTGAGTCCCTGCATTGGCAAGTGGATTCTTTACCACTGAGCTACTTGGGAAGCCCCCTGATATTGATTGGGGGGGTTCATAAAATAATTCACTCCCTCAGTTTGGTCTTGACATCATAGAATAATACCTTGTATATGTTGAATGCTTTCTAGGACAAGGTTGATTCCCATATCATTCCTGTCAAACAAAGAAGCAAAGTATCAGCTAGGAGTTGCTAAATATTTAGTGCACCTCAGTATGAACAGAGGAGAAGGAAATGCCAATCCAGTCCAATGTTCTTGCGTGGAGAATTCCAGGGACAATGGAGCCTGGTGGGCTGCCATCTATGGGGTCACACAGAGTCGGACACAACTGAAGCGACTTAGAAAAACATATATATGAACAGACGATGTGGCTGGTATATGCCATCTTCTTATTATGGTATTAGTATTGACTGTACCCATCAAAGAGGCCACAGGATAGTGGGTCTGAAATAAGAATCTCTGATCTTAAGACATCATGAAGGTAAGACTTAGAGAAGCTGACCAAGATTCAGGCCAGGAAACTGCCATGACACCCAAGGATGTCTATGGGTGGGGAATATTGTGTGGCTCTCTGATTTTATGACTTTCGTGCCATAGTTCTTATTACATTGTTTCCCCAGCCTTCCACCCAGCTTGATTCTACTTTTTCTTTTTTTCCTGTTTCTAGTTCCTTCTTTCTGGGGATTGGTGAACTCAGCTTGGAATCTTTGCTCTGTGGGGAAACGGCAGTCGCCAGTCAACATAGAGACTAGTCATATGATCTTTGATCCCTTTCTGACACCCCTTCGCATCAACACTGGGGGCAGGAAGGTAAGTAGCCATGTTGCTTCCATTGTGAAGTTGAGGATAGGGGAGATGCTGATTCTGAAAGCCAAACTTCTAGTCCTTGATCTCTGTGATGAGCTTGTCTTTCCACCCAGGAGTAATATCACAGATTTCAGATCTATTGCTAACAAATATGTCTTAATCATGCTTTTTCTCTCTACCCAGTCGATTTCCATGCTTCTGATTACTTCTTTGTACTCCCTGGATGTTTCCTGAGGTCCTATCCCTTGGAAGTGAAAGGTTGTTGTATCATGCAAGGACGCCGGGATTCTTGGCCCTGAAGGAGAAGAATTCAATCGGGCCAGAGACGAGGCTTGATCACTCAGAACTTTTGTGTAATAAAGTTTTATTAAAATATAAAGGAGATAGATAAAGCTTCTGACATAGGCATCAGAAGCGGGAAGAAAGAGTACCCCGCTGCTAGTCTTCAGCTGGATTTTATATAGCCACTAGCAGTCTGTTAATGAAAGAAAGGAATGTCTTAAAACTCAGAATGGCACCAGGCCCCTCACCCATAAGATGCATTTTGGGATAATCTTGGCACCAAATGGTTCATCCTGGGCTACAAAATTATTAACTTGAATCTTGAAGAAGGGCAGATCACCATACAAATAGTTTCATTTACACAGATTAGAGGAATAATATCTGAGTATAACATACTGGTTTGTCAAGTAGGTTCTGAGCCAAGAGGCAGAAACAACTTGAAGACAGAGTTTGGGGTAAATGCATAGTACATTAGCATAGCTTAAAATAAACATTTCCATAAGAAAAAGGCATTGGTTATTCTCTAGGTCTGAGAATAGTTAACTTCAGGTGAAACCAGGAGTCATTATGGCAACACAGTATTTTAAGAGAAACCTCCTTTTAAATTTGTATAGAGACAGAAAAAATATCACTAGTTTGTTTCCTCTTGCCGCTTAAGAGAGATAAAAATGTCTGACACTTGCAGGCTGTTTCCTCCCTTTGGAGACCCCTGGCCTTCCTGCCTGTTACCCTCTCAGAAGCCCATGAAGGAAGAACAGAAAACAGTGTTTGTCACCCCTAAATATCATGCTGGGAAATTCTTCCTCTCAGAAACCTCTTTACTGGGGCTTCTTTTAACCTAAACAAAGTGAAAATCTTTTTATCAAAAGTAAAATCAGACATTTATCAACCTGTAAGGAAAAACAAACAACAATCATCTTAGGTGGTTTATGAGAAAAACAATAATTAATCTTACCAGGGCTTCCTGGGTAAGAATACTAGCTCCTGCATAGAAATGCTGAACTATGATTCCCATTCTCACACCAAAGTCCCTCCTTTTCTCCCCCCCACCTCTCCTCCCCCCATGATAAGCTTCTCCTTAGTTTATAGAAGAGTATAATATCCATGGGGTCTTCTCATCACAGGAATCTAGCATTTATTTTGCTACCTTTTACTGTTGAGTATGTTGTTGAAGGTGGAAAAAAAATACAGAAAATTGTGTTTGAAGGTGACTTAGCTATTGTGAACTTCAAGAGAAATGGAAAATCATTTATGTGTGAGAAACTGTGGTTAAAATTATGGATAACTTTTGCTATTGCTAGTAACTGATTTTCCAGGGTTTGGGCTCCTTGGGGTCTGATTTCTACACCGCTTATACCGTCGGTTCACCTTGTTTACCACAAGTTTGTAAGCAATCTTTTTTGCTTTCTGACTTTTTATTTCCTTGTCATGTAGTTTTCACACACATACAGAAAAGTCAATTGGCCCATCAAAACGCTGTTAGCAACCTTGATTCAGGTCACAAAGCAAGTTTCAAAAGATCTTGTGATTGATACTATTCAGCTAAGTAGAGTTTGTGTGCTGTTTTAAATATGACTTAGGAAGCATTTTTATTAAAAGGTCCTATAAAAAAGGCCTTATTTCGTGTAGTTTATTGTTCCGATTCTGTGAAAAACTAACCTGCCTTAATTATTCTTCCATTCACAGTTTTATTTTTGCAAAGCCTAAGGGGAACTTGAATTGGGTGCAATATATACCTTTCTCTAAAAAGCTGATCATTCAAGTCATCGTAACCATGTATAGGTTCCCTTACCAGTATATTTAAAAAGGCAATTTTGAGTATTCAGCCATTCTTTCTTTCTTGAAGAGGGTGATTGAGGGAATAACTGTACCCCAGGCAAAGGGAAAATTCTAAACATGTAACCATACACACACACAAAGTAGATAGAAGGTTGGTACCTGAATTCCAGAGATTACCTGAAAGATGGCGAGAAACGCTGAAGCACAGAGACTGAAGAGGAGTTAATGAGGGGATACGTATGGAAGAGTAATGTGAGGTGAGATCCTGATGCTGTGTTAAAGAAATGGATTTTTTCATAAGGGTATGCAAGGATTTAAAGCATTATTGGGTAGATGGTACATAGGGAGTGGAATAGAATAGGAATTAAGCTAACACAAATAGTGAATATGTATGTTTCATTTTTCATCACACCATCTTAGAGGAAAATCTTAGTGTGAAAGAAATTAAAAAACAAAACAAAACAAAATTAAGACAACTTCTCTCTGCATAGAAATGCTGAACTATGATTCCCATTCTCACACCAAATAAATTTTATATTGTAAAAAAAGAGAATGAGAGATAGCTGGAGCTAAAAATCATTCATAAATTATGTTGCTTTTCAGTGTTTTTTTTTTTGTTGTTGTTGTTATTGTGTGATTTAAAAAATATATTTTCAATTTAGTAAAGTGTGTCTGATCCAAGTCCACTTTTAAATGCACTGGAGTTTGGAATTTTTGAAATATTTACTCCTGATGGTGTTAATTTTATGTCTGGCATGATTTGTGCTGTCAGCTGTTAGAAGAGCTGAGAACTGTCTGATGATATCCTTTGGATTTGTGAAAGGCCAAAAATAAAATATAGATGGTAGTTGGATAAACTAATGGGTAATAAAATACCTAAACTTGATAGACAATAATTAAATCATGCTTGCAATCTTTTAAGAGATATGGACTTCCCTGGTGGCTCAGATGGTAAAGCGTCTGCTCGCAATGCGGGAGACCTGGGTTCAATTCCTGGGTCGGGAAGATACCCTGGAGAAGGAAATGGCAATCCACTCCAGCACTCTTGCCTGGAAAATCCCATGGACAGAGGAGCCTGATAGGCTACAGTCCATGGGGTCGCAAAGAGTCGGACATGATTGAGCAACTTCACTTTCACTTTCACTTACTGAATTGGGGTTTATTTTGGAAGTGAGGATTCAAATCAGTGGCTCTGAATTTAATTTTTCCTCAGAGAAACGTGTATCTAACTCAAAAGGTTTAAAAACCTCCCTGCCAGATTGGGAGGTTTTGTAGAATTTGGGAAAGCTGCCACATTTTGAAGTCTAAGATCAGCTGGGTATCAACATGTAAAATCCATCCCAGTCATCATGTGTTTTATTTGACACTTTTATCCACGAGCAACATTCTTGCTCATGTTTAAATGAACAGGGTTTACAAAGCCATGAAGCTGCTTTGATGTAGTACCTGACTGTGTTACTATGTTTGTTTGAACATATTTGACCTGGCATAACGCTCAGATGATGAATTACAGGGTTTTTTTGTTTGTTTGTTTTGTTTTTCTGCTTTTTGTTTTCATTTTGTTTTTTGTTAGGGCTGAAATTCAATGTGAACACAGGAATGCAAAGAGTAATAATAGATAAAAATCAAAGTATAATCATGCCTTGATATAATAAATGTATTTATCATGTGTGAAAAATGATTTATTTTACCTTTCAAGTTGCTTATTTACAATGATAGTTTTTAAGCAATGGTACTTTTTGTTCCAGTTGTTCATATCTGACACATAGGACTCTTATGGACAAAATCCAAAATAAGCATGCTTTCAAATAATACTCAAACATGTTTGCATTGCATATGCATATAAGAATCCTATTTTTGGGAGAAATGTTGCCAACAAGGAAGAATAGGAAGACCCTGAGCTTACCTCCTCCCATGGGCACACCAAAGTTACAATTACAGAGCAACTATCAACAGGAACCTCAAGACTAGCTGAAAGATTTTCCATAACTGAAGATATAAAGAAAGAGCTGCAATGAAATGGGTATGAGGAATGGAGACATAATACAGTCAAGACCCATACCTCTTTCTAGGCAACCCACAAACAGAACAATAACAAATGCAGAGCTTCTCTCCAAGGAGAAAAAGGTCCAAGCCTCACATTAAGCTCACCAATTAAGGTGTCTAGTACCAAGAAGTTGAGCTCCAAGAATGTCTAGCTGTGAAGGTCAACAAAGTAGTTGGCCCTGACACAACAGAAAGTGCCACGTAGAGGGCACTCTTAGAGCCTATAGCTCTGCTGACTAGAAGAGAATGTGTTCATAGGCTCCACAGAACATCTCCTACATGAGTCCACTTCTCCAAAATCAGGTAAAGTAACCAAATTTTCTAACACTAGAAATAAATACAGAAAATAGGCAAAATGAGGAGATAGAAATATGTACCAAAGAGGGAACAAGACAAAATCTCAGGAAAAATGTTAACAAAATGGAGATAAGCAGTCTACAGCCATTGAGATACTCAGTGAACTCAGGAGAAGAAAGGAAGAACACAGTGAGAAATGTAGCGGAATTAGAAAATGTAAAGAACCAAATGGAACTGCAATTTAATTTAAAAATATAATTTAAAAAAGATTAAATTTAAAAATCAATTTAAATTTAAACGGTGGAAGGAATCACATTAGATTAAATGATACAGAGGAATGGATCAGTTAACTGGAAAAGAGCAGTGGGAATCACCCTAACTGAACAAAAAAAGATTTTAAAAAATTTATAAAATGAAGGTAGTTTAAGATACCTCTGAAACAACATCAAGCACTCTAATATTCTAGTGGGCCCCCTACACTAGTGGGTCTCAAGACCATTAGTATAGGGGACTGAAGAAGAAGAAGAGAGAGAAAGGGGCAGATAACTTATTTGAAGATAAGTTCTCTTCAAGATAATAGCTGAAAACTCCCCTAACCTGTGAAAGGAAACAGATACAGGTCCAAGTAGCAAAGGAGTTCCAAAGAAGGTAAGAAGAAAGAAGACCACACTAAAACACTGTAATTAAAATAGCAAAATATAAAGATAAAGAGAGAATATTAAAAGTAACAAGATAAAAGCAACTAGTTACATGTAAGGGACTTCTTGTAAGTCTATCAGCTGACTTTTCAGCAGAAACTGCATAAGCCAGAAGTGAGTGTCACAATATATTCAAAGTGATGAGAGGAAAAACTCTACAAACGAGAATATTCTATCCAGCAAGACTATCATTCAAATTTGAAGATGACAGAATTTTAGAGACAAGAAAAACAAAAAGGAGTTCAGCACTACTAACTGTCTTTACAAGATATGTTAGAGGGACTTATCTAAGCAGGAAAGATGACAACTAAAAATATGAGTATTCCAAAAGGAAAAATCTCATTGGCAAAGGAAAATATACTATAAATAAAAGAGATCAACCATTAATAAAACTACCTATTTTTGTTGCTTTTCAGTCACTCAGTCGTGTTTGACTCTTTGTGACCCCATGGAATGCAGCACACTAGGCATTCCTGTCTTCATCTCCCAGAGCTTTCTAAAACTTAAGTCCATTGAGTCAGTGATATGATCCAACCATTTCAGCCTCTGTTGTCCCCTTCTTCTCATGCCTTCAAACTTTCCAAGCATCAGAGCCTTTTGGAACATATTGGCTCTACATATCAGATAACCAAAATTTGAAGCTTCAGCATCAGGCCTTCCAGGGAATATTCAGGTCTGATTTCCTTTCAGATTGACTAGTTTGATCTCCTTGCAGTCCAAGGGACCCTTGAGTCTTCTCCAACATCACATTTCAAAAGCATCATGTCTTATTTTGCACTCAGACTTCTTTATGGTTCAACATTCACATCCATACATGACTAGTGGAAAAAAACATAGCTTTGACTAGACAGATGTTTGTCAGTGAAGTAATCTTTCTGTTTTTTAATATGCTGTCTAGATTGGTCATAGGTTTTCTTCCAAGGAGCAAGCTTCTTTTAATTTCGTGGTTGCAGTCACCATCTCCAGTGATTTTTGAGCCAAGAAAATAAAGTCTGTCACTATTTCCAATGTTTTCGCATCTATTTGTCATAAAGTGATGGGACTGGATGCCATGATCTTAGTTTTTTTTAATATTGAGTTTTAAACCAGCTTTTCATTCTCCTCTTTCACTTTCATCAGGGGCTTTTTAGTTCTTCTTTACTTTCTGCCATAAGAGTAGTGTCATCTGCATATCTGAAGTTATTGATATTTCTCCTGGCAATCTTTATTTGAACTTGCTTCATCCAGCCCAGCATTTCACTTCATGTACGTTTGCATAGAAATTAAGTAAGCAGGGTGACAATATACAGCCTGACATACTCCATTCCCTATTTAGAACCACTCTGTTGTTCCACATACAGTTCTAACTGTTGCTTCTTGACCTAAATACAGGTTTCAAAGGAGTCAATTAAGGTTGCCTGGTATTCCCATCTTTTTAATAATTTTCCACAGTTTGTTGTGATCCACATAGTTAAAGGTTTTAGCATACTCAATGAAACAGATGTAGATGGTTTTCTGAAATTCTCTTGCTTTTTCTGTGATCCAATGGATGTTGACAATCTGATCTCTGGTTCCTCTGCCTTTTCAAAATCTAGCTTGAATATCTAGTTGGAGAACTTTGAGCATTACTTTGCTAGCGTGTGAAATGAGTGCAATTTTCTGGTAGTTTCAACATACTTTGGCATTGCCTTTCTTTGGATTTGGAATGAAAACTGACCTTTCCTAGTCCTATGGCCACTGCTCAGTTTTTCAAACTTCCTGGCATATTGTGTGCAGCACTTTAACAGCATCACCTTTTAGGATTTCAAGTAGCTCAGTTGGAATTCCATCACCTCCACTACCTTCGTTCATTGTGATGCTTCCTAAAGCCCTCTTGACTTCATAAGTCAAGATGACTCACTCTAGATGAGTGATCACATTATCATGGTTATCTGAGTCATTAAGATCTTTTTTTTTTTTTTTTTTGTATAGTTCTTCCCTGTGCCTCCCAACTCTTCTTAATATCTTCTGTTTCTTTTAGGTCCATACAGTTTCTGTTCTTTCTTGTGCACATCTTTGCATGAAATGTTCCATTGGTATCCTACTTTTCTTGAGGAGGACTCTAGTCTTTCCCATTTTATTGTTTTCCTGTATTTCTTTGCACTGTTCATATAGGAAGGCCTTCTTATCTCTCCTTGCTATTCTTTGGAACTCTGAATTCTTTGGAATCCAGGTGGGTATATATCTTTCATTTATTCCATTGCCTTCCAGATATCTTCTTGTCTCAGCTACTTTTAAGGCCTCCTCAGAAAACCATTTTGCTTTTTTGAATTTCTTTTTCTTGGGGATGGTTTTGATCACTGTCTCCTGTACAATGTTACATACCTCCATCCATAGTTATTCAGGCACTCTGTCTATCAGATCTAATCCCTTGAATCTATTTGTCACTTCCATTGTATAATGGTAAGGGATTTGATTTAGGTCATACATGAATGGCCTAGTGGTGTTTCCTACTTTCTTTAATTTACATCTCAATTTTGCAATAAAGAGTTCATGATCTGAGACACAGTCAGCTCCCAGTCTTGTTTTTGCTGTCTGTATAGACCTTCTACATCCTGGTTGCAAGGAATATAATCTATCTGATTTTGGTATTGACCATCTGGTGATATCCAAGTGTAGACTTCTCTTTTGTGTTGTTGGAAGTGGATGTTTGCAATGACCAGGTGTTCTCTTGCCAAAATTGTTAACCTTTGCCCTGCTTCATTTTGTACTCTAAGGCCAAAGTTGCCTGTTACACCAGGTAACTCTTGACTTCCTACTTTTTCATTTCAGTCCTCTATGATGAAATGCACTTTTTTTTTTGGGGGGGGGGAGTGTTGCTTGTAGAAAGTTAGTAGGAAAGTTAAAAGGCAAAAGTAGTAAATTTATCTATAGCCATAATAAATAGTTAAGAAATCCACAGATCAGAAAGCTATAAAATATGAGGTAAAAAATTAAGTATGGGGGGTAAAAAGGAAGGTTATTACAATGCATTTGAAGTGAAGAACTCATCATCTTAAAATAATCATATATTGCTATATAAAAACTTCATGGTAACCACAAACCAAAAATTGATAGCAGATACATGCACACACACACACACACACACACACACACACACAATAAAGGAATCCATGCATAGTGCTAAATATTGTCATCAAATCTCAACATAAGAGATCAAAAAAAGAAAGGAACAAATAAGAACCACAAAAGACAATCTCAAAGTAATTTTTAACAATGGTGATGCTTGCATACTTAACAATAATTACCTTAAAGTTAAATGCACTAAATGTTTCAATCAGAAATCATACAGTGGGTAAACAGATAAAAAACAAGCACCATATATTTTCTGCCTGCAAGATACCTACCTCAGATCTAAAGACACACACAAACTAAAAATGAGGGATGTTGCTGCTACTGCTGCTAAGTCACTTCAGTTGTGTCCGACTCTGTGTGACCCCATTGACGGCAGCCCAAGAGGTTCCCCCGTCCTGGGATTCTCCAGGCAAGAAGACTGGAGTGGGTTGCCATTTCCTTCTCCAATGCATGCAAGTGAAAAGTGAAAGTGAAGTCGCTCAGTCGTGTCTGACTCTTTGCGAACCCATGGACCACAGCCTACCCAGGCTCCTCCGTCCATGGGATTTTCCAGGCAAGAGTACTGGAGTGGGGTGCCGTTGCCTTCTCCAAAATGAGGGATAGAAAAAAGTATTCTGTGCAAATGAAAAGGAAAGAAAAACAGGCATGCTTATAGTTCCATCAGAAAAAATAGAGTTTGAAACAAAGACTGCAACTGGAGACAAAGAAGAACATTATATAATGATCAAGACTTAAATAAGAAGATATAACAATTTTCTAAACTAGATAGAAGCTCCTAATATAAATAGGAGCACATAAATACATAAACAAAATGTAAATATATTTAAATGGAGAAATTGTCAGTAACTCAATGATAATAGGAGACTGTAATATCCCACTTACAGAAGTGGACAGATCATCCAGATGGAAAATTAATAACACTGGCTGTAAATAATATACTGTACAAGATAGTATTAAAATATATGTATAGAACATTTCATCTGAAAGTAGCATAATACACATTATCTTCAAACTAATATGGAACATTATTGAGAATAGATCGTATGTTAGGCCAAAAAACAAACAAAAAAACTTGAGTTTTAAATCACATCAAGCATTATTTCTGACTGTTATGCCCAGAGTCCGAGTCCCCCAAACTGAGAGAATAAGACGTCCACAGCAATGCAAAAGCATAAAGGGGGTTTTATTTCTAGCTCGAGCCAGGGCTCCTGTCTCACCCAGTGCAGTGGAGTCTTGATGAGAGCCCCAAGCCCAGATTTTCACCAGTATTTATAAGTTTAGAACAAAGACAGGGAGTTGGCAAGGGTTGATTGGCTGCAGGGGTTTCCTGGTATTTACTGATTGGCCACTTATCATCTCTCTGATTGGCCAGAGTTATCATCTCTCCAAAGCCCTGGAAGCATGACTCAGGGATTATTTTTGGCCTAGTGCACCTCTCTGAGCCTGTCATGGCTCTGGTGAGGTTGTAACACTGACCACAAGAGTTTGAGACTACAGATCAACTAAAAGGGGAAGAAAAAAATGCAGAAGTCACAAACACAAGAAGTCTAAACCATATGATACTAACAACCAACTGGTTACTGAAAAAAGTTAAAAGAAAATGTAAAAAAAAAGAAAGAAAGAAAAATTGAAGACATATAAAGATAGAAATACACAGTTGAGAATCTATGAGACACAACTAAAGAAGTTAAGAGGGAAGTTGGTAGTGATGCAGCCTTCTTCAGGAAACAAACAAAACCCTCAAATAAACAGTTCATCTGTACATGTAATGGAACTAGAAAAAGAAGAAAAAAAATGAAGGTAGTAGAAGGAAAGCAATAACAAAGATCATAGCAGAAATAAAATAGAGAAAAGAAATGGTTTTCTTTGAAAAGAAAGCAAAGCTGATAAACTTTAGCAAGAATCCTCAAAAAAGAAAGATGAACCAAAGCAATAAAAATAAAAGAGGGGAAGTCAAACTGACACAACAGAAATACAAAGATGTAAAAAAACCTTATGAAAAATTATATGCCAACAAAATGGATAGCCTACAAGAAATGGATTCATTTCGAGAAATGAAGAATCTCCTAAACTAAATTAGGAAGAAATTGGAAATATGAGCAGACTATCAGTAATAAACTTGAATCAGTAATTAAACAATTCCCAACAAACAAAATGGCTTCACAGATGAACAAGATGGCTTCATAGCTGAATTCTACCAAACATTTAAAGGAGAGTTAACTATTTTTTCAAACTATTATAAAATAATTGAAGTGGAAGGAAGACCTTTGAACTTACTCTATGAGATCAACATCACCCTGATACCAAAAGCAGAGGAAGACTCCATGAAAAAAGAAAGTTAGTATCAAATATTACATTGATGAAAACAGGTGGAAAATTTCTCAACAAAATATTAACAAACGAAATTCAACAATATATTGAAAGGATCATGTACCATGATCAAGAGGACTCTGTCCCAGGAATTCAAGCATGGCCCAATATCTACAAATTGATCAACATGATATATCACACAAATAATACAAAGAATGAAAAATCATATGACCATCTTAATAGATGCAGGAAAAGCCTTTAACAAAATTCAACAATGATTTATGATAAACACTGCCAACAATGTGTGTATAGAGGTTACATACCAGAGCACAATAAGGGCCATATATGATGAGCCCACAGCTAACATGCTCAATGGTAAAAAGCTGAAAGCATTTCCTGTAAGATCAGGAAGAAGATAAGGATGCCCTCTATCACCACATTGTTGGAAGTTCTAGCCACAGCAATCAGAGAAGAAAAATAATGAGTTCAAATTGGAAAAGAAGTAAAACTGTCAATATTTGCAGGTGACAAGATAGTATATAGAGACAATCTTAAAGACACCAAAAAAAATGAGAATTAAAAATTAATTCATTAAGGATCCAAGATATATTGTCAATATACAGAACTGTGTTGCATTTCTGTAAACTAACAACAAACTATCAGAAAGAGAAATTAAGAAAACAACCCATTTACAGCTGCTTGAAAAAATAATATACTTAAGAATAAATCTAATAAAAAAGGTACGAGATCTATACTCGAAATGCTTGAAGACATTTACTAAACTAATTGAACATGACAAAACAATTGGGAAGATATACCATATTTATAGATTGGAATTAATATTGTTATAATGAGTATACTACCTAAAGAATCTACAGATTCAATACTATTCCTATCAAAGATATCAATGGCATTTTTCATAGAACCAGAACAAATAATTATTGCTAAATTTGTATGGAAACACTAAAGGCCTCAAACAATGAAAACAATCTTGAAAAAAAGGACAAATCAGGAGGTTTCATGCACCCTGATTTTCACCCATTCTCTGAAGCTGTAGTAATCAGAATAGTATGGTACTGGCACAAAAACAGAAAACATAGATCAATGGAACAGAATAGAAAGTCCAGAAATAAATCCATGCACCTGTGGCTAATTAATCTATGAAAAAGGAAACAAGAATAAACTATGGATTAAGACAGCCTCTTCAGTAAATAACATTGGGAAAATTGAGCAGCTCCATACTAAAGAGTCAAAGGAAACTGTTTTCTTACACCAAACAAAAATAAATCCAAAGTGGATTAAAGACCTAAATGTAGAATCATAAAGCACAAAACTAGAGGAAAGCATAGGTAATATATTCTTTGACATTGGCCTGAGCAATATTTTTTTTTTGTAAAATTCTCCTTAGGAAAGGGAAACAATGAAAAATAAATTAGATTATGTGAAACTAAAAAGCTATTACATAGAGAACAAAATTCTCAACAAAATGAAAAAGCCACTGGCCTAATAGGAGAATATATTTGCAAATAATATATCTGATGAGGGTTAATATTCACAATATACAAAGTACTTTTATAACACAGTATTAAAAAAAAAAAACAGCAGTCCAATTTTTTAAAAAGGCAGGGAACCTGAATAGACATTTACCCCAAGAAGATACATAGATGGCCAACAGATACATGAAAAGATACTAAACATCACTAATCATCAGAGAAATGCAAATTAAACCCACAATCCTACTTCTGAGTATTTTTACAAAGACAAACAAAATACTAATTTGAAAAGATATGTGTATCTCTATGTTTATTGTAGCATTGTTTACAATAATCAAGATAGTTGAAGCAGCCTAAGTGTCCATCTATAAATAGGAAAAGGAGTATGTCAAGGCTGTATATTGTCACCCTGCTTATTTAACTTATATGCAGAGTACATCATGAGAAGCACTGGACTAGAAGAAGCACAAGCTGGAATCAAGATTGCTGGGAGAAATATCAATAACCTCAGATATGCAGATGACATCACCCTTATGGCAGAAAGTGAAGAGGAACTCAAAAGCCTCTTGATGAAATTGAAAGAGGAGAGTGAAAAAGTTGGCTTAAAGCTCAACATTTAGAAAACGAAGATCATGGCATCTGGTCCCATCACTTCATGGGAAATAGATGGAGAAACAGTGGAAACAGTGTCAGACTTTATTTTGGGGGGCTCCAAAATCACTGCAGATGGTGACTGCAGACATGAAATTAAAAGACGCTTACTCCTTGGAAGGAAAGTTATGATCAACCTAGATAGTATATTCAAAAGCAGAGACATTACTTTGCCAACTAAGGTCCATCTAGTCAAGGCTATGGTTTTTCCAGTAGTCATGTATGGATGTGAGAGTTGGACTGTGAAGAAGGCTGAGCGCCGAAGAATTAATGCTTTTGAACTGTAGTGTTGGAGAAGACTCTTGAGAGTCCCTTGGACTGCAAGGAGATCCAACCAGTCCATTCTGAAGGAGATCAGCCCTGGGTGTTCTTTGGAAGGAATGATGCTAAAGCTGAAACTCCAGTACTTGGCCACCTCATGTGAAGAGTTGACTCATTGGAAAAGACTTTGATGCTGGGAGAGATTGGGGACAGGAGGAGAAAGGGACGACGGGATGAGATGGATGGATGGCATCACTGACTCGATGGACGTGAATCTGAGTGAACTCCAGGAGTTGGTGATGGACAGGGAGGCCTGGCGTGCTGCAATTCATAGGATCGCAGAGAGTCAGACACGACTGAGCAACTGAACTGAACTGATAGATACATGAAGAAGGTAAGGAATAACTGTGCAATGGAAAGCCATAAAAGGGACCTAGAGTGCACTATGCTAAATGAAATAAGTCACAGAAAGAAAAATACCAGGTGATTCCATTTATATGTGGAATCTATAAAACAATGAACAAACGTTAAAAAAAAAAAAAAACAGATCAGATTAATAGATACAGAGAACAAATTGGTAGTTACCAGAGAACAAATTTGTGGAGGGATGAGTGAAATATCTGAGGGTGATTCAATGTACAAGATTCCAATTATAAAATGAGTCATACAATGAAATGTATAGTGTGGGAAATATAGTCAATTATATTTTAATATCTTTGTATGGTGGCTGCTGATTACTAGACATATGAGGATAATTTTTAATGTACTGAAACATCAAATCAATATTTTGTCACTTGTAACTAACATATGTTTATTTTATGTCAATTAGAAAAATAGTATGTAGACACTTGGAGGAAATGCATCAAAATGCTAATGATGTTTGTCTCTGCAGATATGGGGATTATAGGTGATACTTTGTTTTTGCTTTGTTTTCTTATGTATGTTGTTACCTTCAATGAAAATGTATTTCTTGTAAAATTATAAATAAAACAATAAATGTCATTAAAGATTAAAAGTGAACATAAATATATAGACGTTAAATGGATGTTAAAGAGAAGTGAAGTGAAGTGAAAGTTACTCAGTCGTGTCTGACTCTTTGCAACCCCATAGACTATATAGTCCATGGAATTCTCCAGGCCAGAATACTGGAGTGGATGGCCTTTCCCTTATCCAGGGGATTTTCCCAACTCAGGGATTGAACCAGGGTCTCCTGAATTGCAGGCAGATTCTTTACCAACTGAGCTATTAGGGAAGCCCTATGGAGGTTGCTTGAATTAAATAACTATCTTGCCATAATTATGGAAATCATAAACTGTCAAATCAGTCATATTGGCATTAATTTTCCAATTTGATTTTTATTTTAAACTGGGGTATTATTGATTTACACTGTGGCATTAATTTCAGGTGTATAGCAAAGTAATGTGGGTATACATATACATATACCCTGGAGAAGGCAATGGCACCCCACTCCAGTACTTTTGCCTGGAAAATCCCATGGCGGGAGGAGCCTGGTAGGCTGCAGTCCATGAGGTCGCTAAGAGTCGGACACGACTGAGGGACTTCTTCACTTTCACTTTTCACTTTCATGCATTGGAGAAGGCAATGGCAACCCACTCCAGTGTTCTTGCCTGGAGAATCCCAGGGACGGGAGAGCCTAACAAGGTCTATGGGGTCGCACAGAGTCAGACACGACTGAAGTGACTTAGCAGCATACATATACCCAATCTTTCTCAGATTGTTTCCCCATGTATCAATAGATTATAAGAGAATATTGAGTAGAGTTCCCTGTGCTTCACAATAGATCCTTGTTGGTTAGTTTATATATAATGGTGTGTATATGTTAATTCCAAACTCCAAATTTATTCCTCCTCTGTCTGCTTTTCCACTTTGGTAACCATAAGTTTGTGCTGGAAGCCTATTAATCTGGTTATATTTCATAAATAATTTCATTTGTACCATTTTTTTACATGCCATATATAAGTGATATTTCTTTTTCTCTATCTGACTTACTTCACTTAGTATGGATAATCTCTAGTTCATTTCATGTTTCTGTAAAGCACATTATTTCATTATTTTTGATAGCTGAGTAATATTCTACTATATATGCATGCAACACCTTCTTTATCCAGTCAATTGTCAATGAGTATTTAGTTTGCTTCTATATCTTAGTTAATTTTTATAGTGCTGTTATGAACATTGGAGTGCATATATCTTTTTGAATTATGCCTTTCTCTGGATCAGTGCCCAGGAGTGGGATTGATGAAGGATATGGCAAGGGGGTGTGAGAGGATGAGATGATTGGGTGGCATCACCGACTCAATGACATCAGTATGACATGAGTGTGAAAAAACTCTGGGAAATAGTGAAGGACAGGGAAGCCTGGTGTGCTGCAGTCCATGGGGTTGCAAAGAGTTGGATGTGACTTAGCAACTGAACAAGAATGGTAACTTTATTTTTAATTATTAAGTAATCTCCATACTGTTCTCCACAGTGGTTGCACCAATTTACATTCACATTCAAATTATAGGAGTATTTTCTTTTCTCCACACCCTAACCAGCATTTGTTGTTTGCAAAATTTTTAATAATGGCTGTTCTGACTGGTGTGCGATGATACCTCATTGTAGATTTTCTTTTTTTTTTTCTCATTGTAGTTTTAATTTGCATTACTCTAATAGTTTGTGGTCCTGAGCCATATTTTCATGTGCTTCTCAGCCATCTGAATGTCTTCTTTAGAGAACTGTTTATTTAGGTCTTCTGTCCATCTTTTGATTGGTCTGTTTTTGTTTGTTTCTTTCTAATATAGAGCTTCATGAGCTGTTTGTATATTTTGGAGATTAATCCCTTGTAGGTCATTTAATTTGTAAATATTTTCTCCCATTATGTAGGTTGTCTTTTAATTTTGTTTAGTCCTGAGAACTATTTTGTCACCTCAGGTAGGTATATTCCTAGATATTTTATGCTTTTTGAAGTGATGGTAAAATGGATTATTCCTTTTGCTGCACAAAAGCATTTAAGTTTAATTAGGTCTCATTTGTTTAGTTACTAAAAGTTTAATTACTTTAATTAATTTAAAGTTATATCCAAAAAGATACTGCTGCTATTTATGTCAAAGAGTATTCTGCTTATGTCTAAGAGTTTTGTAGTATCTGGTCTTACATGTAGGTCTTTAAACTGTTTCAAGTTTATTTTGGGGGTATGGTATTAAAGAATGTTCTAATTTCATTCTTTAACATGTAGCCATCAAGTTTTCCCAGCACCACTTACTGAAGAGACTTTTCTCCATTATATATTCTTACCTCCTTTGTTATGGATTAGGTGACTGTTAGGGCATGGCTTTATCACTCAACTTTCTATCCTGTTCCATTACCAGTACCATTTTTATTTATTTACTTTTTTCTTTATTCTGCACCATGTAGCATGTATCAAACTGTTTTGATTACTGTCACTTTGTAGTATAGCCTGAAGTCAAGGAGAATGGTTCCTCCAGGTCCGTTTTTCTTTCTTATGATGATTTCACTTTTCTAGATCTTTTGTGTTTCCATACAAATTTAAGATTTTATTTTATTTTTTTGCCTAGTTCTCTGAAAAATGCCATTGGTAATTTGATAGGGGTTACATTGAATCTTAGTATAGTAATTTTGACAATATTGATTCTTCTGGTTGAAGAAAACATCTCCCCATCTGATTGTGTCATACTTGATTTGTTTCATCAGTATTATAGTTTCCAGAGTACAGTTATTTTGTCTCTTTAGGTAGGTTTTTTTCCTAGATATTTTATGCTTTTTGAAGTGATGTTAAAATGGATTATTTCTTTAATTTCTCCTTATACTCCCTTGTTGTTAGTGTATAGAAATGCAAGAGATTTTTTGTATAGTAATTTTTTACCCTGCAACTTTACCAAATTCATTGATGGACTCCAGTAGTTTTCTGGTAGCATCTTGAGGATTAATTTTGCATAGCATCATGGCATCTATGAGCAGCGACAGTTCTACTTTTTTTTCCAATTTTGATTCATTTTTTTTTTCTGATTATCATAGCTAGGACTATCAAAATTATATTGAATAAAACTGATGAATGGACATCCTTTTATGTTTCTGATCTTAGTTGAGATACTTTCAACTTTTTACCACTGAGAATGATGTTAGCTGTAGGTTTGTCATATGGACCTTTATTATATTGAGATAGGTCCCTCTATGCCCACTTTCTGGAGAACTTTGTTTTTTGTGCGTGTGTTTTGTTTGTTTGTTAATTTTTTAATCATAAATGGTTGTTGAATTAAGTCATACCTTTTTCCTACATCTGTTGACATGACTATATGATTTATATTCTTCAATTTTTTGATGTGATGTATCACACTGATTGATTACAAGATATCGAAAAAACCTTACATACGTGGGAAAGACCTCAATTGATCGTGCTGTGTGATTCTGCTAATGAATTGTTGGAATTATATTATTAGTATTTTGTTGTGGATTTTTGCATCTGTTTATCAGTGATATTGACCTGTACTTTTCTATATTTTTGGTATCATTGTCTGGTTTTTACATCAAAATGACAGTGACTTCATAAAATGAGTTTGAAAGTATTTAATCCTTTGCAGCTTTTTGGAATAGTTTCAAAAGCATAGATTTTATCTCTTCTTTAAATATTCAGTAGAATTAGCCTGTGAAGTCATCTGGTTTATTCAAAAATTTTAAATCACAGTTTCAATTTTAGTACTTGTTATTCATCTGTTCATATTTAATAGTTCTTCCTTTTTTAGTCTTAGAAGGTTTTATGTTTCTAACAATTTGATCATTTCTTCTAGGCTGTCCATTTTATTGGTATATAATTGCTGGTAGTAGTCATTAAGATCTTTTGTATTTCTGTGGTATTAACTGCAACATCCTTTTCTTTTCTAAGTCTATTGTTTTGAGTCTTCTCCCTTTTTTTCTTGATGAATTTGGCTAAACATTTATCAGTTTTATTTATCTCCTCAGAGAATCAGCTTTTAGTTTCCATGATCTTTGCTATTGTTTTCTTTTTCTCTATTCCAAATATTTCTGCTCCAGTCTTTATGATTTCTCTTCTTCTACTAACCCTGGATTTTGCTTGTTCTTAATTTCTCTAGTTGCTTTAGGTATAAGTTTAGGCTGCTTATTTGGGATTTTTCTTATTTCCCAAGTTAAGGTTGTATTGCTATAAACTTCCCTCTTGAAGCTGATTTTGTTGTGTTCCATAGGTTTAAATGTCATGTTTTCATTTTTATTTGTCTCAAGGTGTTTTTAAATTTCCTCTTAGATTTTTTTCAATGCTCTATTGGTTGTTTAGGAACATATTGTTTATTTTTGACAGATTTTTTTCCAGTGTATTTCTAATCTCACAATATTGTAGTTGAAAAAGATGATTGATATTATTTAAATTTTATTAAATTTATTGAAATTTGCATAGTGGCCAGCATATTGGTCTACCGTGGAGGATGTTCCATGTGCACTTGAAAAGAACATGTGTATTCTGCTGTTTTCAGATGGAATGCTCTGTACATATAAATTAAGTCCCTCTGGTCTAATGTGCCACTTAAGGCCTGTGTTTCCTTATTGATTTTCTGTCTGGATGGTCTTTCCATTGACATAAGTGAAGTGTTAAAGTTTCCCATTATTGTGTTATAATAAATTTCTTCTTTTATGGCTAGTAGAATTTGCCTTATATATTGATGTGCTCCTGTGTTGTGTGCATGTATATTTATAATAGTTATATCTTCTTGTTGGGTTGATCCCTGGATCATTATGTAGTTTTCTTCTTTGCCTATTGTAATAGCCTTCATTTTAAATCCAGTTTGTCTGATCTGAGTACTGTTACTCCACCTGTTTTAGATTTCCATTTGCATGGAATACCGTATTATATCACCTCACTTTCAGTATGTATGTGTCCCTAGATCTGAAGTGGGTTTCTTGTAGACTTTCTATTTCTGTTCTGTTCTTACTTTATGTTTCTATTCAGACATTCTATGACTTTTGGTTGGAACACTTAATCCATTTACATTTAATGCAATTATTGATATGTGTGTATATATATATAATATATATATATATACACACACACACACACACATATGTATGTATGTATAAGATTGTTTTAAGTTGCTGGTTGCTGGTATCTTAATTTCAAATGCATTTCCAATATCCAATATTTGTACTCTCCTCATGATTGCTGGTTTTGATATCATATTTGTGTGTGGATGATTTCTTACCTTTATTATATGTTTACCTTTAGTGATGAGCTTTCCTATTCATAATTTCTTTTGTTTCTAGTTGTGACTTTTTATGACAACAGATGAACTTTTAGCAATTGTTATAAACCCGGTTTGATGATGCTGAATTCTCTTAGCTTTTGCTTGTCTGTAAAGCTTTTGATTTCTTCATCAAATGTGAATGAGCGTCTTGCTATAGAACATTCTTAGTTGTAGATTTTTCCCTATCATCCCGGCAAAAATATTTTACCACTCCCTTCTGACCTACAGGTTTCTGCCAAAAAATCACCTGTTAACAATATGGGGATTCCATTGTCTGGTACATGCTGAGTTTTGCTTGTTGCTTTTAATATTTTATCTTTGTCTTGAATTTTTTTTAATTAATTAATTAATTAATTTATTTATTTTTAATTTTTGCTTTACAATTCTGTATTGGTTTTGGTTTTGTCAATTTGATTAATATGTGTTTCTGTATCCTCCTTGGGTTTATCCTGTACGGGACTTTCTGAGCTTTCTGAACTTGAATGAGTGTTTTTATTTATTTATTTATTTTCCCCATGTTAGGGAAGTTGATGGCTGTTACCTTTTCCATTTTTTCCCCTAGCTCTTTCTTTCTGTCTTCATTTTCTGGAACCCCTATAATGGTAATGTTGATACAGTTAAGATTTTTTTCCAGAGGTCCCTGAGATTGTACTCATTTTTGTTTTGTTTTTGTTTTATTTATTCTTTTCCACAGTAATGATTTCCATCATTCTTTTCATTCATTACTCATTCTTCTACATGTTTTAGTCTACTATTGTTACCTTCTATAGTATTTTTCATTTCATTTTTTTGTTTTTAATCTCCATTTATTTGATTTTCACTTAGTTGTTCTTCTGGAATACATTTCTTCTAGTGGTCCTTTATGTGGAATACATTTCTCTGACATCTCATTTTGTCTAACTTTCTGTGTTTTTAGCTTGTTTTTCTCAGGCTACAGGTGTGTAGTTCTTGACTCTGGTGTCTTCCCCTTGCTGAGTGAGGTTGGTCTAGGGGTTTATGCAGGCTTACTGGTGGGAGGGACTGGTGCATGCCCAGTGGAGTTGAGCTGTGTCTTATCCTCTGGTGGGCAGGGCTGTATCAATGGGTGTGTTTAGAAACATCTGTTTGCTCAGGATGACTTTGGGCAGTTTTTCTGCTCAAAAGTGGAGCTGTCTTTTCACCCTGTTGATTATTTGGCCTGAGGTGTCCCAGCACAGGAAGCTTCAGGCTGTTAGGTATGCCCAGGTGCTAAAATAACAAACTCCAAGAGAGCTCACACTGATGAATATTCCCTCAAGCATCCACCACCAGGGTTCTTTCCCCCTCAGTGAGCGACATTCAACCTCCACCTCCCCAAGAGAACCACCAAGACCACAGGTAGATCTGGCACAGTTTCCTGTGGTATCACTGCTTTGCCTTGAGTCCCAGTACATGTGTAACCTTGTGTGTGAAGTTTAAGAGTGGAATTTCTCTTCCCCCAGTCCTTTGCAGCTCCTTCACTCCCTGCTCACCTTCAAAGTCAGTTATATAGGGTCTTCTCCTCCTGATACTAGACTCCCAGACTGGGATGCCTGACATGGGACTCAGAACTCTCACTCCTTGTGGAGTTATTTTCCAGTATATGACTATACTGCAGAAGTGCTTCTCCCACCATCTCATTTTGGCTGCTTCTTTATTTTGGATGTAACTGGTCTTTTTGATAGGATCCTGGTTTTTGTCTGTAGTCATTTAGCAGTTGTGATTTTGGTGTTTTATGAGAGGAAGTGAGATCACACTTTTACTCCATCATCTGATCTCTCTAATCTCCTTGAAGGCTTCTTCATACACGCAAAATTTCTGGCAAAAGAAGACACCTCATCCTTTTTGAAAAAGTGGCCTAATTAGCAATAGCACCATCAGGAAACTAGAAGAAAGAGTGGAAGAGACAGAGGGATAGCATTCATTTTTATAGGGTCAAGAATTTGAATTTTTAAATCAGGCTTTATGGGGTGCTAGAATATGAAGTAGCATGGAACATCAAACAGAATGAAGTATTATTTGGAGAAGGATCTTTCAAATATTAGATATTCTGGCTCCAGATATGTGAAAAATTAATGACCTACGTGTATTTCATTGTGGATTCTATTCCAAAAAGTGTTCTTGGAAGGAACGAAGCCACTTGAGACTGTAGAAGAAGCTCAAGCATCAAATAAGACTCTTGTCCTGGGAATCCACTTCCAATCTAGAAACTCTTTGATTTTATATGAATGGTTGTTAGACAGGACACAAAGAATATATTTCTTTGAAGCTGACCCTGAAATGATGATCTGACTAGGATGTAAACCCTCTAGTTTAAATGAAGTCTCCCTTTAAAGCTCTAGTATTGGTTTGGAAGAAACTTTCAGTCTTCTCTTCTTATCTTCTATCAAAATTATTCCTCAAAATTTTGAATGCAGGACTCTTTCTCCTCTAAGATATTTTTCTCTGAGTAGCTAGAATGGAGAATTAAGGATAAAACAAATGAAAGGATTTTGATTAATGGTTTAAAAATGAGACCAAAATAATTATGTTTATGTGCAGAGCTTTTGGCAAGCAGTGGAAGGTTTCAGAGCATAGTATTGAAAAGTGATAAAAGTTAAGCCAAATGAGAAAGGCTAAGATGCTGTATTCTAAGTTGGGAAACAGGTTTAGAGTAAAGGTGTTCTGTCGTTGATACCAGGTTCTGGTACATGGTTGCCTAGCTTAGATCTGGGCTGAGGATTACTGCACACTGTCTTGGAAGTTTCATGGAAATATGTACTTCTTGACATCTCCCAGTAAGTAAATCAATGCAGAGTCTTTAGGCAAGTCTCCCAAAGAAACACCTGGATACTGGCTTTAGTGTATTTTTTGTTTGTTTGTTTGTTTGTTTTGTTTTTAAATAAATATATCTAGATCTCATTCTTTACTGTTCTGGTGAGTATTTTTTTTTTTTTTAGTAGACTTTGCATTCTTCTCCTGCTTCTTGTTATTTTGCTCTCTTTCTCTCTACTCATCTCCCTCATTCTTCTCCATCTCTTATTCTTTCTTGTTCTCTTATCCTTTCTTCTCCTCTCCAGTACTCTTAAATTTTCTTTTTCCTCTTCACCTTTTCCTAAACCTCTATCCTCCCCTTCCTTTCTTCCCTCCTTTCTCTTCCTGAGTACATTTGACTAAGGAACCTGTGCCTCTCTCTTCTGCATCAAAGTGGAGTAGGTTTTCCTCTTTAATACATTTTAGAGGGATTGAAATTGTATGATTTGGGTGCCAATACATAAATGAGACAAAACTCTAGTTATCTGAGAACCAAACACAACTCTTATAAAAGGATACAGGGAGAATTAACTGCAGGTGTTTAATGAAATTTAGGCAGATGAATTTCTAGAAGGAAATTTTTCCTTCAGTAATCTCACAAATTAAATATCTGTTACATGCATTTTTTTGGCTATGGTATTCCACAGATAATACAAAAGAACTAGATTAAAACTGAAAATCTAGAATAAAAAATATGATTTGGGGAGTTTCAACATCATAATCGAATATTTGAGCAATTATCAGAGTTTTAATTTTTCTTATGAAAATTTAATGTGATATATTTTCAACTTTATTAATGTTGCATGAAAGATTAAGAATAACAAAATAACAAAGCATTTTCCAAATTAACTATTTCAAAAAGAGACAATAAAGCATCTGATTCACATACACTGCTTGCAGCTCAGTTTTCTTCCCATCCATCTAAATATGAGGGAGAAGAGGAGCAAAGGGGGGAGACGACCTAATTTTTACAAATTTCTTCCAAGATAGTCTTATCTCTCAAGCATTTCAGAACAAGTGTCTCCATCACAATCAAGAAGATAAAACTGACAGAGCAACTGGGTGACACAGAAACAGTCACACACACAGCGAAATTCTGAATTTTGATGTTAAGAATCTGGTTATCAGTTGTGTTTTCTTGAAGAAAATGTTCTCAAATTGGGCAGCCTACTCCTCATAAAAACCAATCATTTTGATGGATAAATCAGCAAAGCTCCTTACATAAACATTAGACTTTGAAACCTGTTTAAGGGCTATCACAACCTAGAAAACTTTGGTCTGAATATAAGAATAAAATGCATTTTCTTATCACTTCAGAATAAAAAAAAGTATATTCTGTTTGAAGGACTCAAGAAAATGCTAATTTTCTTCTAAGTTCTGTTTTTCTAAAACAAAAGAACTAGATTAAAACTGAAAATATAGAATTAAAAGTATGATTTGGGGAGTTTCAACATCATAAACTGCAGATGGTGACTGCAGCCATGAAATTAAAAAGCACTTGCTCCCTAGAAGAAAAGGTAAGGCCAACCTAGAAAACATATTTAAAAAGCAGAGACTTTACTTTGCTGACAAAGGTCCATGTAGTCGAAACTATGGTTTTTCCAGTAGTCATGTATGGATGTGGGAGTTGGACTATAAAGAAAGCAGAGTGCTAAAGAATTGATGCTTTTGAACTTTAGTGTTGGAGAAGACTGTTGAGAGTCCCTTTGACTGCTAGGAGATCCAAGCAGTCAATCCTAGAGGAAATCAGTCCTGAACATTCATTGGAATGTCTGGTGCTGAATATGAAACTCCAATACTTTGCTCACCTGATGCGAAGAACTGACTCATTGGAAAAGACCCTGATGCTGGGAAAGAGTGAAGGCAGGAGGTGAAGAGGATGACAGAGGATGAGATGGTTGGATGGCATCACTGACTCGATGGACATGAGTTTAAGCATGCTCTGGGAGTTGGTGATGGACAGGGAGGTCTGACATGTTGCAGACCATGGGGTTGCAAAGAGTTGGACAAGACTGAGTAACTGAACTGAACTGTACATCATAATCAATTGACAATCAGACAACTTTTATGAAAATTTATTGTGATATAGTTGCAAATTTATTAAAGTTGCCTGAATGATTAAGAATAACTAAATAACCAATCTATTTCTTTTCAGTATCTCATCAGTCAGTTCAGTTGCTCAGTTCAATTCAGTTCAGTTCAGTCTCTCAGTCATGTCCAACCCTGTGACCCCATGAATTGCAGCATGCCAGGCCTCCCTGTCCATCACCAACTCTTGGAGTTCACTCAGACTCACATCCATCAAGTCGGTGATGCCATCCAGGCATCTCATCCTTGGTCGTCCCCTTCCGCTCCTGCCCCCAATCCCTCCCAGCATGAGTCTTTTCCAATGAGTCAACTCTTCGCATGAGGTGGCCACAGTATTGGAGTTTCAGCTTTAGCATCAGTCCTTCCAATGAACACCCAGGACTGATCTCCTTCAGAATGGACTGGTTGGATCTCCTTGCAGTCCAAGGGACTCTCAAGAGTCAGTTGCTCAGTTCAGTTCAATTTAGTAATGTGTTTCATTTTGCATCAACTTAAAGTGCTAAACAAATTCTTTTCATATTTTTTCCTCAGATCTTCATCAGATGTGATATTTAATATGACATTTAGTCAGATCTGGCCCTTATCCCTGAATCACCCATTCTGTGACCATAAACAAACCCTAGTACATATGATCTCATTTTTACCAATAAGTGAAAACATACACATTCACAGTTTGTTGTATCATACTGAATGCAATCCTATCAAACTAACAGCATCTCAGCTGCCTGAAACTGTTTTCTCCCATCTTTAATACACAAATATGCTTCACACCACAACAGAAGGAACAGAAATTTTTTTTTGTAGTTTGAATTTTTGTCTAAAATATTCAGAAAATATTTATTTTTTAATTGAAAGAAAGTTACTATTGTTTCAATTTTTAGATAACTAGTTTTCCTAATTTTTCAATATAAGAAAAAGACATTGCATGTGCTGTGATGAAGAGAGAGGATATTATGGACAGCACATTGCTGCTTAGTGCTCATTTGTTAGGTAGGATTGAATGTAGAAATCAGCTCAGTGTTCAGTGACTCCTAAATTATTTATTCTGAGCTGGAGAAACTCTGATACAATAAGATTTTAGCAAAATTATTATTCAATATAAGTGTTGCATCACCTTTTTGTAGTCTGATGTTCTCCAAGGTCAGATTTAGAGCCTGAGATAGAGATTCTCATGCAAATGATTTTCAAAGGAAGTATTTTCATGGGAAAGCTGCAATGGAATGGGAGAGGCAGGGCACGGGAAGAAATTCAGCCAAATATGGGTCCAACTAGAATCCAACTGGAGCCTGATCTCACAGGGAGTTCTTTAGCATGAATGCCATCACAGTGCTGTCTGTCTCCCACCTGTCCCTGGGGCTAAGGAATGCACTCAGTGACTTAAAGTTGATAACTTAAAATCCACTGTGGTAGGAATGTTTATACTACAGAAATCTGGACATGCTACACACCAGGATCTTGGATTATCAATCTGGAGTGCTAGTTGATAAATACTTATTAGAGTGTTACTATTCTTATAGGACAGCAGCAGTTCCTAGGAGGAGGGTAAGCTGATTGCAACCAACACTCAAAGAAATTGGGAGGACTGTCCACTGACCTAGAAAAGGAGATTGGGGTGAATTGACAACAGCATCTATTATAACTAGTGTTAAAAAAAGTCTTTGATTTATTATAAATATCCATATTGGAAACACTTTCAGTGACTGTCATGGTCTGTGTGAGGGTTGGAAAAGAATTTCCAGAAGTGAGGTAGGATGAAAAGACAACGAAATTTATTAGCACAGGAGACACTATTAGAACAGTGGGCCAGCTCAAGGGAGAACCAAACCCTTTTGCTGTCTGTGTGCTTAGTCATGTCCAGCTCTTTGCAACCCCATGGACTGTAACCTGCCAGGCTCCTCTGTCCATAGGAATTCTCCAGGCAAAAATACTAGAGGGGGTTGCCATGCTCTCCTCCAGGGGATCTTCCCAACCCAGGGATCGAACCCAGGTCTCCCACGTTGCAGATGAATTCTTTACCATCTGAGTCATCAAAGAAGACTTAGTAGTCAATTTTTGGCTGCTAGACCAATTTTATAGCCTCAAAACAGAGAAAAATCCTCTGTCTAGTTGCCAATTTTTATAGCCTCAAAACAGAAAATTCCTACTGGAATGGTGGCATTAGGTGATTGGTTAGGATGCTATAGGGTGGGTGAGTGAAATTGATCAATCATGTCCAACTCTTTGTGACCCTATGGGCTATAGCCTACCAGGCTCCTCCCTCCATGGGACTTTCCAGGCAAGAATATTCTTGCAAGTGGGTTGTCATTTCCATCTCTAGGGCATCTTCCAGACCCAGGGATTGAATTCAGGTCTCCCACATTGCGGGCAGACTCTTTACCATCTGAGCCACCAAGGAATCACTTAGGGTGGGTAATAGATTAGCATTTTATTTAATATGGGGTCAGGAAACTGGCTGGTTTAGATTCAGAAGCTCATGGTAACAGTTGCTATGGGGAATTCCAGAGATTTTTGTCAAAGGACAAGAGATTTTGTCAGTCCTAGAGATTTTTGTTCTGTGACCTTGGGTAAGGATTCACACCTGTGACCTTGGTATAGGCCTCCACAGTGACTATCTTATGCCCTCCTGAAGCATCATTCAAACTGAGCTGCCTATGCCCTGTTTCCTGCACTTCCCAAACACAGTTGCCACTAACTGGGGAACGGATTGGAAACATGGAAGTAGTTATGTGGACTCTGACATTCCTTACAGTCATCTTAATCCCTGTCTTAATACATCATCTGTATTTGTTTGCCTCCTACATGGCTATATTCCTCCTAATCACATTTTTGCAAGAGGTAAGCTTGGAATATAGATGTGCCTCAATGTTTGGAAATCACAAATCAATTCACTCAACTTATTTTCCAGTTTTAGCCACCACTATTCCACAACAAGAGATGTCCTAGGTTATTTCACAAAACCAGTAACCTACCTTCTAGTGATACCATGTTTTTCGCAAAGAAATAGAGGAAAACAATAAATGAGAAAGACTAGAGATCTCCTCAAGAAAATTAGAGATACTAAGGGAACATTTCATGCAAAGATGGGCACAATAAAGAACAGAAAAGATATGAACCTAACAGAAGCAGAAGATATTAATAAGAGGTGGCAAGAATACACAGAACTGTACAAAAATTCTCAGTGACACAGATAACCACAATGGTGTGATCACTCACCTAGAACCAGATATCCTGGAGTGTGAAGTCAAGTAGGCCTCAGGAAGCATCACTACGAACAAAGTTAGTGGTGGTGATGGAATTCCAGCTGAGCTATTTCAAATCCTAAAAGATGATGCTGTGAAAGTGCTGCACTCAATATGCCAGCAAATTTGGAAAACTCAGTAGTGGCCACAGGACTGTAAAAGATCAGTTTTCATTCTCATCCCAAAGAAAGGCAATGCCAAACAATGTTCAAACTACTGCATAATTGCACTCGTCTCATATGCTAACAAAGTAATACTCAAAATTCTCCAAGCCAGGCTTCAACACTACATGTGCTGTGATCTTCCAGGTGTTCAAGGTGGATTTAGAAAAGGCAGAGGAACCAGAGGTCAAATTGCCAACATCTGTTGGATCATTGAAAAAGCAAGATAATTCCAGAAAAACATCTACATCTGCTTCATTGACTTGCTAAAGAAAGGCTTTGACTGTGTGGATCAAAACAACCTGTGGGAAATTCTTCAAGAGATGGGAATACCAGACCACCTGACCTGCCTCCTGAGAAATCTGTATGCACGTCAAGAAACAACAGAACCAGACATGGAAAAACAGACTGATTCAAAATTGAGAAAGGAGTACATCAAGGCTGTGTATTGTCACCCTGCTTATTTAACTTATGCAGAGTACATGATGCAAAATGCCAGGCTGGATGAAGTACAAGATTGAATTAAGATTGCCAGGAGAAATATCAATAACCTCAGATTTGTGGATGACACCACCCTTATGGCAGAAAGTGAAGAGGAATAAAAGAGCCTCCTGATGAAACTGAAAGAGGAGGGTAAAAAAAGCTACCTTAAAACTGAACATTCAAAAAGCAAAGATCATGCATCCAGTCCCATCATTCCATGGCAAAAGGTGGGAAAACAATGGAAGTGGTGACAGACTTTATTTTCTTGTGCTCCAAAATAACTCTAGATGGTAACATGACTGATACCATGAAATTAAAAGACACTTGCTCCTTGGAAGAAAGGCTATGAACAACCTAGACAGTATATTAAAAAAGCAGAGACATTATTTTACCAGTAACACTATGGTTTTTCCAGTAGCCATGTATGGATGTGAGAATTGGACCATAAAGAAAGCTGAGTGCTGAAGAAAGATGCTTTTGAACTGTCAGAGAAGACTGTTGAGAGTTCCTTGGACAACAAGGAAATCAAACCAGTCAATCCTAGAGGAAATCAGTCCTGAATATTCATCAGAAGGGCTGATGCTGAAGCTGAACCTTCAATACTTTGACCACCTGATGTGAAGAACTGACTCACTGGAAAAGACCCTGATGCTGGGAAAGATTTAAGACTGAAGGAGAAGGGGATGACAGAGAATGAGGTGGTTGGATGGCATCACCAACTGGATGGACATGAGTTTGAGCATGCTCTGGGAGTTGGTGATGGACACTGATGCCTGGTATGCTTCAGTCCATGGGGTTGCAGAGTCAGATACCACTGAGCTACTGAACTGAAATTGTTTCTAGCAACATTGAAGGCATTGCATACACTTTAAACCCATATCAGAAGCAAGCTGGAAAGTCCAACAGAAAGAGATAGGGAGAAGCTTATAGGCTTTTCCAAGTAAGATTATTAATATTTTTCAACACTTAGCTTTTTAATGATTATTTCAGTTTCTGAATCCAAAAGGTAAGATTTTTTTTTTTTAATCTAAATAGGAGTGAGAAAATAGCCTTGTGCCAGGCAGTTTTGAGACCACACTGTTCAATCAGTTCAAGGCATTATTAGCATTTTTCTTGAGTGTAATATATGATAACTGCCAAGCTTTCCTTTTGTGATTACAAAGTGGACAGATACATAGTGAGCCATATTCCAGCACTGCAGAGATATGAAAAATGACCTGCTGAAAACGGCCCAGAAGGAATGAATAAGACATCAAAGTCACCGACCGGTATACTGATCAGTGATGAATTTCTAAAAAGTTTAATGGTATGATGCTATGATATATAGGGGCTTCCTGAAAGATAATAACTGTACGCTACCCACTTAGAAGACTGTAAAGGGTGAAAGTAACTAATCCCAGATAATATATAAATATGTGACTTTACTAACATAGTCAAACCATTTTGTTAATTCCATATTGCTACCCTAACAGGATTGTGAAAAATCAGGAAGATCAGATGTTCCACAACTCTTATTATTACACATTTAGTAAAGCCCTTAATTTGCCTTTTCATAGACTGGGACCTATACAGTGGAAAGGGAAAGTGTATGTGCTAATCATCTTTTGGGGTGAATTAACAACAGTCAGAGTCCTCTGATCCATATTCAAGAGGGAACAACAAAATCTCTTTGGATGAACATATTGTCCTTGCCAGTTACTATGTGGTATGGCATTTCCCCCAAGGAGGAGGCACAGGATCTTGAATAAGAGTGACACTTTCAACCTACAGTCTGGGTTCCTTTGGCCTACCAATTTTTTTATGGCCATGGTTTACATCTTCTGGTTTGTAGCCAAGTACATGGCACAGAGAAAGCACATGATAAATGTTTATTGAGTAAAATGATAGATGAATGAAAAAAAAAAAAAAGCCCCAGATCCTGGAATTACAAATAGATGGAAAAGAGAAAGGAAATAAATATATTAAGTAAACCCCACATAATAATTATATTAAGTAACTCCCACATGTATTTATATATACACACATATATATTGTGTTTAATTCCCTGAACAACTTGAAATGGTTAGTTTTACAGACTAGGAAATTGACATCTACATTTGTTACATAGTTTACCTAGAGTCACAAGGACAGGAAAAAGAGCTAAGTTTCAACCTTTAGGTTTTCTGACTCCAACACAGTGTTCCTTTCCAGAATCTTGCACTAAAAGCTACAGACAAAGGAGAATATTTTCCATTTCCATTAAGGATTTAGGAAGAAGAGGGCATAGGATTAGAAGAACACTGACCTTCAGCCAGTTTCCTTCTCTTTTTCATAATTTAAAAGAATGAGGGAAAGCGGTGCCCTGCACCAGGTTCTCACCATATTCAGCCTGTTAACTCATCTCTGAGGCCTATTTGTTTTGGCTCTAGTGTGATACATATTTTATCCTTAGAGGTGGTGCTATAGGTTGGCTTTGTTATCTGGCTGCCACTCTTTTCCTCAGCACATGGGCAAAGCATGCATTGAATGTTGCTTCTGTATAGGTAATTTTCCTACATCTTTCAAACAAAAATTTCAATGCCCAAGATAGTTATTGTCATCACCGTACTAGATCTGGCAGCTATTGACTAACGGAAAATGTCTACAGATCTCATTTCTACAACACAAATATGGGTACTTTCTCTCTGTATAGAGGGTGGAAGTATTTTCTGTGTCTTCTCTTTCTTCTATTGTCTCTACATTGTACTGAGGACATGCTTTGATGTTTCTGCTGCTGGACTATTCCCCTAAAGAACATGAATTGTACTGTGGAAATCCTGGTTGGCTTATTTCCAAGTTCTGCACAGCTCAGAACACAATAAAAAAAAAAAAAAAGGTTTAAAGTTATGAGCCTCAAAAGACTGGCTAGTGTAAATGCTCTCCCTGTTTTTCCTAGGCAGCCATCCTTTCAGTCATTATGATATTTACAATTTAAAAAGGAACCTGGCATATTGCTATTATTCCTTCCTCAGACTGCCCATAGTTATCTGTGGATAATAATGATGATAATGGATGGAAATTTTAGGTTATTCTTCTATCCAGTGTTAAGACTGAAAGGAATTCAAAGGTGACCCTCAGTTCTCAAACTGCACCAGGAATAAAGCAATTAAATGAAAGGGTTGCAATTCCAATGTTAGTTAGCCCATTATCTGCACTCAAGAGCATTGCTGGAGCTTACCCCAGCCTCCTACTCCCTCTTTCTGCCTGTGGTGGGGTGACATATGCTTCCTGGAAGTGGAATGCATATGGAGATGGGGGCCACTTCTGCTCTCACCCACTAGTTCTCTATCCTTCTCTCACAAATGCTGCTGAAACATGGTACTATTATTCTCATCCTCTCAGTGTATTTCTCCAAAGCAAACAGAGTTTTTCTCAACCTAAAATTTGTCTGACCTGGAAGGGACTTCATCCTTTTTTGAGTTTCTCAGAATATATATCAATATTACAATTTCATAGGAATCTCTAACAAAAAGTTTAAAAGAAGAGCCTGGGGACTTGTCTGTAAGCTGTTTGAATGGCCATGTCTGGTGGAAACTAGAAGTACTGTTCTCAGTTACCAACAAAAAGATGTCTCACCAAGGCCATTTTTTAAGAATCTCTTCTGCCTCAGAGTGATTCACCCAGCCTCCAGTTTCCCAGCTACCAAAAACTGGTACATTTTCTCTCCTTGTTTACTTTAGATTCTTACTGTCAGTTTCAAAGTTCTCTTTGCTGATTTCTTGAGAATGCCCTGAAAGCTTTATGTAGATGGGTTCTTAGAAACTAGGATCAATACCCCTGTGATTCTAGAGTAATAGACAAATTAAGCCAATCTTGTACGGTTGGCCCTTGGTATTCCTGGGTTTCATAGCTGTGGATGGTTATGTTCATTGCACTGTGCCATTTTATATATAAGGCTTGAGCAGATTTTGTTATTCATGGGGATTCCTGGAACCAATGTCAAAGGCCAACTGTGTTTAATGCCCTGTGCACAAGAAATCCACTCCACCCCACCATCTTGCTAATCGAAAGGAAGCCTTTATAAATCAGTGGCTTCTATTCTGCCCTTAAACTTCCACATTCCCCTTGCTATAAAGAGTGCAGAGTCACAGGGTTAAGCTTTTCCTTCTGTAAATGAGGGATATTCGTTCCTAGAACAGACTGGTAAGCTAGTGAATTTTTTAGTGTTATTAATGTGAATGTAACATTATTAGAATATACTTTGAGTTTTAGATGGATATTTTATTCTTTTGTTACCAAGGCTTTTCAAGCAATAAAATATACTTTATACTTTTTGGAGTATTTGAAAGTTCAGTAAAATATGATAATGTTGCTTCACATGCTGTTCTCTTGGGTATGATACCAGTAAGATGTTTTCCTAACAGTCTCTTATAATGGATGAAATTATTCCCTCTCATTGCAGGCACAATGCTGGTTTTGAAGCATATCATTGGAGTCAGGTAATCACACTTTGAAATAGTGGTATTTGAAAAGGAAATTTAAGTCTTCAGACATTTTTGCTTTATGATCATTGACACTGATGTTAGTAAACTATTTCTCTAGCTATAGAGAAAAGATATAGCAGGCAAAGTTTTTAATTTTTTTCCTTCCCCATTTGCCATTGCTTTTTAATGATTACACCATATGGAGCAGAATAAATAAACTATGAAGGTAGCAAGATGCATAGAAAAAAGAACTTGGACTCTGACAGTCCTTAAGCAGGTTACTTTATCTCCTTGAGTCTGTTTTCTAATCAATAAGGTAGAGTTAATATTAAAGAATTGAGGGAAGGACTTAACATCAAGGTGATGAAGTAGAAAGAAGCTAAACTCACATCCCCTCATGAACATATCAAAGCTACAGCTACATATAGAATGACTCTCATTGAAATTTATATGGGGACTAGATGAAGAAGTTTTCTTCAACCAAGGCCATAGAGAAAAATCTACATGGAGTCAGGTAGAAGGGGAGGAAAGCAATCTGTTTGGGAACCATGACCCTAGAGAGCAGAACAGAAGAGGAGGGGCTTATCACAGGTTTGTGATCCTGTCTGGGGAGCAAGGAGTTTAAACTACATAGTAAGCATCTCATCCCTGTGATCCAAACCCCTTAACTGGTTTGAAAACCAATGGAGCTTACTAGAGGGTTGTAAGAAACTGAGACTCTACTCATAAAAAGTGAAGGCATACTTGCCTACTCTTTGTCACAGAGCAGAGACAGCAGACTTTAAACACCCTGGGGCTGAGGCTAGCTTGGAAGTGCTGCCCAACAGGGCCAGTCTGTTCCAGGTCCCTGCTCTAGCCCCTCTGATTCAAGTGCTGCTCCTCACTAAACTGGAAGCTGTAATTGTCAACGAGAGTGTTCACACGTGAGATAAAAGAGCCTGCTTGGACGCTAGCCCTGACTCTGGACAGAGTGGAAGCAGACATTGCATGTGCATGCATGGGCACATGCACTCAGAAGAGACTGAGACTAGCTCCTTGGCAGAGACCACTATAATCAGGGAACCATGTCGTTGTGCACTGTAGGAGGGAGAAAGGCTAACTTCAGGTTGGAGAACACATCTGTGTACATCTGGGTAGGGGCAGAGCCAGCTCAGTTGTATGACACCAAACCCTCTGGTCCCCATGTAGATTCTAACCAAGGCTCACACACATGAGGGTGGGTAGAGTAAAGACAACACAAAAGTATAACCCCAAGCCTTCAAGCCCTGAACACATTCCAAATAAAGGCAGTGGCTGCCCTCATACCCAGGTGAAACCCAACTACCTCCCTATTCCATCTCTACAGGCTTTGCCACCCACTCCCTATAAGGTGGTGACAGCCGTTGAGCATAGGAGAAACCCTGGCTTGCGTATTACTCTGATTATAGCCTCTCCAACTCTAGCCATTCTTCCCAAGAAGGAGTTACTTGTCAGCACACCTTAAGGGAGAAGATGCTCATTTCAAATCGAGCTCTCTACCAAAACCACTGGGCACACACAGGGCCATTACCACACAAGGACATGCCTTTAAGACTAGAATAAGTATCTAGTTCACATAATTTCATAGAAAGAGAAAGTAAAATAAAGTGAGAAGAGAGAGACTATGTTTCAAATAAAAGAACAAGAATAAAAACCCTTATTAAACAAAGGTAAGTAATTTGCCAATAGAGTTCAAAGCAATAGTCATAAGAATGACATAGAGATGGCTAAAAGGCACAGGAAAAGATGTTCAACATCACCAATCATCATGGAAATGCAAATTAAAAAAAAAAAGAGATATCACTTCACACCTGTCAGATGGCTGTTGAGAAAACCACTACAAAAAAATAAATGTTGGTTAGGTTGTAGAGGAAAGGGAACCTTAATTCACTGTGGTGGGAATATGAGTTGGTACATTGACTATGAAAAACACTATGAGATTACTAAAAAAAAAGAACATTATTAAACAATTCTACCCCTGGATATAATGTGTGAAATAAATGAAAACTCTAATTCAAAAAATATATGCAGTCCAATGTTCAGAGTAGCATTATTTATAATACCCAGCATAGCAGCCTAAGTGTCCATTAACATATGAATTGATAAGGAAGACATGATACATATGGGATATACCATATATACCAGGTAGTATATATACCATGTATTTTATATATATATATATATATGTAAAACTTTGAGTATTGTAGTATATTATACTTCATGAAGTAACTCAAAGACAAATAATGTATGGTCTCACTTATATATGGAATCTGAAAAATTAAAAAAAAAAAAAAGAATGAACATAACAAAACAGAAACAGATTTATAAATACAAAGAACAAAGTTGTGGTTACCAAAGGATGGAGATTAAAAGCTCCAAACTACTACTCATTTTATTAAATGAGATATGAATATATAATATACAGCACAGGGAATATGTTGCATACATGAATCAAATGTAAATTTATAAATTAACTATACTTCATTTCTTTAAAAAAAAAGCAATTTTTGGTGATGGTCATAATTTATTGAGATGGTCCCGTTATTGTGCCTAATACATCATGTTTCCATAATTTATTTGTGATTTAACAGAGAAATAGCTGACCCTGGAAATTATTTCAGCATTGTCTACCTTGGTGGTGCAGTGGTAAAGAATCCACCTGCAATGCAGGAGACCTGGATTCGGTCCCTGGGTTGGGAAGATCCCCTGGAGGTGGGCGTGGCAACCCACTCCAGTATTGCTGCCTGGAGAATCCCCATGGACAGAGGAGCCTAATGGGCTACAGTCCATGGAGTCACAAAGAGTTGGACATGACTGAGTGGTTAAGCACACACACACACACCCCCAGGTGGCACAGTAGTAAATAATCCACCTGCAAATTCAGTAGATGCAAGAGACATTCATTCAGTCCTTAGGTTTGGAATATCTCTTGGAGTAGGAAATGACAACCTACTCCACTATTCTTTCCTGGAGAATTCCATGGAGAGTGGAGCCTGGTGGGCCAGAATGAGTCCATGGGGCCAGAAAGAGTCGTAAATGGCTGAGCACTGTTGTTGTTATTCAGTCACTAAGTCACGTCCAACTTGTTGTGACCCCGTGAACTTCAGCATGCCAGGCTTCTCTGTCCATCACTATCTCCCTGAGTTTCACTCAAACGCATATCCATTGAGTCAGTGATGCCATCCAATCATCTCATCCTCTGTTGTCCCCTTTTCCTCTTGCCCTCAATTTTTCCCACCGTCAGGGTTTTTTCAATGAATCCACTCTTCACATCAGGTGGCTAAAGTATTGGAGCTTCAGCTTCAGTCCTTCCAATGAATACGCGGAGTTGATTTCCTATAGTATTGATTGGTTTGTTCTCCTTGTAGTCCAAGAAACTCTCAAGAGTCTTTTCTAACACCACAGTTCAAAAGCATGAGTTTTTTGGTTTTCAGCCTTCTTTAAGGTCCAGCTCTAACATCCATACATGACTAATGGAAAAACAAAACAAACAAACAAAAACATAGCTTTGACTCTATAGACCGTTGTCAGCATGGCTTTTTAAAACACTGTCTTGGTTTGACATAGCTATTCTTCCTAGGAGCAAGCATCTTTTAATTTCATGGCTGCAATCACTGTCTGCATTGATTTTGGAGCCCAGGGAAATGAAATGACACTGTTTCCACATTTTTCCCAACTATTTGCCAAAAAGTGATAGGACCAGTTGCCATGATCTTGATTTTTTGCATGTTAAGTTTTAAACTAGCTTTTTCACTCTCTTCTTTCACTTTCATCAAGAGGCTCTTTAGTTCCTCTTCACTTTCTGCCTTTAAAGTGGTATCATCTACATAACTGAGGTTGTTGGATAATTCTCTCAAGCAGTCTTGATCCCAGCTTGTGATTCACCTAGCCCAGCATTTTGCATGAGGTACTCTGCATAGAAGTAAGCACGGTGACCGTATATAGAGTTGAAGTACTCCTTTCCCAATTTTGAACCAGACCATTGTTCCATGTCCTGTTTTACCTGTTGCTTTTTGACCTGCATACAGGTTTCTCAGGAGGAAGGTAAGGTGCTCTGGTATTCCCATTTCTTTAAGAATATTACACAGTCTATTGTGATCCACACAGTAAAAATGAAGCACAAGTAGATGTCTTTATGGAATCCCCTTGCTTTTTCTATGATCCAGCATATGTTGGCAATCTGATTGATTATATTCTTTACAGCCAAAAATGGAGAAGCTTTATACAGTCAGTAAAAACAAGACCTGGGACTCACTGTGGCTCAGATCATCAGCTCCTTATTGCAAAATTCAGGCTCAAATAGAAGAAAGCAGGGAGGAACCACTAAGCTATTAAGTTATGACCTAAATCAAATCCCTTATAATTATATAGTGCTGATGACCAACATAAAGGGACTAGATCTAGTAAACAGAGTGCCTGAAGAACTATGGATGGAGGTTAATAATGTTGTAAAGGAGGTGATGATCAAAACCATCTCCAAGAGAAAGAAATGCAAGAAGGCAAAATAGTGTCTGAGAAGGCCTTACAAATAGCTGAGAAAAGAAAACCTTCTTAAGTGACCAATGCAAAGAAAGAGGAAAACAATAAAATGGGGGAAACTCTTTAAGAAAACTGGTGTTGCCAAAGGAACGTTTCATACAAAGATAGACACAATAAAGGACAAAAATATCAAGAGCCTAACAGAGGCAGAAGAGATTAAGAAAAGGTACAAGAATACACAGAAGAACTGTACAGAAAAGCTCTTAATGACCCAGTTAAACAGGACAATGTGGTCTGTCACCTAGAGCCAGACATCCTGGAGTGTGAAGTCAAGTGGGGCTTGAGAAGCATTACTACGAACAAAGTTAATGGAGGTGATAGAATTCCAGCTGATCTATTTCAAATCTTAAAAGATGATGCTATTAAAGTGCTACCCATGTAATAATATGTTCATGATTTAAAGTGAATTTTATTTATGCCATACCTTTAGTTCACAAGAGAGGTAAAAAAAAATGCTAACTATAATATGGAGAAATATATGATAGATTACAAGTTCTGTAATGTGTTACTTGCTCAGTGCTGTCTGACTCTTTGAGACTCCATGGACTTTAGCCAGGTTTTCTGTCCATGGAATTCTCCAGGCAAGAATACTGGAGTGGGTTGCCATTCCTTTCTCCAGGGATCTTCCTGACCCAGGGATCGAAACTGGGTCTCCTGAATTGCAGGCAGATTCTTTACCATCTTAGCCACCAAGAGGGGAGAAGAAATGTATATATTTTTTCTCCTTTCTTCCTAGGTTCTCCAGCAAGGGCCTTATAAATTATATTGACAAAAGACAGATTAACAAGAGAAAAGCAAACAGAAGCTTATTCAAATGTGCTTGGAGACTTTTATCACTTTGTAATACCCAGAGTTGACTAACTCAAAGGCGGTTTTAGAATTTGCGGTCTATATAACTAGCCTAATAGGGGAAAGAGAGGAGGAGAAAGGCACTTATAGAAAAGCAAATGACTTTTGGAAGGATAAATGAGCCCTTGGGGGAATAGATGGGAGATATTAGTTTGTGACAATAGTCTGCCTATGAGTGTGGTACTGTCTCAAAGAGAAGACTGGAATTGCTAGGGGGTTATAACAATTGAGTTCTCTGGGAAGACTATGCCTTTGGGCAGATAAGAGGTTTTGGGAACACAAATGCATTCAGCCTAAAATAATTTTTATGTAAAGTGGCATTCTTTGAGTTGGCATGATTTGATTGCCATGAATGATATCTATACTTCATAGTCATTATGAAGTACAGTTATCATGTATTGTATAATATGGCATACACTTTAACTGTGTCTGGTAGTCTGCTTGCTTACCCCTGAGGGCATATTTTATTTGGGTCATAGAAGGTGCCAAGTAAGTACACACTGAGATTTTTGGTTGGTGCTTGATTAATGTTTATTGTATTTAATTTGGGCTAGGATTTAGCAGCAGCAGCAGCAGGGTGACCAAAATAGGTAAAATAAGAATATCCACAAATGTGGTTGTTATCATAACTCCAATGAAAAAGACATACCTCTGTAAAAAGACAAGGGGATAATTCAGAATTTTACTGATTGAATAATATCAATCACATCAAATGATTAGTACTTAACAGTAGACCAGCCAGCCTTCCACTTGAGTTTCCAAACTCCTTTTGGTATCTCATTGCTATTTTATCACAGTTCTTTGAGCTCCTTCTGGATTGTCAGTTTATATCATTCAAACCAGTAGTCTCAATTTACTCTCCTACATGATATATGCAGGGTCTTTTGCAATACTCACGGTCCACATAAGATGTCAACTACTATATCTGGTATTGCTCGGCATAATGAATCACATCCTCTACTATTCTGTTGCTCCAATTTTTTCACAATATTTTCCTGGATCCCTGACTATCCCAGGATCAGTTCATTCTCCACCAAGCATCAGGTCAATCTCTTGAAAATTCTAAAAGCCCATATATTGGAATAAACATCACAGCTATTATAATTTACCCATTAACTGTGAATATATAAATAACATCCCTGATCATTTCTCTCATTTAATCTTCAGAACAACTTTTTGAAGTAGTCAAGGTAGGATATTGGAAGCCTATTGCCACAATAATGCTGTTTAATAAAAACTACAATGCCATTTAACAAAAAACTACAAAATTGCAGTGGTATAAAACATACATATATTTCTTGCACATGGGCCTTCAGGTCTTCTGGAACAGAACTCATTGATGCTCCAAGTAAAGGTGAGATATGTTCTATGACCCAAGCTGAAGTGGTAGCAACTACCTAGAGCGTGTTCTTTCAGCTGAGATCAAACGTTTTCAGTCAGGAAATAAAGCATATAATGCCACATAAACCTTAAATGAAAAACTGGCCTACTGTGACTTCCACTCATATTCCACTGGCCATATTGAATGCCCATCCATAGTTCCCAATACATTCTCTCCACTAGGTGCCTTTTTGTGAGAAAATTTCACATAAAACAATCCAAGGTTAACAAGGTAATAAATTGAAGGACTACAACTTACCAAAATCTGCCCCCTTGCCCCAGCCACAAACATCTTTGGTTTATTTTGTTTTGTAAAACTCAAATTTGTGAGCAATTTAGGGGAAATATCTACCCTTAAATTGCTGCTGGCATTTTGTAAAGGACATTGTGTCATTGGGTCTTCCTGAAGGAAACTCTAGATAAGAAATTTCTTTAATACTAACTGCTTGGGAAAACTTTGCTTCCTCTGTACAATTGATGTTCTTTTTTCTGCCATGAAAATTGTGTGATTGTGTTGTTCATTTCCCTTTGAGGGTCAAGAACCAAGTTTTCAGAACCAAGTTTTAACCTGTTATAAAGTCAGTGGGACTTTATAACCTGATGACTTCCTCTCTGGACCCTGCTGTTCTACTCTTTTCTTTTCTTTTTTTTTTTTTTTTTTTTTGCTTTATTTGATTCTTTTGCTATTTGTAATGTTATATACATTTTTTTATATACAGACTTTATATATACATAGTAAGTCTTTTGTGGAATGAGGAAAGATAGAAGGAAGAACAAAGCAAATAATTAAATAAAGCTATGCATTGTCAAGAGTACCTAATTAAGAAGAGGGAAACCAGCTGGTCTGATTTTCTACTTTAATTACTTCCCATTGATAGGAAAATATTTTGTTTATAATAAAAATTAAACTAGATCTTTGGAGATTAAGCTTTCCAGAAGAGCTGAAGCATAAGATCAAAGGGGTTTCTGTGCATTTTCTCTAACGCTCCCATATGACACTATCCTCTCTATAAGCCTCCCTTCTCCCCTCCTTCCAGCCCAAACCCACAAAAAGATGTGAACTTTTCTTTCTCCTGTTAATACTTGTCTCTCTGCTTCTGACTGGTGGATCTGGTTTAAATAGATTCAGTCACCAGAATTTGAAAAGAAAGCATAATAGATATAAGTGGAGCAGATTAACCAAAGAACTACATTTTATTCATGTCTACAATTTCAAAATTTAAAATGGAAAATATTCCCAGTTGCATATGGAGTGGAAGAAAGTGCAATAGTTTCAAAGACCCAGTGCAGTGAAAATGGAGGAGGGAGCTATGAGTTGGCCTGCTGGCTGTTGAGGAGAGGGATATTTCTTATCACACTTAGTTCGCTTTTGTGATTAGCATCAATGAGGTGAGCACATTGCACAAGAATGAATTCTGCAAATTTCAGGGGTACTAAATAACGTTCTAAGAGAAGAATATGGTTTTTGTTTGTTTGTTTGTTTGTTTTTTTGTTTGTTTGTTTGTTTTTTCTGGGAAATCAAATTATAAAAATTTGAGCCTCCAGGTGACTTTTGAAGTAAAAGCTATATATATATATATATAAAAAAAAAAAATCTGTAGAAGATTTCCTGAAATGGGCTTGTTGTCCTTTGAGTGGATGATTGGAAATTGATAGGTTCAGTCTCATTTCAAAATGTGTTGCTTTTCATTTCTAGTGTTTTCTATGCTTCTGAAGTGTCTTCCCATGTCTCAAAATATCTCAATAGAAAGAGCAGAGGACACAATATTTTCCTCTTTTCAAACTGATAGAGTTTATCTCTGAATTTCACCTGCCTTGGGTGGCTTTCATTTCCTGAAATCATGGTAAGAAGCTCTATGCTCAGTTTGGAGATAAGTAGTAACTAATTCTGAAAACTTGAACTTCCTACACTGTAATTTTTGCAAAACAGAGATGGCATCTAGTCTTATTTAGTGTTGCTTTAACTGGAAAGTCAGTTTTGCCTTTTTTATTTTTTTCTTTTTAAGGCCAGGGAAGAGCTATCTCAGTACACCTTTTATGTTACCGGGAAATGACTACAAATATATACTGACTGTAGAAAGGACAGCATAACTGCTCTTAAAAAAAAAAAAAAAAAAAAGTGTGTGCTTATGATGCATTCACTTGAGTTATGGTCTTCCCTGAAATACAAAGGAAGCTGTATCCCTTGCTTTTTCACAGAACCATATGAAGTCATGTCAACAAAGTGGTTATGAAATCCAAGGGCACTTTATTCAATGAGAGTAACCTATTTCACTAATGTCCTTGCATTGATATCAGATTAGCATAATCAGAGTTTGAGTCTGTCTGCATTTGGACAGATACCACAGCATATAACTTTTCTAGTGATTTGGTAAAGTAGGGTTCTAAACACATCACTGGAATATGATCTGTGATGCTGTGAGTTTTAATCCAGAGGATGCTACAGGAGTCATTTGGAAGATACAGCATCATTCTTTAGCCAAACAGGCTTTTTATTTCATAACTGATTTTGTATTTATCAGATAGTTTGGAATGAAAATGTTGAATATACTCAACTATTTCTATTGGCTGCCTCCCATTTTATTTTGTCATAAAGCTAACTAATTCGAAAAGTATCTTAAATGGAAATCAAGAAAAGAGAAGACACAGAGTTGAATGCTCTCAGAGGAAAATTCACTTTCCTGATAAAATCTAATCTAGCAGGCAGGAGTTGTCAATATGATAAATATTTTAGACTTTAATATTGGTTTAATACCAGGGCAGAAGAAAGGGAAAAATTATTCACACACTCAAAATTTGTTAAAATGATGTTGTTTGACTTCAAGTGACAGAGGCCCAAGGAAATTCAAAATTAAGATAGAAATCTGTCAGGTTGAGCCTGGGTCTAGATTCTCCAGGGGCTCTCTGGTGTATTGATGCCATCTAAGTAATTACACTGACACACATGAGGTCTCCCAGGTTTGCCATTTGTGATGATGAGTTCTTGCAATTTATCCCTATACCTTAGCTAACTGCAAGTCTCATCTAGCACCAAGCACATACAGAAACAAAGGCAGTATTTCAAATTTGACTAAATTTCAAGGTTATTAGTTGGTAAATGCCTTGCCAGTAGTGTTTGTGAGGCAGAAAACACTGGCTTTAAAATCTTACAGAACTGGACCTATTACCAGTTCTGCCACTTTATTCATTTATTTGTCAACTATTTATTGAACACCTACTGTGTTCTAGGCACTGTTCTAGGCTCTATATATACCTGAAAGCTGGACAGATAAAGTCCTATCACTGGTGGAGCTTATCTTTTAATGGAAGTGTTGCAGGTCAGATTCTCCAAGAAAAGACTCTGAGATTGACATTTGTGTGCAAGAAGTTTATCCAAGAGAGATTTCAAGTTTAACTCTTATGAAAGGAAGGAAGAAAGACTGAGTGGAGAGAGGAGAAGGACTCTGACACTATCTCAACAAAGGCTGAAGGTGAACCTATAGTGAGCTCTGAAGCTGAGAGGCCCATCGGAATGGTACCCCACTAAAGTGAGGGGCTCTCACCTTTGTTTCAGTACATGACTGAGGGTTATCTAGGAAGGCAGCATGGCCTTAGACAGGAGCTCTTACCTGCTAAAAGCAATTCTGGCAGCTGAGGACTCCCAACAGCTGTTCTCACAGAAGTTGTGCATGTAAAAATGTATATGTATGAGAGAAGGGGAGTTAGAGAGGAATGGGGGTCAAATTAAGCTTTGTTTGTTTTCCATACAGGAAAAAATAAGACATATTAATATGTTGATGGGAATAATCCAATTCACTTGTAATGCTAAGGAAAGATAAGTTACCTGTAGGTTTCAAGTTGTCCTGCAAGCAAAAGCAGATGGGATCCATTGTGAAAAATGAGTTACTAGCCATCAGTAGGTGAAGGGATAAATCACTCCCATGGTTAGAGGGATAAGAAAGGTCTAGGTGTGGATACAGTTGAGGGAGAATGCAGGGTTATGGGGAAATAAAGAAGCTTTATATGCAATTGTTTTATGTTATGAGTCAAATAATCAAGGGCTTTACATCTGTGTCTCCTTTGCTGTCCTGTACATAGAATCATTGGTACCATCTTTCTAGATTCATTATATATGCCAGTGGGAGGAGAAGGTGGGATGATTTGAGAGAAGAGCATTACATTACCATGCATAAAATATATAAGTAGTGTGAGTTTGATGTATGAAGCAGGACATCCAAAGCCAATGCTCTGTGAAAACCCAGAGATGCTCTGGGGAGGGCAGTGGGTGGGGGTGGGGGGCGTTCAGGATGCAGAGGACAAACCTATGGGCAGGCAATTCATATTGATGAATGGCAAGCCCTCATGATACTGTAAAGTGATTATCCTCTAATTAAAATTTAAAAAATAATCAAGGGCATAAATTGAGAGTGAAGATGGGAAGGATACTTTGACGAGGGTGAGGATAGGATATAAAATAGGTATCCCTGAATACACCAGACCAACTTACATGCAGAAACCTGTATGCAGGTCAAGAACCAACAATAGAACCAGACATGGAACAATGGATTGGTTCCAAATTGGGAAAGGGGTATGTCAAGGCTGTATATTATCACCCTGCTATTTAACTTGTAAGTGCAGACTACATCATGAAAAATGCCAGGCTGTATGAAGCACAAGTTGGAATCAAGACTGCCAGGAGAAATATCAATAACCTCACATATGCAGATAACATAACCATTAAGGCAGAAAGTGAAGAGGAATCATAGAGTCTCTTGATAAAAATGATAGAGGAGAGTGAAAAAGATGGCTGAAAATTCAACATTCAAAAAACTAAGATTATAGCACCTGGTGCCATCACTTCATGGCAAATAGATGGGGAAATAAGGGAAACAGTGACAGACTTTATTTTTGAGGGCTCTAAAATCACTTCAGATGGTGACTGCAGCCATCAAATTAAAAGACACTTGTTCCTTGGAAGAAAAGTTATGACCAACCGAGACAGCATATTAAAAACAGAGACATTACTTTGCGACAAAGGTCTGTCAAATCAAAGCTATGTTTTTTTTTTTTTTTTCTTCTTCTTTTTTTTAAGCTATGATTTTTCTAACTGTCATGGATGGATGTGAGACTTCAGTTCAGTTCCATCACTCGTCATGTCCAACTCTTTGCGGCCCCATGGACTGCCACATGCCAGGCCTCTCTGTCCATCACCAACCACCAGAGTTTACTCAAACTTACGTCCATTGAGTCGGTGATGCTATCCAACCATCTCATCCTCTGTTCTCCCCTTCTCCTCCTGCCTTCAATCTTTCCCAGCATCAGGGTCTTTTCCAGTAAGTCAGTTCTTCACATTAGGTGGCCAAAGTATTGAAGTTTCAGCTTCAACATCAGTCCTTGAATGAATATTCAAGACTGATTTCCTTTAGGATGGACTGGTTGGATCTCTTTGCTGTCCAAGGCACTCTCAAGAGTCTTCTCCAAGACCACACTTCAAAAGCATTAATTCTTTGGCGCTCAGCTTTCTTTATAGTCCAACTCTCACATCCATACATGACTACTCGAAAAACCATAGCTTTATTGGGCCATGAAGAAAGCTGAGTTCTGAAGAACTGAAGCTTTTGAATTGTGGTTCTGGCGTTGGTAATGGCCAATACTTTGGCCAGCTGATGCAAAGAGCCAACTCATTAGAAAAGATCCTAATGCTGGGGAATATTGAAGGCAGGAGGAGAAGAGGATAACAGAGGATGAGATGGTTGGATGGCATTACTGACTCAAAGGACATGAGTTTGAGCAAGCTCTGGGAGATGGTGAAGTACGGAGAACCCTGGTGTGTTTCAGTCCATGGAACTGCAAAGAGTCAGACATGACTGAGTGATTGAAGAACAGCAACAATGAACTGACCAAAGCAATGTGAAAACCCCCACAGTGGTGAGAGTACATTTATGGTACAAAAGAAAATATAGTTGTATATTTATATTTGTATGAATCCAAGTTCATTTGGGCCAAACTTCCCTGGTGGCTCAGACGGTAAAGCATCTGCCTGCAATGCAGGAGACCCGGCTTCGATTCCTGGGTTGGGAAGATCCCCTGGAGAAGGAAATGGCAATCCACTCCAGCACTCTTGCCTGGAAAATCCCATGGACAGAAGAGACTGATACGCTACAGTCCAGGGGGTTGCAAAGAGTCGGACACGACTGAGCAACTTCACTTTCTTTCACTTTCAAATTCCTTTGAGTTGGGGCAGGAACAATGTAGACATAATGCAAAATCCAAGCAACTATAGGGTGTGCAGGTGAGTGTGATGAAAGGAGATAGAAACAAAGGAATTAAGTTGTGGGAAATGCAGTGATTATGGTGATACATTGGATCCTAAGCAAGTAAGAAGAGAAGCCAAGGAGTGATAGAAATGCTACGTTTTAACCATGTAAGACTTTGATTCCTTTTGCTAAATGGAAAATGAAGTCTGCCCAACTTAAGAGTGATTAAGTATTTTCTCTGTGTCCCATGCTTTTAGATCCATTCTTAATTCTCATAAGCCTGAGAGGTTGAGAGGAATTATCCCCATTTGAGATCTGATATTTGCCCAGGTATTTCTAACTCCATATGCAAGCTCAATTTTCCAATTCTGCTGTTGCCTCAGTGCCATAGGGGAGAATCAACTGCAATTGCTGGGGCACCGATGAATAACTTTTTTGTTCCCAACCTTAGGGAAAATCTTCAACCTTTACTTGCCTTAATGAAGAAAATATAAAGAACTTGCTTGTATCTTTAATTGTTGCAGTTCTTGAGTTTCTCATAATTATCTCTCATGGTGAAAACAAATAAACCAAGCAGTCTTCCTGGAAGGTTGAAAGTGAAAGTGTTAATCGATCAGTTGAGTCTGACTCTTTTTTAACCCCAGGAATGTATTCCACCAGGCTTCTCTATCCATGGAATTTTTCAGGCAAGAATACTGGAGTGGTTTGGAACAGTTAAATATTACTTTTTAATATTTTTAAGTCTCTATGAGTTACATAAAGTTTAGAGAGATGAAGTATTTCATCCAAGTATATTCAACTAGAAAGCAGAAGAACCAGGATCTAAAACAAATTCTGAACAGGGAGAGAGCACCAAATCCATGTGGTTTATACACACATGTGGTTTTCCTCCTACAGCCACGGAAAGTGGAAGGAGCCTAGAAGAGAGGCATCTTCGTTAAGCCTGCAAATAACAGAGGCAAAGAGGGGTGGGGGATTGGTTAGAGAAGGGATTAACACTGTCAGGTATGCAATTAGAAAATAAGGAAACTGAACAGCCTTGTACAACAACACAAGACAAGCCTCTACACATGGACATCACCAGATGGTCATGACTGAAATCAGATTCATTATATTCTTGGCAGTCAAAGATGGAGGAGCTCTATACAGCCAGTAAAAACAAGACCAGGAGCTGACTGTGGCTCAGATCATGAACTGCTTATTTCCAAATTCAGACTTGAATTGAAAAAAGTAGGGAAACTACTGAAGTCTTCAGGTATGACCTAAATCAAATCCCTTACTATTATACAGTGGAAGTGACAAATAGACCATCCCCAAGAAAAAGAAATGCAAAAAGGAATAATTATGGCCTGAGGAGGCGTTACAAATAGCGGGGAAAAGAAGAGAAGTGAAAGGCAAAGGAGAAAAAGAAAGATATACCCACCTGAATGCCAAATTCCAAAGAATAGAAAGGAGAGATAAGAAAGTCTTCCTCCATGATAAATGCAAAGAAATGGAAGAACACAATTGAATGGGAAAGACTAGAGATCTCTTCAAGAAAATTAGAGATACCAAGGTAACATTTCATGCAAAGATGGGCTCAATAAAGGACAGAAATGGCATGGACCTAACAGAAGCAGAAGATATTAAGAAGAGGTGGCATGAAAACAAAGAAGAACTATACAAAAAGATCTTCATCACCCAGATAACCACGATGGTGTGATCACTTATCTAGAGCCAGATATTCTGGAATGAGAAGTCAAGTGGACCTAGGGAAGTATCACTACAAAAAAAGTTAGTAGTGTTGATGGAGTTCCAGTTGAGCTATTTCAAATCCTAAAGATGGTGCTGTTAAAGTGCTGCACTCAATATGTTAGCAAATTTGCAAAACTAAGCAGTGGCCACAAGACTGGAAAAGGTCACTCTTCATTCCAATCCCAAAGAAGGGCAATGCCAAAGAATGATCAAACTACTGCACAACTGCACTCATCTCACATGCTAGCAAAGTAATGCTCAAAATTCACCAAGCAAGGCTTCACAGTACATGAGCCATGAACTTCCAGATATTCAAGCTGGGTTTTAAAAAGGCAGAGGAACCAGAGATCAAATTACCAACATCAATTGGATCACAGAAGTAGCAAGAGAGGTCCAGAAAAATATCTAATTCTGCTTTATTGATTAAGCCAAAGCCTTTGACTGTGTAGATGACAAGAAGCTGTGGAAAATTCTTAAAGAGATGGGATATCAACTACCTTACCTGCCTCCTGAGAATGCAGGATGAGAAGCAACAGTTAGAATGGGTCATGGAACAACAGACTGTTTCCAAATTGGGAAAGGAGAACATCAAGGCTGTATATTTTCACCCTGCTTATTTAACTTATATTCAGAGTACATCATGTGAAATGCCAGGCTGGATGAAGCACAAACTGGAATCAAGATTGCTGGGAGAAACATCAAAACCCTCAGATATGCAGATGACACCATCCTTATGGACAAAAGTGAAGAGTAATAAAAGAGCCTCTTGATGAAAGTGAAAGAGGAGAGTGAAAAAGCTGGCTTGGAACTCAATATTCAAAAAACTAAGATCATGGCATCCTGTCACATCACTCAATGGCAAATAGATGGTGACATAATGGAAACAGTGACAGAGTTTATTTTCTTGGACTCTAAAATCACTACAGATGGTGACTGCAGCCATGACATTAAAAGATGCTTGCTCCTTAGAAGAAAAGCTATGACCAACTTAGACAGCATATTAAAAAGCAGAGCCATTACTTTTCTAACAAAAGTAGATCTAATCAGAACTATGGTTTTTCTAGTAGTCATCTATGAATGACCCACACCAGTACTCTTGCCTGGAAAATCTCATGGATGGAGGAGCCTGGTAGGCTGCAGTCCATGGGGTCGCTGAGAGTCCAACATTACTGAGCGACTCCACTTTCACTTTTCACTTTCATGCATTGGAGAAGGAAATGTCAACCCACTCCAGTGTTCTTGCCTGGAGAATCCCAGGGACGGGGGAGCTTGGTGGGCGGCCATCTATGGGGTCGCACAGAGTCGGACACGACTGAAGCGACTTAGAAGCAGCAGCAGCATGTATGGATGTGAGAGTTGGAATATAAAGAAATCTGAGCAATGAAGATTTGAAGCTTTTGAACTGTGGTGCTGGAGAAGATGCTTGAGAGTCCCTTGGACTGCAAGGAGATCCAACCAGTCCATCCTAAAGGAAATCAGTCCTGAATATTCACTGGACGGTCTGATGCTGAAGCTGAAACTCCAATACTTTGGCCACCTGATGTGAAGAACTGACTCATTGGAAAAGACTCTGATGCAGGGAAAGATTGAAGGTGGGAGAAGGGGAGAATAGAGGATGAGATAGTTGCATGGCATCACTGACTTAAAGGAAATGAGTTTGAGCAGGCTGCAGGAGCTGGCGATGGACAGGGAAGCCTGGGATGCTGAAGTCCATATGGTCACAAAGAATCGGACATGACTGAGTGACTGAACTGAGCAGAACTGAACCGAACTAAGATTAAACTTGCTGCATATGTTGCGTTGGGCAAAAGGTTGGTTCAGGTTTTCTGATAACATTTTTCAGTTCGGTTCAGTCACTCAGTCGTGTCCAACTCTTTGCGACCCCATGAATCGCAACACGCCAGGCCACCCTGTCCATCACCAACTCCAGGAGTTCACTCAGACTCAGGTCCATCGAATAAGTGATGCCATCCAGCCATCTCATCCTCTGTCACCTCCTTCTCCTCCTGCCCCCAATCCCTCCCAGCATCAAAGTATTTTCCAATGAGCCAACTCTTCACATGAGGTGGCCAAAGTGCTGGAGTTTCAGCTTTAGGATCATTCCTTCCAAAGAAATCCCAGGGCTGATCCCCTTCAGAATGGACGGGTTGGATCGCCTTTCAGTCCAAGGGACTCTCAAGAGTCTTCTCCAACACCTCAGTTCAAATGCACCAATTCTTTGCGCTCAGCCTTCTTCACAGTCCAACTCTCACATCCATACATGACTACAGGAAAAACCATAGCCCTGACTAGACGGACCCTAGTCAGCAAAGTAATATCTCTGCTTTTGAATATGCTGTCTAGGTTGGTCATAACTTCCCTTCCAAGGAGTTAGCCTCCTTTAATTTCAAGGCTGCAGTCACCATCTGCACTGATTTTGGAGCCCCCCCAAAAAAAGTCTGACACTGTTTCCACTGTTTCCCCATCTATTTCCCATGAAGTGATGGGACTGGATGCCATGATCTTCATTTTCTGAATGTTGAGCTTTAAGCCAACTTTTTCACTCTCCTCTTTTACTTTCATCAAGAGACTTTTTAGTTCCTCTTTACTTTCTTCCATAAGGATGGTGTCATCTGCATATATGAAGTTACTGATATTTCTCCCAGCAGTCTTGATTCCAGCTGTGTTTCTTCCAGTCCAGCGTTTCTCATGATGTACTCTGCATAGAAGTTAAATAAGCAGGGTGACAATATACAGCCTTTATGTACTCCTTTTCCTATTTGGAACCAGTCTGTTGTTCCATGTAGAGTTCTAACTGGTGCTTCCTGACCTGCATATAGGTTTCTCAAGAGGCAGGTTAGGTGGTCTGGTATTCCCATCTCTTTCAGAATTTTCCACAGTTTATTGTGATCCTCACAGCCAAAGGCTTTGTCATAGTCAATAAAGCAGAAATAGATGTTTTTCTGGAACAATCTTGCTTTTTCCATGATCCAGCGGATGCTGGCAATTTGATCTCTGGTTCTTCTTCCTTTTCTAAAACCAGCTTGAACATCAGGAAGTTCACGGTTCACGTATTGGTGAAGCCTGGCTTGGACAATTTTGAGCATTACTTTACTAGCATGTGAAATGAGTGCAATTGTGCGGTAGTTTGAGCATTCTTTGGGATTGTCTTTCTTTGGGATTGGAATGAAAACTGACCTGTTCCAGTCCTGTGGCCACTGCTGAGTTCTCCAAATTTGCTGACATACTGAGTGTAGCACTTTCACAGCATCATCTTTCAGGATGTGAAATAGCTCAAGTGGAATTCCATCACCTCCACTAGTTTTGTTTGTAGTGCTGCTTTCTAAGGCCCACTTGACTTCACATTCCAGGATGTCTGGCTCTAGATGAGTGATCACACCATGGTGATTATCCGGGTCATGAAGATATTTTTTGTACAGTTCTTCTGTGTATTCTTGCCGCCTCTTCTTAATATCTTCTGCTTCTGTTAGGTCCATATCATTTCTCTCCTTAATGGAGTGCATCTTTGCATGAAATGTTCCCTTGTTATCTCTAATTTTCTTGAAGAGATCTCTAGTCTTTCCCATTCTGAGAATTCCAAAAGTACATTATGTTTCCTTCACTGCTATTTTTTTTTCCCTAGGAAAGCTCATTGGCTTATAGTTGTTTAACAATGTTGTTAATTTCATGTGAGTAGCAAAGTGAATAAATTATACATATACATATATCCACCCTTTTTTTAAATTTCATTCCCTAATATAGTTTTTTTTTTCCTAATATAGGTTATTTCCAAGTATTAAGTAGAGTGTCCTATGCAATGCCATGTGATCATTAATTATTTAATATGTAATTGTATTTATATATCATTCCTAAACTCTCAGTTTATTTTCCCTCCTTTTCCCCTTGGTAATCATAAATTTGTTTTCTATGCTTGTGATTCTACTTCTGTTTTGTAAGTAAGTTTATTTGTACTATTTTTTAGACTCCTCATATAGGCTATACCATATTATATTTATCTTCCTCCGTCTGATTTGTTTCACTCAGTATGACAATCTCCAGTTTGATCTATGTTGCTGGATCAAAATTTATTTCATTAATTTTTTTTGGCTGAGCAATATTCTGTTGTATATATGTACCACATGATTTTCATCCATTCCTCTGTTAATAGGTTACTTTCATACCCTGGCCAGTGTAAATAGTAGTTCAATGAATATTTGGGTGCTGCTTCTGCTAAGTCACTTCAGTCGTGTCCTACTCTGTGCAACCCCAAAGACGGCAGTGCACCAGGCTCCCTTGTCCCTGGGATTTTCCAAGCAAGAACCCTGGAGTGGGTTGTCATTTCCTTCTCCAATGCATGAAAGTGAAAGTGAAATTGCTCAGTCATGTCCGACTTTTGGTGGCCCCATGGACTGCCACCTACAAGACTTCTGCGTCCATGGGATTTTCCAGGCAAAAGTACTGGAGTGGGTTGCCATTGCCTTCTCCAATATTTGGGTGCATGCATCTTCAAATTATGGTTTTATCCAGATATATGCCCAAGAATGGAATTGATGGATCTCATGGTAGCTATATTTTTAGTTTTTTAAGAAACCTCCATACTGCTGTCTATAGTGGTTGTAACAATTTACATTCCCACCAACCGTGGGAATTATCCATTTTTATCTCCAGCATTTATTCTTTGTAAACATTTTGATTTTGGCCATTCTGACTGGTGTGCAATGTTAACCACTTTTGCATTTCTCTGTTAGTGATGTTGAGCATATCTTCATGTGCCTATTGGCCATCTGTATACCATGGCATGGTCCTATCACTACATGGGAAATAGATGGGGAAACAGTGGAAACAGTGTCAGACTTTATTTTGAGGGGGCTCCAAAGTCACTGCAGATGATGATTGCAGCCATGAAATTAAAAGACACTTATTCCTTGGAAGGAAAGTTGTGACCAACCTAGATAGCATATTCAAAAGCAGAGACATTACTTTGACAACAAAGATCTCTGTCTAGTCAAGGCTATGGTTTTTCCATTGGTCATGTATGGATGTCAGTTTTGGACAGTGAAGAAAGCTGAGCACTGAAGAATTGATGCATTTGAACTGTGGGGTTGGATAAGACTCCTGAGAGACTCTTGGACTGAAAGGAGATCCAACCAGTCCATTCTGAAGGAGATCAGCCCTGGGATTTCTTTGGAAGGAATGACGCTAAAGCTGAAACTCCAGTACTTTGGCCATCTCATGCGAAGAGTTGACTCATTGGAAAAGGCTCTAATGCTGGGAGGGATTGGGGGTAGGAGGAGAAGGGAACAACAGAGGATGAGATGGCTGGATGGCATCACTGACAGGATGGACCTGAGTCTGAGTGAACTCTGGGAGTTGGTGATGGACAGGGAAGCCTGGTGTGCTGCAATTCAACTGAACTGATCCCTTTTTGGAGAAATACTTTTTAGGTCACCATACTATCCATTTTGTGGACTGGGTTGATTTCTTTCCTTTCTTTCTTTCTTTCTGTTTTTTTTTTTTTTTTTTTTGAGTGGCATAGCTGTTGTGTGTATTTTGAAGATTAATATCATGTCAGTTTCTTGATTGACACATATTTTCTCCCATTTTAAGCATTGCCTCTTCATTTGGTTTCTTGTTTCCTTTGCTATTCAAAAGGTTTCAAGTTTAATTAGGTCCTACTTGTTTATTTTGAGATTGCATCCAGTTACTGCATTTCAAACTCTTTTGTTGACCATGATGGCTACTCCGTTTCTTCTAAGGAATTCCTGCCCGCAGTAGTAGATATAATGGTCATCTGAGTTAAATTCACCCTTTCCAGTCCATTTTAATTCACTGATTCTTAGAATGCTGATGTCCACTCTTGCCATCTCCTGTTTGACCACTTCCAATTTGGCTTGATTCATGGACCTAACATTCCATGTTCCTATGCAATATTGCTCTTTACAGCGTCAGACTTTGCTTCTATCACCAGTCACATCCACAACTGGGTATTGTTTTTGCTTTGGCTCCATTCCTTCATTCTTTCTGGAGTTATTTCTCCACTGATCTCCAGTAGCATATTGGGCAGCTACCGACCTGGGGAGTTCCTCTTTCAGTATCCTATCATTTTGCCTTTTCATACTGTTCATGGGGTTCTCAGGCCAAGGCAATGAAAAAGAATGCTCAAACTACTTCACAGTTGCACTCCTCTCACATGCTAGTAAAGTAATGATCAAAATTCTCCAAACCAGGCTTCAGCAATATGTGAACCGTGAACTCCCTGATGTTCAAGCTGGTTTTAGAAAAGGCAGAGGAACCAGAGATCAAATTGCCAACATCCGCTGGATCATGGAAAAAGCAAGAGAGTTCCAGAAAAACATCTATTTCTGCTTTATTGACTATTCCAAAGCCTTTGACTGTGTATTTCACAATAAACTTGGAAAATTCTGAAAGAGATGGGAATACCAGACCACCTGACCTGCCTGTTGAGAAACCTATATGCAGGTCGGGAAGCAACAGTTAGAACTGGACATGGAACAACAGACTGGTTCCAAATAGGAATAGGAGTACGTCAAGGCTATATATTGTCACCCTGCTTATTTAACTTCTATGCAGAGTACATCATGAGAAATGCTGGCCTGGAAGAAGCACTAGCTGGAATCGAGATTGCTGGGAGAAATCTCAATAACCTCATATATGCAGATGACACCACCCTTGTGGCAGAAAGTGAAGAGGAACTAAAAAGCCCCTTAATGAAAATAAAAGAGGAGAGTGAGAAAGTTGGCTTAAAGCTCAACATTCAAAAAACAAAGATCATGGCATCTGGCCCTATCACTTCATGGGAAATAGATGGGGAAACAGTGGAAACAGTGTCAGACTTTTTTTTTTTTTTTTTTTTTTTTTGAGGAGGGGCTCCAAATCACTGCAGGTGGTGACTGCAGCCATGAAATTAAATGACGTTTACTCCTTGGAAGGAAAGTTATGACCAACCAAGATAGCCTATTCAAAAGCAGAGACATTACTTTGTCAACAAAGGTCCTTCTAGTCAAGGCTATGTTTTTTCCAGTGGTCATGTATGAATGTGAGAGGTGGACTGTGAGGAAAGCTGAGCACTGAAGAATTGATGCTTTTGAACTGTGGTGTTGGAGAAGCTTCTTCAGAGTCTCTGGACTGCAAGGAGATCCAACCAGTCTATCCTAAAGAAGATCAGCTCTTGGATTTCTTTGGCAGGAATGATGCTAAAGCTGAAACTCCAGTACTTTGACCACCTCATGCAAATAATTGACTAATTGGAAAAGACTCTGATGCTGGGAGGGATTGGGGGCAGGAGGAGAAGGGGACGACCAAGGATGAGATGGTGAATGGCATCACTGAATTGATGGATGTGAGTCTGAGTGAACTCTGGGAGTTGGTGATGGACAGGGAGTCCTGGCGTACTGCAATTCATGGGGTCGCAAAGAGTCGGACATAAGTGAGAAACTGAACTAAACTGAACTGTTTAATTTTGTTTTTATCTTTATTACTGTAAAAGATGGGTCAATTTTTTTCTTGCTGTGATTATGTCAGAGAGTGTATAATCTATGTTTTCCATGTTTGTCCAGTTTTCTCAGCATTGCTTATTGTAGAGGCTATCTTTTCTCCATTGCTATATTCTTACCTCATTTGTCTAAGATATGGTATCTGTAGATGTGTGGGTTTATCTCTGGACTTTCTATCATGTTTTTGTGATCTATATATATGTATATACCCCACGCCCAAGGTAAGAGAAAACCAAGTAAGACGGTAGGTGTTGCAAGAGGGCATCAGAGGGCAGACACACTGAAACCATACTCACAGAAATCTAATCAATCTAATCACACTAGGACAACAGCCTTGTCTAACTCAATGAAACTAAGCCATGCCCACGGGGCAACCAAAGTCAAGAGGGTCATGGCGGAGAGGTCTGACAGAATGTGGTCCGCTGAAGAAGGGAATGGCAAACCACTTCAGTAGTATTGCCTTGAGAACCAGATGAACAATATGAAAAGGCAAAATGGTAGGATACTGAAAGAGGTACTCCCCAGGTTAGTAGGTGCCCAATATGCTGCTGGAGGTCAGTGGAGAAATAACTCCAGAAAGAATGAAGCGTTGGAGCCAAAGCAAAAACAATACTCAGCTGTGGATGTGACTGGTGATAGAAGCAAGGTCCGATGCTATAAAGAGCAATATTGCATAGGAACCTGGAATGTTAGGTCCATGTATCAAGGCAAATTGGAAGTGGTCAAAGAGAAGATGGCAACTGTGAACGTTGACATTCTAGGAATCAGTGAACTAAAATGGACTGGAAAGGGTGAATTTAACTCAGATGACCATTATATCTACTACTGCAGGCAGGAATCCCTCAGAAGAAATGGAGTAGCCATCATGATCAACAGAAGAGTCCAAAATGCAGTACTTGGATTCAATCTCATAAACGACAGAATGATCTCTGTTCGTTTCCAAGGGAAACCATTCAGTATCACTGTAATCCAAGTCTATGCCCCAACCAGTAATGCTGAAGAAGCTGAAGTTGAACGGTTCTATGAAGACCTACAAGACCTTTTAGTACTAATACCCAAAAAAGATGTCCTTTTCATTATAGGGGACTGGAATGCAAAAGTAGGAAGGCAAGAAACACCTGGAGTAACAGGCAAATTTGGCCTTGGAATACAGAATGAAGCAGGGCAAAGACTAATAGAGTTTTGCCAAGAAAATGCACTGGTCATAGCAAACACCCTCTTCCAACAACACAAGAGAAGACTCTACACACGGACATCACCAGATGGTCAACACCGAAATCAGATTGATTATATTCTTTGCAGCCAAAGATGGAGAAACTCTATAAAGTCAACAAAAACAAGACCAGAAGCTGACTGTGGCTCAGATCATGAACTCCTTATTGCCAAATTCAGACTTAAATTGAAGAAAGTAGGCAAAACCACTAGACCATTCAGGTATGACCTAAATCAAATCCCTCATGATTATACAGTGGAAGTGAGAGATAGATTTAAGGGCCTAGATCTGATAGATAGAGTGCCTGATGAACTATGGACGGAGGTTCATGACATTGTACCAGAGACAGGGATCAAGACCATCCCCATGGAAAAGAAATGCAAAAAAGCAAAATGGCTGTCTGGGGAAGCCTTACAAATAGCTGTGAAAAGAAGAGAAGTGAAAAGCCAAGGAGAAAAGGAAAGATACAAGCATCTGAATGCAGAGTTCCAAAGCATAGCAAGAAAAGATAAGAAAGCCTTCTTCAGTGATCAATGCAAAGAAATAGAGCAAAACAACAGAGTGGGAAAGACTAGAGATCTCTTAAAGAAAATTAGAGACCAAGGGAACATTTCATGCAAAGATGGGCTCAATAAAGGACAGAAATGGTATGGACCTAACAGAAGCAGAAAATATTAAGAAGAGGAGGCAAGAATAAACAGAAGAACTATACAAAAGGGATCTTCATGACCTGGATAATCACGATGCTGTGATCACTCATCTATAGCCAGACATCTTGGAATATGAAGTCAACGGGGCCTTAGAAAGCATCACTATGAACAAAGCTCATGGAGGTGACGGAACTCCAGTAGAGCTATTTCAAATCCTGAAAGATGATGCTGTGAAAGTGCTGCACTCAATATGCCAGCAAATTTGGAAAACTCAGCAGTGGCCACAGGACTGGAAAAGATCAGTTTTCATTCCAATCCCAAAGAAAGGCAATGCCAAAGATTGCTCAAACTATCGCACAATTGCACTCATCCCACATGCTAGTAAAGTAATGCTCAAAATTCTCCAAGCCAGGCTTCAGCGATACATGAACTGTGAACTTCCTGATGTTCAAGCTGGTTTTAGAAAAGGCAGAGGAACCAGAGATCAAATTGCCAACATCCGCTGGATCATGGAAAAAGCAAGATTGTTCCAGAAAAACATCTATTTCTGCTTTATTGACTATGCCAGAGCCTTTGACTGTGTGGATCACAATAAACTGTGGAAAATTCTGAAAGAGATGGGAATACCAGACCACCTAACCTGTCTCTTGAGAAATCTGTATGCAGGTCAGGAAGCAACAGTTAGAACTGGACATGCAACAACAGACTGGTTCCAAATAGGAAAAGGAGTACATCAAGGTTGTATATTGTCACCCTGCTTATTTAACTTCTATGCAGAGTACATCATGAGAAACGGTGGACTGGAAGAAAGACAAGCTGGAACCAAGATTGCCGGGAGAAATCTCAATAACCTCAGATATGCAGATGACACTACCCTTATGGCAGAAAGGTAAGAGGAACTAACAAGCCTCTTGATGAAAGTGAAAGAGGAGAGTGAAAAAGTTGTCTTAAAGCTCAACATTTTGAAAACAAAGATCATGGCATCCGGTCCCATCACTCCCTGGGAAATAGATGGGAAAACAGTGGAAACAGTGTCAGACTTTATTTTATTTGGCTCCAAAATCACTGCGGATGGTGACTGTAGCCATGAAATTAAAAGACGCTTACTCCTTGGAAGAAAAGTTATGACCAACCTAGATAGCATATTCAAAAGCAGAGACATTTCTTTGCCGACTAAGGTCCATCTAGTCACGGCTATGGTTTTTCCAGCAGTCATGGATGAATGTGAGAGTTGGACTATGAAGAAGGCTGAGCGCCGAAGAATTGGTGCATTTGAACTGCGGTGTTGGAGAAGACTCTTGAGAGTCCCTTGGACTGCATGGAGATCCAACGAGTCCATTCTGAAGGAGATCAGCCCTGGGATTTCTTTGAAAGGAATGATACTAAAGCTGAAACCCCAGTACTTTGGCCACCTCATGCGAAGAATTGACTCATTGCAAGAGACTTTGATGCTGTGAGGGATTGGGGGCAGGAGGAGAAGGGGACGACCGAGGATGAGATGGCTGGATGGCATCACTGACTCAATGGATGCGACTCTGAGTGAATTCCGGCAGTTGGTGATGGACAGTGAGGCCTGGCATGCTGCGATTCATGGGATCGCAAAGAGTCGGACACGGCTGAGTGACTGAACTGAACTGAACTGACATATATATATATATATATATATATAGCCAATGTCAAACAGGTTTTTGTTTGTTTGTTTTTACTATAACTTTACAGTATTGTTGAATTAAGGGAGTCAAATTCCTCCCGCTTCATTTTTCTTTCTCTAGTGCTTTGTCTATTGGTAGTCTTTTTTTTTTTTTCCACACTAAGTGCAAAGTTTTGTTCTAATTCTGTGAAAAATGATATTAGTAATTTGATACAGATTGCATTAAATCTGTAAATTGCTTTGGGTAGTATATTCATTTTCACAATATTGATTTTTCCAATCCAAAAACATGTTATATCTCTTCACGTGTTTATGTCATCTTTAATTTCTTTTGTCAGCATCTTGTAGTTTTCTGAGTGCAGATCTTTAGTCCCTAAGTAGATTTTTTTACTGGGTATTGTGCTATTTTTCATGTGATGGTAAATGAAATTATTTCTTTAATTTCTCTTTGACCTTTCACTCTTAGTATATAAGAATGCAAGAAATTTCTGTGTATTAATTTTGTATCCTGCAACTTCACCGAGTTCATTGATGAACTCTAGGTTTTCTGGTAGCTTTATTAGAATTTCCTGTATATAGTGTCATGTCACCTGCAAACATGGACGGTTTTACTTCTTTTCCAATTTGAATTTCTTTCATTTATTGTCCTTTACTGATTGCTATGGCTAGGATTTTAAAACTATATTGAATAAAAGTGACGATAGGAGACATCCTTGTTTTATTCCTGACCTTGGAGGAAATGCTGTCAATTTTTCACCACTGAGAATGATGTTTACCATGTGTTTGTCACATATGGCTTTTATTATATTGAGGTAGGTTCTCTATGCCCACTTTTTAGAGAGTTCTGTTGCTGTTGTTGTCATAAAAAGATACTGAATTTTGTCAAAAACTTTTTCTGCATCTATTGAGATGATCATGTGATTATTATTCTTCAATTTGTTAATATGGTGTATCACATTGATTGACTTGCATATATTGAATTATTTCATCCCTGGGATAAATCCCACTGGATCGTGTTTTGCATGTATGTTCATCAGTGATATTGGCCTGTAATTTTCTTGTTTTTGACATCTTTGTCTGGTTTTGGCATCAGGCTTATTGTGGCCTCATAGAATGAGCATGGGAATGTTCCTTCCTTTGCAATTATTTTGTAAGAGTTTCAGAAAGAAAGATTTTAACTTGTCTCTAAATGTTTAATAGAATTTGCCTGGGAAGCTACCTGGTCTTAGAACTCTTATTTCCTGAAAGTTTTAAAATCACACAGTTTCAATTTTAGTGCTTGTGATATGTCTGTTCATGTTTTGTATTTCTTCCTCATTCAGTTTTGAAAGGTTGTACTTTTCTAAGAATTTTTCCATTTCTTCTAGGTTGTACATTTTATTGCATATACATAGTGCATATGGTAGTCGCTTATGATCCTTTGTATTACGGTTGTGTCACTTGTAATTTTTCTTTTTTTGTTTCTAATTTTATTGATTTGAGTACTCTTTTTTTTTTTTTTCCCCTTGATGAGTCAGGTGAAAAGTGTATCAATTTATCTTCTCAGAAGAACAGCTTTTATTTTCTTTTATATTGCTATTATTTTTTCATCTCTGTTTAATTTACTTCTGCTCTGATCTTTATGATTCTGTTCTTTCTACCAACTTTGGGTTTTATTTGTTCTTCTTTTGCTAGTTGCTTTAGGTCTAAGGTTAGGTTCTTTATTTGAGATTTTTCTGGTTTCCTGAGGTAAACTTCCTACTTATAACTTCTCTTGTTGTGTTCCACAGGTTTTGGATCATTGTGTTTTAATTGTTGTATCTCTCTAGTTTTTTTTTTTTTTTTAATTTATGTTTCCTCTTTGATTTCTTCAGTGATCCATTAGTTGTTTAGCAATGTATTGTTTAGACTCCGTATGTTTGTGGTTTTTACAGTTTCTTTTAATTTATTTCTAATCTCATGATGTTGTGGTTGGAGAATGTGCTTGATATTATTTCAATTTTCTTAAATTCATAGAGGCTTGATTTCTGATCATGATATGGTCCATCCTTGAGAATGTTCCATTTGCACCTGAAGACAATTATTCTGTTGCTTTTGGATGAAACATCCTATGAATATCAATTAAGTTTATCTGGTCTAATATGTCATTTAAGGTTTATGTTTCCTCATTAATTTGCTGTTTAGATGATCTGTCTATTGGTGTAAATGGGGTGTTAAAAATCCCCTATAATGTGACTGTTGGTGTGTTTAACATTGTCCCAGACGTCTTCGAGACTGTCCTCATTTTTTCATTCTCTTCCCTTTATTCTCTTCCATGGCAGTTATTTTTATGTTTCTATCTTAGAGTTCCCTTATCTGTTCTTCCACCTCAATTATTCTGCTACTGATTACTTCTAGCATGTTTTTCATTTCAGTTATTGTATTGTTTATTTCCTTTGCTTGTTCTTTGGTTCTTCTTCTGCTGCTGCTGCTGCTAAGTCGCTTCAGTTGTGTCTGACTCTTCGCGACCCCATGGACTGTAGCCTACCAGGCTCCTCTGCTCATGGGATTTTCCAGGCAAGAGTACTGGAGTGGGGTGCCATTGCCTTCTCCGTTAGTTCTTCTAGTTCTTTGTTAAACATTTCTTGTATCTTCTTAATGTGAAACAATTATTTTTCTTAGATTTTGAGCCATCTTTACTGTTATTACTCAGTTATTTTTTAAGTAGACTGCCCATCTCTTCTTCATTTAGTTGTTCTTATAGGTTTTAATGTTGCTCCTTTGTCTGCAATAAATTTCTTTGATGTTTTTGTTTTGGCTATAAATTTTTGTGTTTGTGGTCACCTTTTCACAGGCTGCAGGATCATATCTCCTCTTGCTTCTGGTGTCTGTTTCCTGGTGGGTGAGGGTGGTCCTCAGCATTGTTCAGGCTTCTTCATGGTTGGAACTGATGCCTGCTTTTGGTGGGTGGCACTAAGTCTTGTCCTTCTGGTTGGAAGGCCTATGACAAGGGTTGAGGTTTGAGATGACTACAAGCTCAAGAAAACTTTAAACAGCCTGTCCTCTGATAGATGAGGCTGTCTTCCTATCTTGCTACTGTTTCGCTTGAGCAAGATCCCATTCCCAGCACTGTATCCTACAGGTTGCTGGGTGGGGCTGGATATAGGTGCCAAAATGGGGACCACTGAGAGAGTTCACTCCAACCAATATATCCTTGGCCCTCTGCTGTCAGTGTCCTTTCTCCCAGTGAGATGCAGTTGACCTTCACCTACTCAGGAGACACTTCAAGACCCCTCGGTATGTCCAGGCAAGTGTCCTATGACGCTGCTGCTTTGTACTGGGTCCCAGTGCGTGTGATACTTTGTGTGCACCCTCCAAAAGTGGAATCTCTGTTTTACCCACCCCTGTGGGGCTCCTGAGCTCAACTCCTTCTGGCCTTCCAGGCTAAATGTTCTAGGAGTTCTTTCTCTCAATGCCAGCTTTCTTGCAGGGCTATTTTTATGTAGGGATATCCCTGTGTAACCTATGTTTGTTCATTTTTGTTGTGAGAGCTGTTTTATTATGGATGATTGCCACTGCTTTCCTCAATGTATGGACATTATCCCATTGATAGGTGGTTTGACTGTGTTGTGATGACCAGACACTGTTCTGGATATTGAGCAGGGCTTCCCCTTTGCTCTTTGGGTGTCTACTCCCTAGTCCTTGCAGTAGATGCTCCCAGATATGTTTCTTAGCTGTTTCTGACCTGCCACAGTGGCGAGGTGGGATTGGTACACTCCTAATTGGGGAGAAGACACTGAGTACTCCTCTTCTTGAGCTGCTTACCTGTGAGTATGCTTTGTGTGTCACCTTTAGCCTCTTGTCCAGGCTCACTCTTAGCCCCACCTTAACCATAGGTATACCAGCAACTGACCCTGATGACTCTCAGGCTTTGTTTTAACCATGTCACCAGCTCAGATCTACTGAAATCAAGTCCCAGTATGGCAGTAGTCCTGGACCTGTACCCACCGTGGAAGCTGTGGAGGCAGCTCAGACTCTGGCCTGACACAACTCATGTGTACATGCCCACAGAACCTACAGTTGCTAAAGCTAGACCTGTCTCAGCTGCAGGAACACTTGTTATCCATTCAGATGTTCGTCAGGTGCTAAACTGATGAAGCCATCAGTGGAGGTGTCCCTCCATGTTTTGTGCAGCCATGAGGAGAGATTTCAACTATTCTTTCTTAGTTACATGGCCCCTAGGCCTCAGCTTTTTTTTTTTTTTAGATCCTCCTCTGCACGTGGGCCACCCACTGGCATCTGCTCCCAAGACTGCTGGAGCATAAAAGCGTGTCAGGTAGAAGGAGGTGAAGGCAGCAATCAGGGTGTCTGGGTTGTCTAGGTGGGACAGTGCCAGCATGGCTGTTAGTATGTGTAACCCCATCACACAGGATGGAGCCAAGATGGTAACTGGGGCAAGTGGGCCACCAAAGCAGAGAGGGAAGAGGAGAAGCTGACCAGGGGCTTGCAAGCCACTCCAGCATAAGCCCTGTCTGGTGCCCTTGGAGACAGTGGCCTATGATTAAAAGAGAACCTTCAATGGTAGCCCTGTCCTTTGTGTGTCACTCAATAAAGGCACTTTTCTTCTGTGGAGAAGCAGACTTCCTCCCCAAGAATTCCCAGTTGCAGAGATCTGCACTCCCATTCCCAGGCTGTCACCTCACAACCAATAGCAGTCCTCTCCCTGGGTCTGCTCTCCAAACCCACATTCCAGCACCAAGCCCCCATGTGCACCCATGACCACACATCTCAGGTTGGGGGAATGCAGGGCTGTGCATGGACCATCTGTGTAGTCTCACTCTGTCCTGCCTGCCACAGACCAGTTGATGCACTCTTCTGATAGCCCTGAACCTCTCCTTTTGTCTCAACTGATTTCCCTGCTAATGAGAGGGCTTTCCCATAAGTGGGAACCACTCCTCACTTTCAGCTTCTCCCTCCTGAGGGTGCCACTTCCATCCTACTTCCTCTCCATTTCTTTTTCCTTTCCTCTTTCCTTCATCCTACTTGATTGCATGGAATATTTATTGTTCTTTTAGGTGGCTGAAGTCCTCTGTTCATGCTTAGCAGGTCCTCTGTCAAAATTTTCCATTTGTAGATGTATTCTTGATGTGTTTGTGGGAAGAGATGAATTCCATGACTTCCTACTCCTCCAATATCTTGACTGCTCCATTGCTCCTAACATATATTTACATTGTGAGATTTTTGAAGTCTTTTTTTTAAACACTCTGAAAGTTTATAATCCATAAAAATTTTGAATCACTATGTTGTACACCTGAAACTAATGTAATATTGTAAATCAACTATATTTCAATTAAAAAATGTATCTCATATTTTCTCTGTCCTCTGGTTAAAAAAAAACCCTAGAAAATGTAAAAGGACCTCTGGCCCTGCTTCATGAACAGAGAATCAATGAGCCAAAGAGACTCTTCTCTGCTGAAGTGAACAATTGACTTTATTCACCTCAGAAGCAGTGAGGATGTAAGCATGGTAGCTAAGATGTAATAAGGATCAGGGTTAGAGCAGAAGAAAGATGGTGAAAGAAAAGCAGTGGATTTGCACTAATGAGACACTTTATAATAAGAACTATCTCTGATGTTCCTATGAATAGTTAGCCTCTTCCTCTACAATGGTCAAAGAAGAGAATATAGTCAGTTTTTCATTTCTTCTAATGTAAGTATCCCATTGTCATCTGTTTCCTTCAGTGGAAGATGCTTCAGGTTAGGTGGCAATGCTTTATAATGAATAATATGGATATAATTGCAATTTTCTCTTTAGGAGTGTATTTGTGACTTGTTGGGAAAAGAGGAACAATCCAAATTTATCCTCCATTCATAAACTGAGGACAAGAGGATAATCATCTACTATATGAAATGGTGGGGAAGGAGAGAATAAAGTCACATTATGATAAGTAATAGTGAATCTATCAAATTATTATAATAAAGGTAAAAACATTACAAATCAGACTACTTCCAATCCGTATCTGAAAATTATCCTCAGAATGTCCAAGTCTTTGAGGAAATAGAAATTTTCACAATTTCTGTTAGAGTGCTGCAAAGAAACTCTCCTTTGAATAAAAAGTATAAATCATGTGCTTCTTACAACACTGATTAACTACACTTTGTCACATTTATCGCATTTCTTTTTAAGTATAAGTCTGTTTGATTCATTCTGTCATCTCCAGTAGATGATAATCCTTGAAGATAAAGATCAAATATTCTTTACTCTGTATCACCAGAATCTAACACAAGGCACAGCAACCTCTCTCTTGAGCCTCCCTCCTCTCCCCCTAGCCTGCCCCTCAAGGTCATCACAGAGTGCAATCTGGGCTCCTGTGTGTTACATAGTAGCTTCTTAGGAGTGGCCTGTTTTACATATGGTGTCATATATATGTCAATGCTACTTTCTCCATTCATTCCACTGTCTTCTTCCCCACTGAGTCCACAAGTCCATTCTTTATATCTGTGCTTCCATTTCTTCCCTACAAATAGGTTCATCAAAATACATTTCTAGATTATATATATATATATATATATATATATATACATTAATAGGTGATATATTTCTGCTTCTGCCTTACTTAACTCTATATAACAGATTCTTGATTCATCCACCTGACTAGAACTGACTCAAATTTGATCATTTTTATGACTTAGTAATATTCCAATGTATATATGTATCATATCTTCTTTATCTATTCATCTGTGGATGAACATCTAGGTTGCTTCCATGTCCTTTGCTGTTGTTGATCAGTTGCTCAGTTGTGTCTGACTCTTTGCAAACCCATGGACTGCAGCACACCAGGCTTCCCTGTCCTTCACTATCTCTCAGAGGTTGTTCAACTCATGTTCATTGAATCAGTGATGCCACCCCACCGTCTTGTCCTCTGTTGTCCCCTTCTCCTCCTGCCTTCAATCTTTCCTAGCATCAGGGTTTTTTCTAATGAGTTGGCTCTTTGCATCAGGTAGCCAAAGTATTGGAGCTTCAGCTTTAGCATCAGTCCTTCCAATGAATATTCAGGATTGATTTCCTTTAGGATGGACTAATTTGATCTCCTTACAGTCCAAGAGACTCTCAAGAATCTTCTCCAACACCACATTTCAAAAGCATCAATTCTTTGAAGCTCAGCCTTCTTTATAGTCCAACTCTCACATCCAACATGACTACTAGAAAAACCATAGCATTGACTATACATACCTTTGTCAGCAAAGAAATGTCTCTGCTTTTTAATATGCTGTCTAGGTTTATCATAGCTTTTCTTCAAAGGGGCAAGTATTTTTTAATTTCATGGCTGCAGCCACCGTCTCCAGTGATTTTGGAACCCAAGACAATGAAGTCTGTCATTGTTTCCATTGCTTTCCCATCTATTTGCCATAGAATGATGGGACCGGATGCCATGATCTTAGCTTTTTTTAATGTCCTAGCTATTATAAATAATGCTGTTATGAACATTGGGGTGCATTTCCTTTTTTCAATTACGGTTTTCTCCAACTAAATACCCAGTATTGGAATTGTCTGGTCATAAGATAATTTTAGTCCTTTAAAAAAAAAAAAAAAAGGAATTTCTATGCTGTTCTCCAAGCTGTATAAATTTATATTCCTACCAAAAGTTCAAGAAGGTGCCCTTTCTTTCACATCCCCTCCATCAGTTATTGTTTGTAGATTTTTTGATGATGGCCATACTGAGTGATGTGAGGTGTTAATCTCATTATAGTTTTGATTTGCATTTCCCTAATAATTAGTGATGTTGAGCATCTTTTCATATGTTTATTGGCTATCTGTATGTCTTTTTGGAGAAATGCATATTTAGGTCTGCCCAATTTTTGATTGGGTTGTTTGTTTTTCTGATATTGAGCAGTATGAGCAACTTATATATTTTGGATATTAATCCTTTGTCAGTTTCATTTGCAATTATTATCTCCCATTCTAAGGATTGTGTTTTAATCTTGTTTATTGTTTCCTTTGCTGTGCAAAATCTTTTAAGTTTACTCAGTTCCCATTTGTTTATTTCTGCGTTTATTTCCATTACTCTAGGAGGTGGGTCAAAGAAGATCTTTCTGTGTTATGTCAAAGAGTGTACTGCCTATATTTTTTTCTAAAAGTTTTATAGTTTCTGGACTTATATTTGAATAATCCATTTAGAGTTTATTTTTTTGTGTGGTTCTAGGACATATTCTTCTTTCATCCTTTTGCATGTAGTTGTGCAGTTATCCCAGAACCACTTATTGAGGAGGCTGTCTTTACTCATTGTGTATTCTTTCCACCTGTGTCAAAGATAAGATGCCCATAGGTGTGTGGGTTTATCTCTGCACTTTCTATCTTGTTCAATTGGCCCATATTTCTGTTTTTGTGCTACTACCATGCTGTCTTGATGCCTGCAGCTTAGTAGTATAGTCTGAAGTCAGGAAGATTGATTCCTCCAGCTCCGTTTTTTTTTTTTTTCCCTCAAGATTACTTTGACTTTTGGAGGTCATTTGTGTTTCAATACAAATTGTGATATGTATATATATATATATATATATATATATATATTGTTGTTGTTCCTGTTCTGTGAAAAATATCATTGGTAGTTTTGGACAGTATAGTTATTTTTACAATATTGATTCTTCTAATTCAAGAACATGATATATCTCTCCATCTGTTTGTATCTTCTTACATTTCTTTCATCAGTTTCTTATAGTTTTATGCATATACATTTTTTGTCTCTCTAGGTAAGGTTACACCTAAATAGTTTATTCTTTTTCTTGCAATGATGAATGGAATACTTTCCTTAATTTCTCTCTGAACTTGTTAACAATTCTATTGTTAGTGTATAGGAATGCAAGGGATTTCTGTGTATTAATTTTATACACTGTAACTTAACTATATTCATTGATTAGTTCTAGTAATTTTCTGGCAGCTTCCTTAGGGTTTTCTATGTATAGTATCATGTCACCTGCAAATAGTGAGAATTTTACTCCCTCTTTTCCAATCTAGATTCCTTTTATTTATTTTTCTTCTCTGATTGTTGTGGTTAAACCTTCCAAAACTATGTTGAATAATAGTGGCAAGAGTGGGCATGCAGTGTTGTTGCTGATCTTAAAGGAAATGCTTTCAAATTTTCTCTTTTTGGAGTTTTTTTTCCTCCTCAGTTTTATTTATTAATTATTATTGTTATTATTTTACTTTACAATATTGTATTGATTTTGCCATATATTGACATCAGTCCACCATGCGTGTACATGTGTTCCCCATCCTGAACACGCCTCACACCTTCCTCCCCACCCCATCCCAGTCATTGGGATGACTGAGTCATTCCAATGCACCAGTCCCAACCACCCTGTATAATGCATCGAACCTGGACTGGCAATTCATTTCACATGTGATAATTTACATGTTTCAATGCCATTCTCCCATATCATCCTGTCCTTGCCCTCTCCCACAGAGTGCAAAAAACTATTCTATACATCTGTGTCTCTTTTGCTGTCTTGCATACAGGGTTATCATTACCATTTTTCTAAATACCATATATATGCATTTGTATACTGTATTGGTGTTTTTCTTTCTGGCTTACTTCACTCTGTATAATAGGCTCCAGTTTCATCCACCTCGTTAGAACTGATTCAAATGTATTCTTTTTAATGGCCGAGTAATATTCCATTGTGTATATGTACCACCGCTTTCTTATCCATTCGTCTGCTGATAGACATCTAGGTTGCTTCCATGTCCCAGCTATTATAAACAGTGCTGCGATGAACATTGGGGTACACGTGTCTCTTTCAATTCTGGTTTCCTCAGTGTGTATGCCCAACAGTGGGATTGCTGGGTCATATGGCAGGTCTATTTCCAGTTTTTTAAGGAATCTCCACACTGTTCTCCATAGTGGCTGTACTAGTTTGCATTCTCACCAACAGTGTAAGAGGGTTCCCTTTTCTCCACACCCTCTCCAGTATTTATTGCTTGTAGACTTGTGGACCACAGCCATTCTGACTGGCATGAAATTGTACCTCATTGTGGTTTTGATTTGCATTTCTCTGATAATGAGTGATGTTGAACATCAGATTTTGACCATTGAGAATAATGTTTACTGTGTGGTTGTCTTGTATGGCCTTTATTGTTTGAAGTGTGTTCCTTCTACAGAGAAGGCAATGGCACCCCAATCCAGTACTCTTGGCTGGAGAACCCCAGGGATGGGGGAGCCTGGTGGGCTGCTGTCTATGGGGTCGCACAGAGTCGGACACTACTGTAGTGACTTAGCAGCAGCAGCAGCATATTCCTTCTATGCTGGTTTTCTGGAGAATTTTTATCATAAATTGGTGTTGAATTCTGAGGAAAGCTTTCTCTGCATCTATTGAGGTAATCATGGTTTTTTGTTTGTCTGTTTGTTTTGTTTTGTTTTTTTTTTTTGTCTTTTAATTTGTTAATATGTTGCTAATTGTTGTTAATATTTGTTAATTGATTTGCCTATATTGAAGAATCTTTGCATCCCTGGAATAAAGTCCACTTGATCATGATATATTATCCTTTTATGCTGAATTCTGTTTGCTAGAATTTTGTTGAGGATTTTTCCTCAATATCACTATGATGAACAATATCACTATGTTCATCAGTGATATTGGCCTCTAACTTTCTTTTTGTGGTGTTTTCATCCCATTTTGGTATCCAATTAATGCTAGACTCATAGAATGAGTGGGAGTTTTCTCTCCTCTGCAATTTTCTAGAAGAGTTTGAAGAGGATAGGTTTTAACTCTTCTCTAAATTTTTGGTAGAATTCACCTGTGAAGCAATCTGGACATGAGCTTTTTTTATTGGAAGATTTTTTATTACAGTTTCAATTTCCATGTTTGTGATTTGTCTATTAATATTTTCTATTTCTTCCTGGTTCAAATTTTTGAAGGTTATACTTTTATAAGAATTCATCCGTTTCTTCAAGGTTGCCCATTTTATTGGCATAGAGTTGCTCATATTAGCCTCTTATGATCCTTTGTATTCTACATTGTCTTGTATAATTTTCCCTTTTTCATTTATAATTTTATTGATTTGAATCTTCTTTTTCTTCCTTAATGAGTCTAGTAATTGTCAATTTTGTTTAATCTTCTCAAAGAACTATCTTTTAGTCTTATTAATCTTTACTATAGTTTCCTTCATCTTTTTCATTTATTTCTGCTCTGGTCTTTAGGATTTCTTTACTTTTACTAACTTTGGAGTGTATTTTATTCTTCTTTTTCTAGTTGATTTAGGTGTAAGGTCGGGTTTTATTTCATGTTTTTCTTGATTCTTGAGGTAGGCTTGTATTGCTCTGAACTTCCTTCTTACCACTGCTTTTACTGATTCCCCCAGGTTTTGGGCTGTCATGTTTCATTATCATTTATTTCTGTGCATATTTTGATTTTTTTTTAATTCCCTCGGTGATCTGTTGGTTATTTAGAAGTGTGTTGTTTAGCCTTCATATGTCTGTGTTTTTATTTTTTATTTTTTTGCGGTAGTTAATATCTAATCTTACAGCATTGTGATCAGACAAAATGCTGAAATGATTTAATTTTTTTAATGCTCTAAGGCTAGATTTGTGGCTCAGGATGTGATCTGTCCTGCAGAATGCTCCATGTGCACTTGAGGGAAAGGTGAACCAATTGGTTTTGGATGGTATGCTCTATGGATATCAATTAGGTCTAACTGATCCAATGTATCACTTAAAGCTTGTGTTTTGTTGTTAATTTTCTATCTGGGTGGTCTGTCTATTGGTGTGAGTGGGGTATTAAAGTCCACCACTATTATTGGGTTACTGTTAATTTCGCCTTTAATAGCTGTTAAAATTTGCCTTGCGTATTTAGGTGCTCTTATGTTTGGTGCATATATATTTATAATTGCTATATCTCTTTTTTGGATTTATCCCTTGATCATTATGTAGTGTTCTTTGTCTCTTATCACCGTCTTTATTTTAAAGTCTATTTTGTTTGATATGAGTATTGCTACTCCCTCTTTCTTTTTGTCTCAATTTGCTTGAAATATCTTTTCCCAGCCCCTCACTTTCAGTCTGTATGTGTCCCTAGGTTTGAGGTGGGTCTGTTTTAGACAGCATAAATAGGGATTTTGTTTTTGTAGCCACTCGGCCAGTCTTTGTCTTGGTTGGAGCATTTAACCCATTTGTGAATGTGACTCAGTCATGTCCAACACTTTGTGACCTCATGGACGATATAGTCCATGTAATTCTCCAGGCCAGAATACTGGAGTGGGTACCTGTTCTCTTTCCAGGGGATCTTTCAAACCCAGGGATCAAACCCAAGTCTCCCATATTGAATGCAGATTCTTTACCAACTGAGCCACTAGGGAAGCACTATGATCCTGTAACCATTTACTTTATTGTTTTGGGTTCATTTTTATTAACCTTTACTATGTTTCCTGTCTAGAGAAGAACCTTTAGCATTTGTTGAAGAGCTGGTTTGGTGGTACTAAATTGTCTTAGCTTTTGCATCTCTGTGAAACTTTTGATTTCTGCTTCCAATCTGAATGAGATTCTTGATGGATAGAGTAATCTTGGTTGTAGCTTTCTCCCTTTCAACACATTAAGGATACCTTGCCATGCTCTTCTGGCCTGCAGAGTTTCTGTTGAAAAATCAGCTGCTATCCTTATGGGAATTCCATTGTATGGAATTTGTTGCTTTTCCCTTGCTGCATTTAATATTTGTTCTTCATGTTTAGTTTTTGTTTGTTTGATTTATATGTGTCTTGGAATGTTTTTCCTTAGGTTTATCCTGTAAGGGACTCTCTGGGCTTCTTGGACTTGGTTGGCTGTTTCCTTTCCCACTTTAAGGAAGTTTTTTGCTATAATCTTCTCAAATATTTTCTCATGCACTTTTCTTTTGTCTTCTTGGATTCGAATGTGGAGATATTTAACATTGTCCAACAGACTGGTTTCAAATAGGAAAAGGAGTACGTCAAGACTGTATATTATCACCCTGCTTATTTAACTTATATGCAGAGTACATCAGGAGAAACGCTGGACTGGAAGAAGCACAAGCTGGAATCAAGATTGCCGGGAGAAATATCAATAACCTCAGACATGCAGGTGTCACCACTCTTATGGCAGAAAGTGAAGAGGAACTAAAAAGCCCCTTGATGAAAGTGAAAGAGGAGAGTGAAAAAGTTGGCTTAAAGCTCAACATTCAGAAAACGAAGATCATGGCATCCAGTCCCATCACTTCATGGGAAATAGATGGGGAAACAGTGGAAACAGTATCAGACTTTATTTTTTGGAGAGTCCAAAATCACTGCAGATGGTGATTGCAGCCATGAAATTAAAAGACGCTTACTCCTTGGAAGAAAAGTTATGACCAACCTAGATAGTATATTCAAAAGCAGAGACATTACTTTGCCCACTAAGGTCGATGTATTCAAGGCTATGATTTTTCCTGTGGTCATGTATGGATGTGAGAGTTGGACTGTGAAGAAGGCTGAGCGCCAAAGAATTGATTTGTTTGAACTGTGGTGTTGGAGAAGACTCTTGAGAGTCCCTTGGACTGCAAGGAGATCCAACCAGTCCATGCTGAAGGAGATCAACCCTGGGATTTCTTTGGAAGGAATGATGCTAAAGCTGAAACTCCAGCACTTTGGCCACCTCATGCAAAGTGTTGACTAATTGGAAAAGACTATGATGCTGGGAGGGATTGGGGGCAGGAGGAGAAGGGGACGACAGAGGATGAGATGTCTGGGTGGCATCACTGACTCTATGTATGTGAATCTGAGTGAACTCCGGGAGTTGGTGATGGACAGAGAGGCCTGACATGCTACGATTCATAGGGTCTCAAAGAGTTGAACACGACTGAGCGACTGAATAGAGGTCTCTGAGGCTATCCTCATTTCTTTACATTCTTTTTTTTTTTTTTTTCCTGCTTTGCTTCATTTATTTCCAACATTCTATCTTCCAGCTCAGTTATCATTTCTCTGCCTCAGTTACTCTGATATTGGCTCTCTCCAGTGTTTTTCATCTCACTTATTGCATTGTTAAATACTTGTTGACTATTCTTTATTTCTTCTAGGTCCTTGTTAAACATTTCTTGCATCTTCTCAATACATGTCTCTCGTCTATTTATCTATATCTCCATTTTGTTTTCAAGATTTTGAATCATCTTTACTGACATTATTCTGAATTATTTTTCAGCTAGACTCCCTATCTCCTCCTCTTTTCTTTGGTTTGATGGATTTTTATCATGTTCCTTCACCTGTTGGCTATTTCTCTGCCCTTTCAGTTTGTTTAATTAGCTGTGTTTGAAGCCTCCTTTCTCGAGGCTGGAGGGTCATAGTTCCTCTAAACTTTGGAATCTGCTCCTGTGAGTGGAGTTGGAGCAGTGTCTTGTAAAGGTGTTCTGGTTGTGGGAACTTGTATCTGTGTTCTGATGGATGGAGCTGTATCTCATCTCTCTGGAGAGCAGTACAATGTCTGGTAGTGAGTTTTGCAGTGTCTTTGGGTTTGGTATGGCTTTGGGCATTCTGTCGTTAATGGTCAAGGCTGTGTTCCTATTTTGCTGGAGGACTGGTGTGGTGTGTCTTGCACTGGAGCTTAATGAGTTTTTAAAAAATAGTTTAATTGTGGAATAACTACTTTACAATACTGTGACAGTTTTTGCCATAAATAGACATGAATCAGCCATGGGTGTACACGTGTCCTCTCCATCCTGAAACCCCTCTCCCTCCTCCTTCTCCACCCTATTACTCTGGGTTGTCCTGGAGTACCAGTTTTGGGTACTCTGCTTCATGCATCAAACTTGCACTGGTCATCTATTTTACAAATGGCAATATATATATTTCAATGCTATTCTCTCAAATCATCCCACCCTCATCTTTTCCCATAGACTCCGTGTGTTTATTACCTCTGTGTCTCTTTTACTGCTTTGTATATGCAATCATCATTAATGTCTTTCTAAATTCCAAATATATGCATTAATATATAGTATTTGTATTTCTATTTCTAATTTGCTTCACTTTGTATAATTGGCTCCAGTTTCATCCACCTCATTAGAATTGTCTCAAAAGTGTTCCTTTTTATAGTTAAGTAATATTCCATTATGTATATGTACCATGGTTTTCTTATTCAGTCATCTGCTGATGGACATCTATGTTGCTTCCATGTCATAGCAATTGTAAACAGTGTTGCAATGAACTTTAGGGTACATTGTGTTTCTTTCAATTCTAGTTTCCTTGGGGTGCCCAGCAGTGGAATTGTTAGGTCATAGGCTGGGAAAAATATCAATAACCTCAGATATGCCAGTGACACCACCCTTATGACAGAAAGTGAAGAGGAACTAAAAAGCCTCTTGATGAAAGTGAAATATAGTGAAAAAAGTTGGCTTAAAGCTCAACATTCAGAAAACTAAGATTATGGCATCTGGTTCCATCACTTCATGGCAAATAGATGGGGAAACAGTGGCTGACTTTATTTATTTATTTTGGCTCCAAAATCACTGAAGATGGTGATTGCAGCCATGAAATTAAAAGACGCTTACTCCTTGGAAGGAAAGTTATGACCAACTTAGACAGCATATTAAAAAGCAGAGACATTACTTTACCAACAAATGTCCATCTAGTCAAGGCTGTCATTTTTCCAGTGATCATGTATGGATATGAGAATTAGACTGTGAAGAAAGCTGAGCCCCGAAGAATTGATGCTTTTTGAACTGTGGTGTTGGAGAAGACTCTTGAGAGTCCCTTGGACTGCAAGGAGATCCAACCAGTCCATTCTGAAGGAAATCAGTCCTGAGTGTTCATTAGAAGGACTGATGCTAAAGCTGAAATTCCAATACTTTGGCCACCTCATGCGAAGAGTTGATTCATTGGAAAACACTCTGATGCTGGGAGGGATTTGGGGCAGGAGGAGAAGGGGATGACAGAGGATGAGATGACTGGATGGTATCACCAACTGGATGGACATGAATTAGAGAAAACTCCGGGAGTTGGTGATGGACAGGGAGGCCTGGCGTGCGGCGATCCATGGGTTCATAAAGAGTCGGACATGACTGAGCGACTGCACTGAACTGAACTGAACTGATGGAAGTTCTATTCCCAGTTATTAAAGGAATCTCCACACTGTTCTCCACAGTGGCTAGACCAGTTTGCATTCCCACCAACAGTGTAAGAGGATTGGCTTTTCTCCACACCCTCTCTAGAATTTATTGTTTGTAGACTTTTTGATGATAGACATTCTGACTGTCATGAGATGATAACTCATTATGGTTTTGATTTGGATTTCTCTAATAATGAGTGATGTTGAGCATCTTTTCATGTGTTTATTATCCGTGTATATGTCTTCTTTGAAGAAATGTCTATCCACTTTTTGATTGTGATTTCTGACTTTTGGTTCGAGGTTGATCTCAGTACAAGTATGGAAATTTTTAAATGGGCTCTCGTCTATTAATATTCCATGGGGTCAGGTGTTCTATAATGGTCCAAAGTTCTGGAAATGAGCCTCCTATCTCTGGGCTTTGGCCGCAACCACTTAACAGTAGCATCAAGACTTCTCTGTCCACATAGCAAAGAAGGAAAAAAAAAAAAAAAAAAAACCTAGGTTAATGGTGGAACAACTCTCCACAGCCAGGAACACCCAAAGAGATTCACAATTATATAGAGAAGAGAAGAGGGATGGAGGAGATAGGGGTTACCAGGAGGAGAAAAGGGAGAGTTGAAGGGAAGAGAGTAATCAAGCCAGTAAGCATAGCCCTAAGTGAAAATGGACATTAACAATTAAACTCTTAAAAGTACAAAAATAATAGCAAAAGATCAAAAAGCAAAAACTTAAAAACCTAGAATAAAAATTAGACTCTCAAAAGTACAATATATAAGAAAACAAAATAAAAAATAAAGAACCTTATTAGTAGGGTATGAGGGAAAAGGGAAAAAGAGGACAGGGAAGAACGTTTTTAAAAAATGATAAGAAAAAGAATGAAGAATTAAAAGACATTAAAGAAATTAAAAAAAAAAGAAACTTAACAGTAAATATAATAGTATAGAGAAATATATCTAAGAATTTCTCCGGAGCATTTGAGGGCTGTGTAGGAGTCATTTCTGTATCAGATAATCTCTTGTTGTGGCTTGTACTTGTTCTCAATGTCTACAGTTGCCCATCAAATGCACAGTCTCAGCTTAACTGCAAGATTTTAATCTGTTACACCTGCCACTTCTGGAATGATCCCTTTCTTTTCTTTGCTCAGGTTGGCTGCCTCTGCTTCAGTCTCTTAAGTTTCTAATCTCTGTCCTGGCATAAGGGAGTGAAAGTTTCCACTTCTTCAGGCTCACTTACTCGGTTGTGCTGTGGAGAGGGAGGTACATTGCAAACAAACTCTGTTGAGATATATGGCGCTTGTTCCTTGGAAGAAAAGCTATGACAGACCTAGACAGTATGCATGAGACAGGGTGCTCAGGGCTGGTCCACTGAGATTACCCTGAGGGATGGAATGGGGAAGGAGGTGGGAAGGGGGTTCAGGATGGGGAACACATGTACACCCATGGCTGATTCATGTCAGTGTATGGCCAACACCACTACAATATTGTAAAGTAATTAGCTTCCAATTAAAATAAATTAATTAATTAAATTTAAAAATAAAGCAGAGACATTACCGACAGAGTTTCATATAGTCAAAACTATGGTTTTTCCAGTAGTCTTGCATGGATGTGAGAGTTGGACCCTAAAGAATGCTGAGCACTGAGAAACTGATGTTTTTTAACTGTGGTGTTGGAGAAGATTTTTGAGAGTCCCTTGGACAGTAAGGAAATCAAGGCAGTCAATTCTAAAGGAAATAAACCCTGAATATTCTTTGGAAGGTTTGATGCTGAAGCTGAACCTCCAATACTGTGGCCACCTGATGCAAAGAACTGACTCGCTGTAAAAGACCCTGATGTTGGGAAAGATTGAAGGCAGGAGAAGGGGACGACAGAAGATGGTTCGATGGAATCACTGACTCAATGGATATGAGTTTGAGTAAAATCTCTGAGTTGGTGATGGACTGGGAAGCCTTGTGTGCTGCAGTCCCTGGGGTCACAAAGAGTCAGACAGGAATGAGTGACCTAACTGAACTTAAGATGTGTGGGGAACACTTGCAGTGGATGGACAATATGGGGATTTCTGTGATCCAAGACAGTGTGGACTTCCCAGGCGCATGCCACTCGAGCTTCTGGGTGCTTCATGAGGGCAAAGTCCCATGTGGGCCACGGGTCTAATGTCCTTCCCAGGTCCAAACTGCTCAGGTCCCTGGGTGTACCCTGAAGGCATAATTTCAGGTGGGCTGTGTATCTCCCCATGGGAGCTGGTCTCAGGCTGTGACTTTCTGGCAGATATGAACCATCCAGGATCCCAGGAAGATGTGGTTAGTGATGCAACCTGCTCGCAGCTTAGTGAGAGATGAAGCCTCTGGGGCTGAGATTGAAGTTGCTCCTTGCCTTCCTCTTCTGGCTGTCACACACCTGCCTCTCTGCCTCCAGGGAGGGCTGTAAATGGCAGCTGGATTGTTCTGATATTCACTAGGGAGAAATCCTTTGTTCTGAGTGTGCCAGGGGTCACATTGTGGCATTAGAACCTTCCCATGGGAAAGGTCTTTTGTTTTCCTTTGTCTCTCTGGCATTCTCTCATTTTGTGTTGCTGTTGAGTTGCTATTTGGGTCACATTAGTCCCCTCAGAGTGTCCTCAGGGCATTCAACTCTTGTCCTTTCCCTAAAGTCCGATTATAAATTCTATGCTTCCACACCCAGTCCCCACTTGCTATGAGTGGATGCAAGCATGTGAGCCACTTTTTGACTGGTAATTTTTCAGTGCAAATTCTGTGGTGATTTTTTTTTTTTTCCAGTTATGCTGCCCTCTGAGATTCCAAAGCTCCCCACTGACCCTGCCTGAGAGAAGGTTTCCTTAGTTCAATTCAATTCTGTTCGACCCAAACTCATGTCCGTTGAATCGCTGATGCCATCCAACAATTTCATCCTCTGTCGTCCCCTTCTCCTCCCACCTTCAGTCTTTCCCAGCATCAGGGTCTTTTCCAATGAGTCAGCTCTTCGCATCAGGTGGCCAAAGTATTGTCGTTTCAGCTTCAACATCAGTCCTTCCAATGAACACTCAGAACTGTCTCCTTTAGGGTGGATTGGCTGGATCTCCTTGCAGTCAAAGGAACTCTCAAAAGTCTTCTCCAACACCACAGTTCAAAAGCATCAGTTCTTCAACACTCAGCTTTCTTATAGTCCAACTCTCACATCCATACATGACACTGGAAAAATTATAGCCTTGGCTAGATGGACCTTTGTTGGCAAAGTAATGTTTCTGCTTTTTAATATGCTGTCTAGGTTGGTCATAACTTTCCTTCCAAGGAGTAAGCATATTTTATTTTCATGGATGCAGTCACCATCTGCAATGATTTTGGAGCACTGTATGGAAAGTTTTCCTTCATGACTTCCTCCCCAGGGTGGTTATCTAGGGTCCTCTGCTAGGTTCAGAAGTTGTTTTGTGGAAGTTGGTCCACATGCTGATGATCTTTTGATGTATTTGTAGGGGAGAAAGTGGCCTCCCCATCCTATTCCTCTACCATCTTGTAACCAGCCCTTCCTGTATGTTTGTGTGTGTGTGTATATATATATATACACACAAGCTCATTGATCTTCCCTAAACAAAATCAAATCAAATTTTAGTTATTTCAAGAAGCCATGTCATAAAAATGACAGTACTTTTTTAAACTTCCATTCCTCACCTTCCTATAATAGTTTGATGTGAATCCTTCCAGATCTGGAGTATGAACTCAATGAAGTGTTCCCAGTACCTTAACTGTTATTAAGATGGGTTGAGAAAAATTACATTTGTAGGGAGTACAACTCTCCTCTAAGAGAAGTGCCAAACTAATATTTTGTTCCATGAAAGGAAATAAATAATGATATCTGAGGTTTTAAAGGAAATTTTGCTGGAACCACTTTGTGGATTACCTAGAAATGGAAGAAGGTAGCAACACTGGATGTCTGAGCTGGTCGATTCCAGTCTTGACTCTGCTCTTCCCCATGGATAGCCACAATCTTAGCAGATCTGAGTTTGAAAGGGATGGGAAATATCCTTCACTGAGTACCAAGTATAGGTATCTAGTTCAGGAATATCATTATAGACATGTATCACCATCATAAACCTAACTGTGAGAAGTCAGTCTTAACAGTCACATCTTATGGAAGTCAGCTACATTTAGTTGTATCATTTGAAGCTGGAAGCTAGATTGGTATCGTCTCCCAACACCTATTTACACGCACACACACATACACACACACAAATCACCCAACACATACATGCACAATTCACATTTGGCATTCATGAGGCTCTAAGGTTTTAGGACGACTTGGAGGATGGGCAACCAAAAGTGAGAGAGATCGTGGATTTCCTTGCACTAAGATATATGAGCTAGGAAGGTTTGTTGTTTTTTTTTTTTTTTTTTTTTTGATCAGCTGGGGAAAATAGAGGTATGATGATATAATACTATGAATTCATGAAAGCTTTTTATTCATTTATTTATATTTTATGTTTGTATACATAAAATACACATATCTTTATGCATATATAAACATATCTTTACATATATAAAATATATATGTGCATTTATAACATGGTTAATACTGTATGTGTCATTTTATTTTGCAATTTTCTTTCATTCTGTTTTTTCTTTTCTTTTTAGCCAAAAGCATAAGATAGGTACCTTTTTTTAAAGTCAGGCCATATATGTCTATTCTTTCTTTTCAGCCACTGTGAAAGTATTCCACAGTGTTCAACATGTTCCTATTAATGAGCCTTTAGAACACATCTGCTTTATTAATACAACCAATATTTCTTCTAACATTTTGCATTTGAGCAAGCATCCCAACATAGCCAAAAAATCACAAACTTGTTACTGTGATGGATTCTCCTGAATTGTTCTTCCCTGACCTGTTTGTCAGAACTGTATAAGAGGTTTCTTTTGGCTGTTAGCCTTGCCAGCCTGGATATTATCAGTTTAAAAATTTTTGCTAATCTGGTATGTAAAAAATGGTCTCATTGTTGACTGAATTTGCCTTTTCCTGATTGCTAGTGAGGTTCATCACCTTTTCATATGTTTATTTGCTTTTTGTATTTTCAGTGACTTGTCTATTATACCTTGCTCTATTTTTCTATTAGATAAGCCTCTCATATTGTCAGTTTGTTATACATTATGAATATTAACCTTTTTTCTGTTTTAGATGTTGCAATTTTTTTTCTATTTTATCAACTTTGTCCAAAATATATTTTTAGTGACCTTTGCTGGCATACAGAAACTTCCACTTTTAAGATACAGAATCTGTAATTCTTTTCCTTTGTGGTTTCTGGTTTCGTCCTTGCTTGGAAAGCCTTCTTTAGCATAAGATTATAAGAACATTATTCTATTAATTTAGTCATTGTGTTTTTTTTTTTTTTTTTTTACATCTCAAAATTAGTCTATTTCATGGTGAAGTAATCTGCCTAACATTTCCAGTTACTTAGTTTGTTGAATGAATTATGCATCACCAATAATTTGAAATGCGACTAAGTTCCTCTATGTAGGTGGGTCTTTACTATGCTTTCTCTTTTAGTTTCTCTCTTCATCTATTCATTCACCAATATCAAAGGGTTAAAAGTTGCTGTCTTATCATCTGATATGTTTTCACCTCTAACTTTGGCAAAACCAATACAGAATTGTAAAGTAAAATAAAAAATAAATTAAAAAAATAACTTTTACAAAATCTTGCTTCTACATAGGTATTTTACCTACTTATTTATTTTTTATTACCTAAAACTACTGGATTTGTCAAGAAGGGCTTTCTACAGAAGATTGACAGTCCAATTTTCTGCAGAAATTTGGCAGTCAATTTCAGATAACCAGGAGTAACGCAGTAAGAAAATTTTCTGACCTAAAATATGATATATTAATAGAAAACTACAATAAAACCAACTGATCAGAAGTCAAATGCCATTGAAAAGATAATTTGTTATTCACAGTTCTCAAGGGAAGTGTGCATGCCACATAATAGGGAGCCACATGGGGGAGCACCAAGGTCTATCAGGAACTTAGAAACCACATAAGTTATGAGTTTTGAGTTAAGTTTTATTGGGGCAAACGGAAGACTTCAGTCTGGGAGACAGCACCTCAGGTACCTCTGAGAAATTGCTCCAAAGAGGCAGGAAGGAATGCCAGTATATGTGATTTTGGTGAAGAGGGAATACATGCAATCAAGCACATATTTTACAGAAGGCTTCTGCAAGTCTTGTGAAGCTTTTACTAGTCATGAGGAATAGTCAGCACCATGAAGGATTTTAGTGTTTTTCTAGATATGAGGAAATATAAGAGTTGGGCTCATAAAATCAGCTTCTAATAATATCTAACTATCTTAAAACCTGTTCTGCCAGTTTTTCCCTGAGCACAGAGTGTCTCACTTCTGCTCTCCACCCTAAACTCCTTTCTGCGGGGTGGGGGCAGGGGTGGGCATTGAAAATCAGGAACTGCAACAGCACATGATTTAATCCTTGTAGAGGTAGATGGCAAGCTCCCGTGGTAAACGCCAATTTGTAGTTGACAAGTAGGCCAATAAGAAGGAGGGAATTGTGGGCAAAAGCCCTTATTATGGTTTCCAGGAAAGAACTAGGGAGTCAGGGTAAGACTGAAGTTGGGCTAGTTTGAATAAAATCAGTAGGCTCTTGGGCATAAGGGTTATTCCTAGTTGTCTGCTATCTGGCCATGGGTGATTAGAGCAGATAGATAGTGACCCTGATTGTGAGAGTCTAATAAAAGAGGTATTAGAGGTATAAACTCTGGAGTAGTTGAGTTGCATATGAAAAGCACACTCACAGGCAAGTTGTTTACTACCTAGGAATTGACTAACCTTGGAAGATCAACAAGGGCCCAGATATCAAAGTATCAGAATACAAAATATAAATAACATAGTTCCCATTACTCAAGGAGTGCCAACCTCAGTGAATTTCATTCCTGTACATGTTTCACTGACTTTCTTTTTTAAAAGAATTAATTTCTCTAATATTATGTTTGGGAGATTCTTTGTATTCCATTCCTGCTGGTCATACTCGATGTCCATATGGAATTCCTCCAGGATTCTGCTGGAAGTAGTTGGCTCTCCTCTATGGAGGGAGATTCTCTTTCATCTCCTTTAGGCCTCCCTGTTCTCTAGTCTTTACTTCCTGCTGAACCTACCTATCTTATTTGTTTTTTATTCTGAATTCCTCAAGATTTCTGTTCATTACAATATTCCAGAGTTTTAATGGATTTAATTTTTTGCTTTATACCCCTTTGTTCATTTTAATAATATTGGGATATTGGGATAAGTAAAGATGTGCTCTTGAACATGCATGATCTTATACAGGGATCCCACCATAGGTTTAGTCAAATGGAAGAGGGAAGGGATAAAATCAATGTGTTAGGAAGATAGTATTGGCAGAAGTAAGGAAGATGAATAGAGGAAAAGGAGAATGGATATCATTTAGAAGTTGCACTTGTTCAACTGTTTGTAATATTTGAGTTCCTAATGATTCCAATTCTAAAGGTCTATCCTGAAAAAAAAAAAAAAAAAAAGAGCTACAAGTAAGAATATATATATAAACAATATTCCTCATAGCATGAAGTTCAAAGCTGAATGAGACTCTCAGTCAGGCAGAGTGTTTGTGAGTGAATGAACAAATTTGAAAAACATTTATTGGGCCCATATAATGCACTAAAACCCTGGTAAAAGCAGAAGTTCCTCAACTCATGCAACAATCTTGTTGGGTTATCAAAAAAATCTTTGAATTACAGAAGATATTAGATCAAAGACTTTTGTAGGTAGAAGTACAACTCACACTAAATCCGAGGCCTTACCCTGAATCTATGGCTTTGAAATCTCAGTGGGATTATGTTTTGGAATAATAATTTTCAAATTTCTGCAGATAATTCTAATGTATCATCAACTTTGGGAACCACTGTGTTTTTACACTTCGTTACCTCTCTGCATTCTTGGGAAATGGACAAGTACTGGGCAGTAAATGTGAAAAGTCTACCTGACTAAATAAGACCTTCACAACAGAAAATGACTTATATGAGGCAGGTTTTTAAATGACCCAATATCATTGTCATTCAAAACAATGTATTTGCAGCATCACAATTAATGCTATGTCCTGAACCCTGGATGATGTATCACCACACCTGAGGGGTAGGTGTCCAATGAGATACGTGCTTGCTTCAGTCCGACTCTATGACAGCATTCTGTTCCCAGGGTACCTTAAAGGAGCTGAAGTAGTTCTGTTAAGTCACTACAGAGAATAAAAGCTGTGATTTTATAAATAGAAAAATCACTATGCAGTAGTATGGTCAAGGAAAATTAAATAGTTATAATAATAGGAGTCATTTACTGATCACATTTATTGGACTTCCCTGGTGGCTCAGACGGTAAAGTGTCTGTCTACAACGCGGGAGACCCAGGTTCAATCCCTGGATCGGGAAGATCTCCTGGAGAAGAAATGGCAGCCCACACCAGTACTATTGCCTGGAAAACCCCATGGATGGAGGATGGGATCACAAAGAGTCGGGCACGACTGAGCAACTCCACACACACACATTGAGGACTTATTTTGAGCCAAGTACTCTGCTTAAGTGCATTAACCACATATATTTCATAAATGCTTATAATGAACCCATAAGAATTGGTTTTAGTCAAGCTAGGCTGGATATGATGAGTAACAAACAATCCCAAATTAGTAGTGACAAATGATTCCTGTGTTAGGAAGATCCCCTGGAAAAGGGAAAGTCTACCCACTCCAGTATTCTGGCCTGGAGAATTCCATGGACTGTATAGTCTGTGCGGTTGCAAACAGTCAGACACGACTGAGTAACTTTCACTTCACAATGACAAAGGTTAGTTTCTTGCTAATACTTCATGTGCACTTGAAGTTTGGAAGAGGACTCTTCATGTCATTCTCACTCAAAGGCACTGGCTGATGAAGTCCTCACCATTTGGAATGTAACAGGTTGCCTAAACTTAAAGAAGGGAAGACAGAGAAGAGTGCATTAACTATTCTTTGTGGCCACCTTGAAGAGATCCTCCCCACTTCTACATTTTGGCTAAGGCAATTAACATAGTGAAATGCAACTTAATGGGAGCAGGAAATGAAATTTTCTCAAGTAATAAGAGTCAAAGAAATGCGAATATTTGTGAGCTGTACTAATATCTGCCATAGTATTTTATTGTCATATTTATTTTAAAATGAAAGAAGAACCCAACTACTAGAAAGTTAAAATTTCAGAAACCTGCTAATACCAAGTGCTGCCAAAGATGTGGAGCAATTAGATCTTTTATCCATTCCTGGTAAAAATGCAAAATGGTGCAGAAAAATAACCTTGAAAAAATATAGTTTCTTTTACAGTTAAACATATGCTTACCATATTGACCAGAAATCTCTTTTATGAGATTTTACCCTAGAGCTTTGTTTTTCAACTGGAGGTGATATTGCCCCCAAGAAGCATCTGCCAATGTAAAGATAATTTTTTTTTTTTTAAATTTAGGTTGTCACACTAGGTCAATGGACACTACTAATAATGCTGCTAAATATTTGCAATGAGCAGGCCACTTCTTATATTAAACCTCTTAATAAAAGCCTCTTAAATTACCCCACTTAAAAATCCACTTACTTATTAATAGTATGGTGGTTGAAAATTTCTGCACTAAAGAAATAAACAATTATATTCACATAAAAAGCTGTAAAGGTGTGTTTATCAGAGCATTATCCATAATAATGGAAAACAACCTAATGTCCTTTGGTGGATAAATGGATGAACAAACTGTGCTACATCCACAAAATGGAATGCTACTTGGAAATAAAAAGAAATGAACTTCTGACTCTTTCAACAACATGGACATCTGAAATATGTTCTACTAAGCAGAAGAAACCAGTATCAGAAAGTTGCTTATTGTATTTCATTTATATGACATTATGGAAAAGACAAGACTATAAGGATAGAAAGCAATAGTTGCCAAGGTAAAAACTGGCTGACACTAAGCAAGTGAATGTCAGTACAAAGGAGCTATATGAGGAAAGTATTGGAGACGATGGAATTGTTAATGTATCTGTATTGATGGTGAATACACAAATTCATATGTGTGCTAAAATTCAGTGTACTTTATACACCCCCAAAAATGGTGTTTTATTGTTCATAAATCATTTTTTAATGGAAAACATTTTGAAAAGTAAAAGAAACATGAAGCAAGACATGGAGATTTGTCTGTGGCATAAACCTTGAGGTGATGGTGTTGTTCAGTCACTGAGTCACGTCTGACTCCTTGTGACCCCTCAGACTGAACCACATCAGACTCCCCTGTCTTTCACTATCTCCTAAAGCTTTCTCAGATTCAGTTCCATTGACTCAGTGATGCTGTCTAACCATTTCATCCTCTGTCGCCCCTTTTCCTTCTTCTACTAATCTTCCCAGCATCAGGGTCTTTTCCAGTGAGTCAGCTCTTTGTGTCACGTGGTGAAAGTATTAGAGTTTCAGCTTCAACATCAGTCCTTTCAGTGAATATGCAGGGTTTATTTCCTTTAGGATTGACTAGTTTGATCTCTTTGCCATCCAAGGGACTCTCAAGACTCACTTCTAGCACCACAATTTGAAAGCATCAATTCTTCAATGCTCAGCTTTCCTTATGGTCCAACTCGCACATCCATACATTACTACTGGGAAAACTATAGCTTTGACTAGACAGACTTTTGTTGGCATAGTGATGTCTCTACATTTTAATACGCTGTCTAGGTTTATCATAGTTTTCTTTGCAAGGAGCAAGTCTCTTAATTTCATGGGTGCATTCATCATCCACAGAGATTTCAGAACCCAAGAAATTAAAATCTGTAACTGCTTCACTTTATCCCCTTATATTTCCCATGGGCTGATGGGGCTAGATGGTGTGATCTTTGTTTTTTGAATGCTTAGTTATAAGCCAACTTTTTCATTCCCCCTCTTTCTTCCTCATCAAGAGGTTCTTTAATTCCTCTTTACTTTGCCTTTAGAATGGTATCATCTGCATATCTGAGGTTGTTGATATTTTTCCTGCCAATTTTGATTCCACCTTGTGATTCATCTAGCCCATCATTTTGCATGAGGTTCTCTCCATATAAGTTTAATAAGCATCGTGACAATATACAACTTTGTCATACTCCTTTCCGAATTTTGAACCAGTCTTTTGTTCTATGTCTGCTTTTCACTGTTGCTTCCTGACCTTCATACAGGTTTCTCAGGAGACAGGTAAGGTTTTCTGGTATTACCACCTCTTTCAGAATTTTCTACAGTTGAATATGGTCTACATAGTCAAAGGCTTTAATATAGTCAATCTAACAGAAGTAGATGTTCTCTGGAAATCCCTTCCTTTCTTCATGACATAATGAGTGTTGGCAGTTTGATCTTGGGTTCCTCTGCCTTTTCTAAATCCAGCTTATACATCTAGAAGTTCTTGGTTCATGTACTGCTGAAGCCCATCTTGAGGGACTTTGAGAATAACCTTACTGGTGTGTGAAATGAGCATAATTGTACAATAGTTTGAACATTCTTTGGCATTGCTTTTGAACATTCTTTGGCATTGCCATTCTTTGGGATTGGAATGAAAACACCTTTTCTAGTCCTATGGTCACTGCTGAGTTTTCCAAATTTGGTGATATATTAAGTACAACACTTTAATAGCATCACCCTTTAGGATTTGAAATAGGTCAACTGGAATTTCATCACCACTTTACTACTAGCTTGCTTTTTAGTAATGCTTCCAACCACTCACCCCACTCATACAGGATGCCCAACGGTAAGTGTGGAGACATGCCAACAACGGAGTGTTCCAGTTCAAGATGTAGTATCCTTACGTATAGTAGATAGGCTTTAGGAGTAATAGAAGCACCAAGCTTCATGTTTTAGTGTTATTTCAACTTACATCTACATTTTATTTGTCAGGCCTCTGGTTTGTAATACTCTTACAACTTTTATCTTTAATAGTGAACAGTTGCCTGAGGTGCCATAAACAAAGCAAGGAAGAGCTGAATGACAGTGTTGTCAGCTTGTTTTACTTTTGGAGCAAGGTTAATGTAATACACCTTGCTAATAATGAGGTGCTATTCAAGAACCCAACTCTCTGTCTCATTTGGCGTTTTTTGGTGCATGTGATCAGAGTCTATTCTAATCAGCTCTGTTCACCTCCTGATATTTTGATTGTTGAAACAAGTATTATTGCTTAGGAAATAATTTGGAAATGACTTTAGTAAAAGAACATAGAAAGGAAAAGGGATTTTTGGATATTTGAAAATAATTACTCCTAGAGTGGGTGCTAAGATGGCAGTTTTATAATGTAATTAATAAATAAATGTTGGGGTTCAATGCTACCTCCACTAGGATTAATCATAAATGAACACAAAACTGAATCTTGGAGTTCAAACAAAACTTTTCCAAGCAATGCCATCTCCTCTCAGTTTAAAAGGAATGGCCTTATCTTCCAAGTTCAGCAGCTACTGTGTAATTCTCTTCATGAAAGCCACAGTCCTGTAAAATTGTTTAACATCCTTTAGGATTAATATGAAAAAGAAAAAAAGAGATTAACTTTACTAAGTAATTATTTCATGCCAGACACAATACTAGATGTTTTAGAGTCACTGTACTATGTTCCTGTAAATTCCTCCCTGGGGATTCAGGAACAACATTGTGGACACCAGCAGAGATGCTCCTCCTTCACAGACAGAAAGAATGGAATCAGAGGTACACTGCATCCAGCACAATTGCCTCTCAACCCCAACCCCACCCACAGCCAATCATGAACACTGGAACTCTCCTGCAGGAAAGCCCAGTGTCTCCCCAACCGTACTTAACAACATGAGCCAAGAAATGAAAAATCGGCCTCTGCCTTGCATCTCCATTCCAAGTCCTACACAGGTGCATCTTATTGGTAGAATGTAATTCACATGTAAATGCTAGCTGCAGGAATGTCTGGTAAGTATAATTTTTGCCTTGTAGCCTCTGCAATACTGAGAGCAGAATAATTTGGAGTTCCTGCCAGCTAATTCACTACACCCTGTGAAGTATCAATGCTACTAGATGAAGAAAAGGAAGATCAGAGAAGTTAGATAATTTTAACAAGATAAAGCTCCAGAAAGAATGAAGATGGTGAGGCCAAAATGGATAAAATGCCCAGTGGTGGCTGTGTCTGGTGGTGAAAGTTAACTCTGATGCTGTGAAGAATGATATTGCATAGGAAGCTGGAATGTTAGGTTCATGAAACCAGGTAAATTGGAAGTGGTAAAGTAGGAGATGGCAAAAATGAACATTAACATCAATGAATCATTGACACAATGATATCAGTGAACTAAAATGGATGTTAATGGGCAAATTTAATTCAGATGAGCATTATATTTACTAATGTGGGTAAGAATCCCTTAGAATAAATGGAGTAGCCCTCATAGTCAACAAAAGAGAATGAAATACAGTACTTAGATGCAACCTCAAAAATGACAGCATGATCTTGGTTAGTTGTCAAGGCGAACCATTCAGTATCACAGTAATCCAAGCCTATGCCCCAACCATTAATACAGAAGAAACTGAAGTTCAATGGTTCTATGAAGACCAACAAGACCTTCTAGAACTAACACACACACACACACACACACACACACACACAAAGATGTCCTTTTCATCATAGGGGACTGGAATGCAAAGTATGAAATCAAGAGATACTTGGAGTAACAGGCAAGTTTGGCCTTGGATTATGAAATTAAGCAGGGCAAATTCTAACAGTTTTGCCAAGAGAACTCACTATTATAGCAAACACCTTCTTTCAAACATCTCTTCCAAAAGAAATATCCATCTAAATGCAGAGTTCTAAAGAATAGCAAAAAGAGATGAGAAAGCCTTCTTTTTTTTTTAATTTATTTATTTTTATTTTTTTAATTAATTTATTTTTTATTTTACTTTACAATTCTGTATTGATTTTGCCATACATTGACATGAATCTTATGTGAACAATGCAAGGAAATAGAGGAAACAACAGAACAGGAAACACTAGAGATATCTTTAAGAAAACTAGAGATTCCAAGGGAACATTTCATTAAAAGATGTCAAAATGAAGGACATAAGCACTGTGGACAGAAGCAGAAAATATTAAGAAGAGGTGGAAAGAATACACAGAAGAACTGTACAAAAAAGGTCTTAATGACCCTGATAACCACTATCGCGTGATCACATATAGAGCCAGAAATCTTGGAGTGTGAAGTCAAATGGACCTTAGGAAACATTACTACAATAAAGCTCATGGAGGTGATGAAATTACAGCTAAGCTATTTCAAATCCTAAAAGATGATGCTGTTAAAGTGCTGCACTCAATATGCCATAAAATTTGGAAAACTCAGCAATAGCCACAGGACTGCAAAAGTCAGTTTTAATTTCAATCTCAAAGAAGGGCATTGTGAAAGAATGTTCAAACTACCACAAAATTGCACTTATTTTATATTCTAGCAAAGATAATCCTCAAAATCCTTCAAACTAAGCTTCAATAGTCTGTGAACCAAGAACTTCCAGATGTAAAAGCTGGATTTAGGAACAAGAGATCAAATTGCCAACATCATTGCTCTATGTAGATGACACCACCCTCATGGCAGAAAGTGATGGTCAATACTTTGGCCACCTGATGCAAAGAGCTGACTGATTGGAAAAGACTCTGATGGTGGGAAAGATTGAAGGCAGGAGGAGAAGGGGATGACAGAAGATGACTTGGTTGGATGGCATCACTAACTCAATGGACATGAGTTTGAGCAAGCTCTGGCGTTTGATGATGGACAGGGAAGCCTGGGGTGCTACAATCCATGAGGTCGCAAAGAGTCAGACAGTACTGAATGACTGAACAACAACAGCAACAAGATTATACAAGCTGGGAAGCAGTAGTATTAACATTTGAACTTACATTAGTCTGTTACCAAAGTTGTTTATTGGGTGCTTATTCTATTCTATATGGGCTTCCCTCATGGCTCAGATGGTAAAGAATCTGCCTGCAATGTAGGAGACCCAAGTTCAATCCCTGGTTCAGGAAGATCCCCTGGAGATGGAAATAGCATCCCACTCCAGTATTCTTGCCTGGAGAATTCCATGGACAGAGGAATCTGGCTGGTTGCAGTCCATGGGGTCTCAAGGAGTTGGACACGACTGAGAGACTGGCACTTTTACTTCATTCCATTGTATACATTATTCTGAGTGCCTTCACATATAATCCTGTTTAATCTTTATATCTCTGTTACATAAATATTAAGATCCCTATTTTTCAGATGAGAACAACACAATACAGAGACATAGATAAACAAACATAAATAAACTTCCATAAAGCACACAGTCAATTAGGAATAGAGCTAGTATTCTTAGATGCTGTAGTTCAATGCTTCTACTCTTTCCACTGCAGCATGCATAGTCTTGACTAGTACAGTAGGCTTTTGACTAGGACCCCTGTTGATATCCATTTACCAAGGAACTTCTTTGAACATCAACATTCCATTCAACATAGAATATGGTGATAATCCTCTGAAAGTCTTTGTGTGCTCATAGCTAACTGATGTGGAATATTTGGGGACTCTTAAAAAGCAAAATATTCAGTATGGTATGGTAAAATTTTAATAAATTACTCTCTTAAAATAAGATTCAAAACCTTGGAGCTTTTGCCAGTTTCCATACTGTAAATACTCCCACTCTGATCAATTTTCAGGTGCCATATGATATTAACAAGCTCACAAAATTTCTGACTATTTAGCAATTGGATCTGGCAAATCCATAATGAGCCAGATCCAGATAGCACCACAAATAGTCTTTATTATTTAGAACTCAGGATACCCTTGCAAGAAGACTTAAATCCTTTTCTATATTTGAATTTCTGACATGTATTGAGACATCTTAAATGCTGAAGATGTTCTGATAAATGGCAGATAGCAAGATAGCAAGAAGAGACTAAGAGATCTCTGAGGGGGAAAATACTAAATTAAGCATGAGCCTATCAGGATGGACTTGATAATATCTGATGGAACAATGATTAGGTGCTATTTTTTAATTTCTCTGGTTTAATTCTCTTGGTTTAACAAGCACTAGAAAGGAAATAAAATGGATTTTTTAAGTTTTCAGGACACTTTCTAAGGGAGTAAATAAGTGACGAAGCTGACAAATCTCTATGACTAAGTTTCCATGTCACTATCTGGACTAGCTTCTATCCTTTTTGATAGAAGGAGGAGGAGGTAGTTTCATTCCAGAAACTCATGTGAGCACCAGCAATGCTACAGTGTGCTTCACAGAGAAGACTGAGTACAACCATTGCCTTTCTCTTCTCCAGGTCTTTAACCTGCTATTTCCTAGATGGGTTTTTCTGTTTGTTTGTTTGAATGTTTTTTTTTCCTATTTCCTTACTGGTGAAAATTCCCTCTCAGTCAAAGTTCAAATGCCGTCTTGTACAGTATAGTTTCTCAAAGTCTTTAGAGTTGAAATTAGTCACTCTTTCTTTTGCTTATATTCTTTTTTAAATGACATGTTTTGTTCTTACTGGTATTTTTATTAACTTTCTACATGTGATTTTTTATAATAGTTCATGAATTCTCTAATAGCAGAATTGGCAGCTCATTTGTATCAGCAACTCTGCTTACATAAGCAAATGCTCGCTAAGAATGCTGGCATTGCAAATATAGTGTGAATAGGGGCATCTAATGCACTTTCCCAAAAACAATCTGGGAGGAAGCTAAAGGGGAGGGAATTAAGGAGGGGAATAAAGAAGGGAGAGGGGACAAGAGGATAGGAAGGAAAGAGGGAAGAATGTTTACCTCCCAACTCATTCATTATTTGGCTCAAAGTTGGGGGTAAATTTTCCCCCATGATCTGAGATTAAAAACGTGATTTTAGAAGAAAGCAAAAAATCCATTTAGAACAACTTAGAGCTACCTACTTGAGAAGCTTCTTTCATGATATAAGTGTGTCTCTCTGTATTTCCTATTTGTGAATCATCTTTCTAGTGATATACATGTTCTCCATGAAAATTATTCACCAGAGGGATTGTCCTTGGAAAAGTCCTTGACTAGAGGCTAAAGCATTGTTTCAATCAATGTGCCAATGCCTCCTTGATAGAAAATACTTCTATGATGAAAACACCTTCATCACTTTGTGTTTCTCTCAGTACATCAATAAGTGCTCATTGTATAATATATGTGTGCTTACAATATTTATAATACATTGGATGTATATGGTTCGTTTCCAATGCCTGAAAGAACAGCTGATTTATTTCATAACTTTTATGGACTATTTTGGGCATCCCAGGTGGCATTGAACCCACCTGCCAATGCAGGAGACTTAAGAGATGTTTGTTTGATCCCTTGGTCAGGAAGTTCCCCTGTAGGAGGGCATGGTAACCCACTCCAGTATTCTTGTCTGGAATCCCTTGGATAGAGGACCTGCTGGGCTATAGTCCGTAGGGTCACAAAGAGTTGGACACACTGAAGCAAGTTAACAAGCATGGACTATTTTATTATTCTCAACATCACATCCATTCTCTTTGCATGCATATTTTATAGCATCTTGATGGATTTATTTGATTTGACCTAGTGTTTTAATGATTGAAGGTCATAGCAAACCACTCTAGGTCTCTTGCCAAGAGAATCCCATGGACAGAGACTGGCAGGCTGCAGTCCATAGGGTGGCACAGAGTCAGACACAACTGAAGAGACTAAGCAGCAGCAGTGTTTTAATGACAGCATGGCTGTAGGAAGAGCACATTAACTTACAAAAAAATCATGTATTCAAGTCACTTCACAGTGTGATCCTGCCCTCAGATGATTCGTGAACTGCCAACCCTTTCATGATGGGCAAAATAGCATAGCATGAACTATTAAACTGTGGCTTAAGAGAAGCTAGTGGTGATTCCTGAATCAGCAGGTCATTTTCTTGAAGAGACTGCTAATTGTATAAATATAGTCAGTCATTACCATAACTGTATCACTGGGTTCAATTCTATGTGATTCTTTTCTTCTGGATTTCAACTTCCTTATAGGAATACTGAAGGACAGAGCATAGTGGTGGTAGGTAAGATCCTAGAATCCTAAAAGTTCATACACCAGCGGAATGGTCTAAATAAATACTAATTAAAGAATGATATGGGTAGGAAGGTCTGAGGCTTCATTTTGGATAACACCTGAACTCTTCTTCACTCTCAGTTTTGGGGAACCACTCCTAAACTCCAAAGTTTTCCATCTTTATCTTTTTGGTGCCCTAGTTTTTAACTGGTTAAGGGGAATGACCTTGTACCCTAAGACAAAACATATTTATTTGTAGTAGTATAACCACCCATCCTTCTTCCCATGGTGTCACCTCAGATTATCTGACGGACAACCCAGAGGGAAGGGTGAGGAGGGAGGAGGGAGGGGGTTCAGTGTGGGGGACATGTACACCCATGGCTGATTCATATCAATGTATAGCAAAAGCCATCACAATATTGTAAAGTAGACATCCTCCAATTAAAATAAATAAATTAGTGTTTTACTTTCTGGCTTACTTCACTCTGTATAATCGGCTCCAGTTTCATCCACCTCATTAGAACGAATTCAAGTGTATTCTTTTTAATGGCAGAGTAATACTCCTTGTGTATATGTACCACCACTTTCTTATCCATTCATCTGCTGATGGACATCTAGGTTGCTTCCATGTCCTGGTTACTATAAACAGTGCTGTGATGATCTTTGGGGTACACGTGTCAGTTTCCATTCTGGTTTCCTCAGTGTGTATGCCCAGCAGTGGGATTGCTGGGTGATAAGGCAGTTCAATTTCTAGTTTTTTAAGGAATCGCCACACTGTTCTCCATAGTCGCTCTACTAGTTTGCATTCCCACCAACAGTGTAAGAGGGTTCCCTTTTCTCCACACCCTCTCCAGCATTTATTGTTTGTAGACTTTTGGATCACAGCCATTCTGACTGGTGTGAAATGGTATCTCACTGTGGATTTTGATTTGCATTTCTCTGATAATGAGTGATGTTGATCATCTTTTCACGTGTTTGTTAGCCATCTGTATGTCTTCTTTGGAGAAATGTCTGTTTAGTTCTTTGGCCCATTTTTTGATTGGGTCGTTTATTTTTCTGGAATTGAGCTGCATGTGTTGCTTGTATATTTTTGAGATTAGTTGTTTGTCTGTTGCTTCATTTGCTATTATTTTCTCCTATTCTGAAGGCTGTCTTTTCACGTTGCTTATATTTTCCTTTGTTGTGCTGAACCTTTTAATTTTAATTAGATCCCATTTGTTTATTTTTGCTTTTATTTCCAGAATTCCGGGAGGTGGATCCTAGAGGATCCTGCTGTGATTTACGTCAGAGAGTGTTTTGCTTATGTTCTCCTCTAGGAGTTTTATAGTTTCTGGTCTTACGTTTAGATCTTTAATCCATTTTGAGTTTATTTTTGTGTATGGTGTTAGAAAGTGTTCTAGTTTCATTCTTTTACAAGTGGTTGACCAGTTTTCCCAGCACCACTTTTTAAAGAGATTGTCTTTTCTCCATTGTATATTCTTGCCTCCTTTGTCAAAGATAAGGTGTCCATATGTATGTGGATTTATCTCTGGGCTTTCTATTTTGTTATACAGAGTGAAGTAAGCCAGAAAGAAAAACACCAATACAGTATACAAACACCTATATATGGAATTTAGAAAGATGGTAATGATAACCCTGTATGCAAGACAGCAAAAGAGACACAGATGTATAGAATGGACTTTTGGACTCTGTGGGAGAGGGAGAGGGTGGGATGATTTGGGAGAATGGCATTGAAACATGTATACTATCATATAAGAAACAAATCGGTAGTCTAGGTTCAATACAGGATACAGGATGCTTCGGGCTGGTGCACTGGGATGACCCAGAGAGATGATATGGAGAGAGAGGTGGGAGGGGGGTTCAGGATTGGAAATTCATATACACCCATGGTGGATTCATGTCAATGTATGGCAAAACTAATACAGTATTGTAAAGTAAAAATAAATAAATAAATAAAATAAAAAAAGAAAGAAAATAAAAACAAACAAAAAATAAAATAATAAAATAATATTAATTAATTAAAAATTAAAAAAAAAAAACACATATTTTGTGTAGTTTCGTGTAGCCTTTGGAAGTTTGCCTGATTCCCAGAGTAACTTGTCCTAAGTTTGTGCTAGATTGCAGTATCTGAGACACATTAATTCATTCAGTACATGTTTTAGCATTCTTTTTTCAGTGGTCTAGTAGGTTCCAGACACTTGATAAGACACGTACTCTCTTTCTAAAACTTCTTTAACACCAGTGCATGTCAGACTCACTTGTGCGTGATTATGCAATATGGGAATCTCTAGAGAGAGGTCTCAAACGGGCACTAAACCTCAAGGGGCTTGCTTTATGAAGCTTCTGATCTTTCCAGAGATGCTAAATGGGTTCTCATAGACATCTCTTTCGGAGAAGGCAATGGCACCCCACTCCAGTACTCTTGCCTGGGAAATCCTATGGATGGAGGAGCCTGATGGGCTGAAGTCCATGGGGTCGCTAAGAGTTGGACACGACTGAATGACTTCACTTTCACCTTTCACTTTCATGCACTGGAGAAGGAAATGGCAACCCACTCCAGTGTTCTTGCCTGCAGAATCCCAGGGATGGGGGAGCCTGGTGGGCTGCCGTCTCTGGGGTCGCACAGAGTCGAACACGACTGAAGTGACTTAGCAGCAGCAGACGTCTCTCTAAAGTGATAGAGGAGCCCAAACAGTGCACTGACAAACTTCATCTGAGGTAGTTGAGGCCAGTTTCCCAAAGATTTGACATCCAGACTCTTTCTCATCCCTTGATTTTTTTTTCCTACTCTATCAGATAAACTCCTTTCACTCTTTTTAACATCCTAAGTCATAATAGCTGTCCAGGATCCTGAAACCTGCCTTATACATGGTCATCATATGAAATAATACCAAGGATCTGGAAAAGACACTTTTGTTTAAGTTCCAGGTGAGTTTTTCACTGTTTCCTCATAATCTCTTTTATTAACCAAACTTGAATGCTGTGTGGCTTATACAGTTTATAAGTATAAACTGAGGCCCAAAAAGATCACAAAGAGTTCATGGCAGGACTAAGACCAGATTCCAGGCTTCCTGATCTTAAAGCACTTAGTCTTCCTATGACAGTGGGTTCCCTCTGATCTCCTTTTTTTTTGCCCTCAAAGATTCTGGTTGTACATTTTAAGTGGTTTGTGGTCATCAAAGCGGTATACATGAGAATTCATCGTTCAGTACTGAGATTTTACAGTTTAACTTCAATAGAGATGAACTTCTTAACCTTAAGATTGTATTAATTTTTTTGTACCTGGCCTTAATTATTAATAGTATCCTTATTATTAACTATTAATATTGACTAATTATCAATAGTTTTCCTTTTGTATAGAGTTTCTTTTTTTTACTTTTTTAACTATTGCATTTTAGGTTTAAAAGCTAATGTATTATAAGCATTAGCATCATTCTGTGTCACTGTATTTTGAATGTCTTTAGAGGGATATAACTCTTTTTATAAAGTAGTGTGCCCCTATTAAATGTGATTAGAAAAAATTAGACATTATTTGACTTTCAATTTTGTATATATGTATATATGTTTGTGTTTCTGTAGGTCTTAGGCTTCATAGCTAACTTGTAATTTCTTCCTAAAAGATTTCTTTGAGAATGATCATTAATGTTCAACATCAACCTTCTTGGGCAAGACTTGAGGAGGATGAGTGATTATATAAACACTGAGCTGTGTCCAACAGAGCTGCTTATGAGTGTTGTTTGGGAGGGGAAGGGTGTCTTAAGGTCAAACAGGAGATGCCAAGATACCAGGTGGTTAGGCTGAGTGGTGCTGGGCCAGGGGAAAAAAAAAAGGAAATAAATATTTTAGTTGGAGATTGGAGATGCAGCTAAATCAAGGCCACAACCTTGTTGAATTTATTAAAAGGGAGGCTAGATGATCAAGAGGTATATCAACAAAAGTTAGACGAAGATTGGGTAGGGCTCATAGTGTGGAATAAGGTCAGTTCAGGGATGAATCTTATATCTTAGCCACTTTAGTGCCTTTTACTGGAGACTTGGCACCCTCATACTGGGTGGGGCAGGAGATAGCTGCTTTAGGTCATAAGCAACTTTTTAAAGAGTAGGTCAATTTCTTCCAGAAGCAGTACCACAATCATGCATTTGTAACTCACAACAGTAAAAATAATTTGAGCATTATGAGAAAAAGTAGAAGAGATCTTAATGCTTCATGTAAAAACCTTTAAATTCTCATTTCATTAAAAATTCCTCTCTGCAGCTAGTAGCAGAGAATACCATGATTCACCGTCTGTGCAGATTAATGTATAATGAAAAAGAAAGAGAGGGAAAGAGCAGCAGATAAGATGAATGCTTTCCCAGATGCAGCAGAAATAAAAAAAAAAAAATAGAGTATCTTTCCATAACTTTTTTTTTTCCCACATCTCATCTTACACCTGTTTTATTTGAATCTTGATACAATAAAAAAGACTGAATAATGTAGACACTGTGGGTCATCATCAAACATTTATGCATCATTCACATTGAAAGGCTTTAAGAATATGTTGGAAATAATTAGGCAACCTTGGCATTTCACTTTTACATTTCCCATTCTGGGAAGATTTCCCCTACTATTTCCAGCTTGAGTTCACAGGGCAGAACCTCAGAATATGCACTGGGGGACCACAGATTGACAGTTGCCTCTAAATCTGAATCTGATCAGTCACAAAAGTGAATCTCATTCATAGGCTGACTTTGCTTCAGTGGACCATTGGATGGTTGTCTTCCAGTAGCTAGAGTTTCTGGTAAACTAATATAACCAGTTTGTTTTTGTTTTTGTTTTTGTTTGAGCACATGCAGTATGAGAGACACAAGCTTTGCTTTACTTGCACTGTCTCTTTTAATCCTCACAATCCTAAAGAAGTAAACACTATTAGCATTCCCACTTTATTGTAGAAGAGACAGAGACAGAATTTGAGGAACTTGTTACATGTCAGCAAATGAATACATATTAAAATTTACCTTAGAAGTCAGATCTGTCTTCTTCTAAAGTCCATGCTCTTAACTATTACACTCTACAGTCTCATTCAATAATTAGGTTAGGTTACTTGCTATTCAATTCGGGTACTTATAGATCCAGCCTTAATATTGGGAATCCCATGTCCCTGCAAATCATACTTGTCACTCTCAATATGCCACAAATTATCATTCCCAGCAGCAGAGAGGATCTTACTGCAATTGCAGTTGCTAATCAATTTTGCATCAATGCTTACTTACATTCTATGTACACATGTGGACTCATTTCTTACCAAAATGGTCAGTAGTCTCAGTTTTACAGGACTTTTTCTAATAGCATAGGGAAGCCAAAGAAATGTCATCCTTATTGCCAACCAAAGGGAAATAAATCATTGTGTCATATTCATCAGATGGGGATTCCAGGTATTTCTGAGTTTTAACTTTTTAATCAAGGGAACTATTTGAGTAACTATGTGTCTTACCATTATTTCAAATTTTCCCTTTAATTTTTCTACTAATAGTTCTACTAATAATTTAATTTGCATTAAAATATTTTCAGTGTTTATTCATGGGATTTAAAAAACATTAAATGAGGCTACATTTCTACTAAAATTCAAAAAGTAAACATCATATCACATGACATGATTATGTGACTATGTTAGAAGGCTTTCTGGGATCAATTCCATGCTCTCTGGCTGGCCTTCCTGAAGGTGGTTTGATACAGGCTGGGAAATAAATGAATCAAAAAGGATGTCTTACTGTTACCTCTAAAGGGGAATCTGATAGTCATAAAGTCCAGGGGGTATTTTGAGTGCCAGTCATATGATTTTCAGGGTGCAGAAGGAGCTAAGACTCTGCCTCTGCTCTAGGTCCAGAGAAACCTGATAGCTGGGGATATGCTAGAAACATGGTCCAATCTTAGAAAAAACCAGATAAAGTGTATACAGGAGAGAACTATAGTAAAAATAAGCTGCCAGGAGGGAGAAGAATAGTTATGTGGAGAGGACATTACATGAACTCCAGTCTACCTTTAATCAAAGCATGGAGACAGCATACTAATTTCAGAGCCCTCTCTGTCTGCCTGCAATGTGGGAAACCCAGGTTCAGTCCCTGGGTTGGGAAGCTTCCCCTGGAGAAGGAAATGGCAACCCACTCCAGTTTTCTTGCCTGGAGAATCCCATGGAGGGAGGAGCCTGGTGGGCTACAGTCCACGGGGTCGCAAAGAGTCGGACACAACTGAGCGACTTCACTTTCACTTTCTTCCTGTTAGAGAAGTGCCTCAGGGGCCTAACCTAGTGGCTTACTGGGGCTTTCTTAGCTCAGATCTGGAAAGTGGGAGTTTTGTTCTTTTGATCTTTCATGACAGTAAGTGTCCAGGGAGATAGTCAATATGAGGGAAGCCAATAGCTCATTCACTGCAGCATTTTTACATCTGCCCTGTCCAGCATTCTGTGAATGGTGCAAAGGGGCATGTAACCCCAACCTTACACATTATCATGTATTTTTTCCTTAATTGATTAATTTATTTTTAATTGAAGGATAATTACTTTACAATATAGTGTTGTTTTCTGCCGTGCATCAGCATGAATCAGTCATAGGTATATGTATGCCCCCTCCCTCTTGAAACTCCCTCTCACCTCCCCTACCCTATCCCATCCCCTTAGTTTATTATAGAACACAGGTTTGAGCTCCCTGAGTCATACAGCAAATTCCCACTGGCTATTTTACATATAATAGTGTATATGTTTTTGTGCTACTCATTCCATTCATCCCATACTTTCCTTCCCCCCTCTGAGTCCACAAGTATGTTCTCTATATTTGAGTCTCCACTGATTCTCTGCAAATAGGTTCATCAGCACCATCTTTCTAGATTCCATATATATGTGTTAAAATAGATTTTTTTTTTCTCTTTCTGACTTACTTGACTCTGTATGATAAATTCTAGCTTCACCCACCTCATTAGCACTGACTCAGATGGGTCCCTATAAAAGGAAAACACCATTGTGGATTGGCCCCATGCTGGCCAGCAGCAGTGATGATGCTGCAGAGCTCTCCATTCCCCACAGCTCCTGAGCTGTGGATCAGCCCTGAGGCAGCCAGTGACAGCAGAGAAGCCAGGGAGCCCTCTGCTCCTGGGAATCCTCCAGTATCAATTGGCTCCAAGCAACAACTGCAACAGGGCCTTTGCCCAGGCCTCCAAGTGGCACCTTGGCCAGCACCCAGTGGCCAGTGAAGCTTCTTTACAAACTCAAGAGGACCAGCCAAGGCTCATGCATGTCATATGGCTGTGTGGGGCAGCTGAAGTGCATGACCCTGAGTCAGAGCCTGATAAAACATGGTCCACTGGAGAAGAGAATGGCAAACCACTTCAGTTTTCTCGAAAACTCCATGAAAAGTATAGAAAGACAAAAAGATATGACACTAAAATAAGAGGCCTCTAGGCCAATAGATATCCAATATGCTACTGGGGAAGAGCAGAAAATAGCTACATAAAGAATGAACAGGCTTAGCCAAAGCGGAAAGGAAGTCCAGTTGTGGATGTGTCTGGTGGTGAAAGTAAACTCCGATGTCATAAAGAACAATATTCCATAGAAACCTGTAATGTTAGGTCCATGAATCAAGGTAAATTGCAAGTGGTCAAACATGAAATGGTAAGAGTAAACATTAATATTTTAGAAATCAATGAACTAAAATGGATAGGAATGGGCGAATTTGATTCGGATGACCATTATATCTACTACTGTGGGCAAGAATCTCTTAGAAGAAATGGAGTAACCTTCATAGTCCAAGAAAAATTTCAAAATACAGTACTTAGGTGAAGTCTCAAAAATGAAAGAATGATCTCAGTTCGTTTCCAAGGCAAACCATTCAACATCACAGTAATCCAAATCTATGCCCCAACCACTAAAGCAGAAGAAGCTGAAGTTGAATGATTCTAGGAAGACCTTCAAGACCATCTATAACTAACACCAAAAAAGATGTCCTTTTCATCATAAAAGACTGGAATGCAAAAGTAGAAAGTCAAGAGATACCTGAAGTAACAGGCAAGTTTGACCTTGGAGTAGAAAATTAAGCAGAGCAAAAGCTAACAGAGTTTTCCGAAGAGAACACACTGGTCATGGCAAAACCTTATTAAGTACAAGAGAAGACTTTACATGGAGACATCACAAGAAGGTCAATCCTGAGATCAGATTGATTATATTCTTGGCAGCCAAAGATGGAGAAGCTCTATACAGACAACAAAAAGAAGACCTAGAGCTGACTGTGGCTCAGACCATCAGCTCCTTATTGGAAAATTCAGGCTCAAAGAAAATAAGGAAAGTAAAGAAAGTAAGGAAAACTAATAGGCCATTCATATATAACCTAAACCCCCTTATAGTGGAGGCGAGGAATAGATTCAAGGGATTAGATCTGATAGACAGAATGCCTGAATAACTATAGACAGAGATTCATTCATTTTACAAGAACCAGTGACCAAAACAGTGCCCAAGAAAAAGAAATTCAAGAGGGTAAAGTGAAATGGCCTACAAGAACACACACACACAAACACACACAGACACACACACACACACATTAGGCAAAGTGGTTGTCTGACAAACCCTTACAAATAGCTGAGACAGTAAAAGCAAAGGAAATAGGGAGAGATATGCCCAAATGAATGCAAAGTTCCAGAGAATAGCAAGGAGAGATAAGAAAGCCTTCTTAAGTGAAAAATGCAGACAAATAGAGAAAAACAATAGAATGGGAAAGACCAGAGATATATTCACAAAATTTAGAGATTCCACAGGAAAATTTCATGCAAGATAGGCACACAAAAGGGCTGAAACAGCAAGGACATAACAACAGCAGAAGAGATTAAGAGGTGGCAAGGTACACAGAAGAACTGTACAAATGACTAAGATAACCATGATGGTGTGGTCACTCACCTAGAGCCAGATATCCTGGAGAATGAACTCAGTGGGCCTTAAGAAGCATTACTACAAAGAAAGCTCATGGAATTCCAGCTGAATTATTTCAAATCCTAAAATATGCTGTTAAAATGCTGCAGTTAATATGCCAGCCAATTGGGAAAACTCATCAACTGCCATAAGACTGGAAAAGGTAAGTTTTCATTTCCAATCCTAAAGAAAAGAAACACTAAAGATGGTTCAAACTACTGCACAAATGCATTCATTTCACATGATAGCAAGGTAATGCTCAAAATCATTCAAGCTAAGTTTCAACAGGACATGAACTAAGAATGACCAGATGTACAAGCTGGATAGAGAAAATGCAGAGGAAACAGAGATGAAATTTCCAACATCCATTGGATCATAGATAAAGCAAAGGAATTCCAGAAAAACTTCTACCTCTGCTTCATTGACTATGCTAAAGCCTTTGATCGTGTGGACCACAACAAACTGTGGAAAATTATTAAAGAGATGGGAATATCAGACCACTTTGCCTGCCTTCTGGGAAACCTGCATGCCTGTCAAGAAGCAACAGCTAGAACAGGACATGGAAAGACTGGTTAAAAATTTGAGAAAGGAGTACGTTAAGGCTGTATATTGCCACTCTGCTCATTTTTATTTAGAGTATATCATGCAAACTACAAGGCTGGATGAATCACAAGCTGGAATCAAGATTTCCAGGAGAAATATCAATAACCACAGATATGCAGATGACACCACCCTAATGGCAGAAACCAAAGAGGAACTAAAGAGCTTCTTGATGAAGGTGAAATAGGAGAGTGAAAAAGCAGGCTTAAAACTCAACATTCAAAAAACAAAGATCATGACATCTGGTCCCATCACTTCATGGAAAATAGATGGGGAAAAAAATAACAAATCTAGACTGGTTATTAAAAAAACAGAGACATCACTTTGCCAACAAAGATTTGTATAGTCAAACTATTATTTTTCCAGTAGTATGTAAAGAAGATTGAGCACTGAAAAATTAGTGCTTTCAAACTGTGATGCTGGAGAAGACTCTTGGAGACCAAAGATATCCAGCTAGTCAATCCTAAATCAACCCTGAATATTCATTGGAAGGACTCATGCTGAAACTGAACTGCCAATGTTTTGGCCTCTTGATGTGAAGTGCTGACTCTTTGAAAAAGACCCTGATGCTGGCAAAGATTGAGGGCAGGAGCAGGTAACAGAGGATGAGATGGTTGTATGGCATCATTGACTCAATGGATATGAGTTTCAGCAAACTGAGGGAAGAAGTGCAGGACAGTGAAGGATGACATGCTACACTCCATGGAGTCATAGAGTCTGACACAAGTGAGGGACAGAACAGCAACATTCCATTGCATATATGTACCACAGCTTCTGTATCCTTTCATCTGTTAACAAACACCTAGGTTGCTACTGTGTCTTAATTGTAAATAGTTTTACAATCAACGTTGGGCTACATGTGTCTTTTTAAATTATGATTTTCTAAAGGTAAATGCCCAGTAATGGGATTGTTGGATCATATGGTTGTTTTGTTACTAGTTTTTTAAGGAATCTCCATACTGTATTCCTTCAAGCTAGGCTTCAACAGTATCTGAACCAAGAACTTTCAGATGTATAAACTGGATTTAGGAAAGACACAGAAACCAGAGAACAAATTGCAAACCATTGTTGGATTGTAGAAAAAGCTAGAGAATTCCAGAAAAAAAAAAAAATCTACTTATACTTCGTTGACTACACGAAAGCCTTTGACTGTGTAGACCACAACAAACCAGAAAATTCTTAAAGAGATGGTAACATAACCACCTTATCTGCCTCTTGAGAATTCTGTATGCAGGTCAAGAAGCTACAGTTAGACGTAGATTTTCACCCTGCTTATTTAACTCATATGCAGAGTACATCATGTGAAATTCTGGATTGGATGAAGCACAAGCTGGAATCAAGCTTGCTGGGAGAAATATCAATAACCTCGGATATGCAGATGACAACCATCCTTATGGCAGAAAGTGAAGAGGAATAAAAGAACCCTTTGATGAAGGTGAAAGAGGAGAAGCAAAAAGCTGGCTTAAAACTCAACATTCAAAAAATTAAGAAGGCATCCAGTCCCATCACTTCAGGCCAAGCAACTGGGGAAACAATGGAAATAGTGACAGACTTTATTTTCTTGGGCTCCAAAATCACTGAAGACAGTGAATGCAGCCATGAAATTAAAAGATGCTTGATTTTTGAAAGAAAAGCAATGACAAACCTAAACAGCAGAGACATTACTTTGCCTTCAAAGGTGTGTGTGCATGCTAAGTCACTTCAGTCATATCCATCTCTGTGCAACCCCGTGAACTATATAGCCTGCCAGGCTCCTCTCTCCATGGGATTCTCCAGGCAAGAACACTGGTGTGGGTTGCAGTCCATTCTCCAGGGGCTCTTCCCAACCCAGGGATCAAACCCACGCCTTTTACGTTTTCTTCATTCGCAGGTGGGTTCTTTACCACTAGCACCACTTGGGAAGCCCACCTTCAAATGTCTGTATAGTCAAACCTGTGAGTTTTTCAATAGTCTTATATGGATGTGACAGCTGAACTTTTAAAAATGCCGAGTACAGAAAAATTGGTGTTTTCAACCTGCGGTTCTGGAAAAGACTCTTGCTAGTCTCTTGGACAGTAAGGAGAACAAACCAGTCAATCCTGTAGGAAATTAAGCCTTAATATTCATTGGAAGGACTGATGCTGAAGCTGAAGCTTCAGTACTTCAGCCACCTGAAGCTACGAGCCAGCTCACTGGAAAAGACCCTGATGCTGGGAAAGATTGAGAGCAGTAGGAGATTGGGACAACAGAGGATGGGGTTGTTGAATGGAATCACTGACCCACTGTACATGAATGTGAACAAACTCTGGGAGATAGTGAAGGACAGGGAAGCCTGGCATGCTGCAGTCCATGGGGTGGCAAAAATTTGGACATGACTGAGCAACTGAATGACAACAGAATACTGTCTTCCATATGGCTGTATCAATTTACATTTCCATCAACAGTGCAAGATGGTTCAACTTTATGTACACCCTCTTCAGCATTTATTGTTTAGAAGTTTTTTGATGATGACCATTCTGACTGGTTTAAGGTGATATCCTATTGTATTTTTCATTTGCATTGCTCTAATAATGAACAATACTGTGCATCTTTTCATTGTTCATTAGCCATCTGTGTGTCTTCTTCTGAGAAATGTATGTTTATGTCTTCTGACCACTTTTTTGATTGGGCTAGTTGTTTTTCTGATATTGAGTTTTGTGAGCTGCTTGTATATTTGGGAAATTAATCCTTTATCATTTTTTCATTTGCTATTGTTTTCCCATTCTGCGTGTTGTCTTTCCACCTTGTTTATAGTTTCCTTTGCTTTGAAAAAGTTTTTAAGTTTAATTACATTCCCTTTTTTTTTTTGCTTGTTTATTTGTCTTTATTTCGATTTCTTTAGGAGGTGGGTCATAGAGAATCTTGTGGTAATTTATATCATAGTGTGTTATGCCTGTTTTCCTCTAAGATTTTAATAGTTTCTGGTCTTACATTTAGGTCTTTAATACATTTTGAGTTTATCTTTGTGTATGGGGTTAGGAAATATTCTAATTTAATTATTTTACTTGCACTTGTCGTGTTTTCCCAGCATCACTTATTTTAGAGACTATCTTTTTCCCATTCTATATTCTTGCCTCCTTTGTCAGAGATAAGGTGCTCATAGTTGTGTGGCCTTGTATCTGGGCTTTCTATCTTCTTTCATTGGTCTATATTTCTGGGTTTTTTTTTTTTTTTTTTTTTTGCCAGTACCATAACTGTCTTGATGACTGTAGTTTTGTATTTAGTCTAAAATCAAGACGGTTGATTCCTCCAGCTCCATGCTTCTTTCTCAACATTTTATTGGCTCTCTGGGGTCTTTTTTGTTTTTATATAAATAGTGATTTTTTTTTTTTTTGCCTAGTTCTGTGAAAAATTTTATTCGTAATTTGATAGGGATTGCATTGAATCTGTAGATTGCACTTGGAAGGTTAGTCATTTTCACAATATTGATTCTTCCAACCAAGAAAAATGGGGTATCTCTTCATCTGTTTATATTATATTTGATTTCTTTCATCCATGTCTTATAGTTTTCTGTATATAAATCTTTTGTCTCTTTAAGTAGGCTTATTCCTAGGCATTAGATTCGTTTTGTTGCAATGGTAAATGGAATTTATTAATTTCTCTTTCTGATTTTTTTTGTAAGTGTATAAGAATGCAAGTGATTTCTGTGTATTGATTTGTATCCTGCTACTTTACTAAATTCACTGGTTAGCTCTAGTAATTTTCTGATAGTACCTTTAGGGTTTTCTATATATAGTATCATGTCATCTGCAAACAGTAAGCATTTTTCTTCTTCTTTACCAATCTTAATTCTTTTATTTCTTTTTTTCTGGGATTACCATAGCTAGGAATTCCAAAACAATGTTGAATAACAGTGACAAGAGTGCACACACTTGTCTTGTTCCTGATCTTAGAGGGAATACTTTCAGTTTTTCACCAATGAGAATATTTGATGTGGGTTTATCATATATCCTTTATTATGTTGAGGCAGAATCCCTATATACCCATTTTTTGAAGAGATTTTAATCATAAAGGAGTGCTGAATTTTGTTGAAAGATTTTTATGCATCTATTATGTTATTTTTATCTTTTAATTTTTTTAATATGGTGTATCACATTGATGTGCATATATTGAAGAACCGTGGCATCCCTGACATAAACCTGACTTTATCATGGTGTATGATCTTTTAAATCTGTTGTTGAATAATATTTGCTAGAATTTTGTTGAGGACTTTTGTATCTATATTTATCAGTGATATTTGCTTTAAATTTTCTCTTTTTTTGTTATGTCTTTAGTTTTGTTATTAGGGTGAAGATAGCCTCGCAGAATGAGGTTGAATGTATTCCTTCTTCAGCAATTTTTTGAATGAGTTTCAGAATAATAGGCATTAGTGCTTCTCTAAATGTTTGATAGAATTCACCTGTGAAGCCATCTGACGCAGGGCTTTTGTTTTTTGGGAGAGTTTCTAAATCACACTATCAATATCATTGATTGTAATTGGCTTGTTAATAATTTCTGTTTTATCCTGTTTCAGTGTTACAAGGTTGAATTTTTCCAAGACTCTGTCCATTTCTTCTGGGTTGTATTTTTTTTTTTTTTGCATATTGTTACTCATAATAATCTCTCATGATCCTTTGTATTTTTTTCTTGTCTGTTGTAACCTGTTTTTCATTTCTAGTTTTGCTGATTTGATACTTCTCCTTTTTTTTCTAGATAAGTCTTAGATAATGTTTTTTCACTTTTATTTCATTCAGTTCAGTCGCTCAGTCATGTCCGACTCTTCGCGACCCCATGAATCGCAGCATGCCAGGCCTCCCTGTTCATCACCATCTCTCAGAGTTCACTCAGACTCACGCCCATCGAGTCCATGATGCCATCCAGCCATCTCAACCTCAGTCGTCCCTTTCTCCTCCTGTCCCCAATCCCTCCCACCATCAAAGTCTTTTCCAATGAGTCAGCTCTTCTCATGAGGTGGTCAGAGTACTGGAGTTTCAGCTTTAGCATCATTCCTTCCAAAGAAATCCCAGGGTTGATCTCCTTTAGAATGGACTGGTTGGATCTCCTTGCAGTCCAAGGGACTCTTAAGAGTCTTCTCCAACACCACAGTTCAAACACATCAATTCTTCGTCACTCAGACTTCTTCACAGTCCAACTCTCACATCCATACATGACCACAGGAAAAACCATAGTCTTGACTAGACGGACCTTAGTCGGCACAGTAACGTCTCTGCTTTTCAATATGCTGTCTAGGTTGGTCATAACTTTTCTTCCAAGAAGTAAGTATCTTTTAATTTCATGGCTGTGGTCACCATCTGCAGTGATTTTGAAGCCCAAAAAATAAAGTCTGACACTGTTTCCCCATCTATTTCCCATGAAGTGATGGGACTGGATGCCATGATCTTCGTTTCCTGAATGTTGAGCTTTAGGCCAACTTTTTCACTCTTCTCTTTCACTTTCATCAAGAGGCTTTTTAGCTCCTCTTCACTTTCTGCCATAAGGGTGGTGTCATCTGCATATCTGAGGTTATATATATTTCTCCCGGCGATCTTGATTCCAACTTGTGTTTCTTCCAGTCCAGCGTTTCTCATGATGTACTCTGCATATAAGTTAAATAAGCAGGGTGACAATATACAGCCTTGACGTACTCTTTTTCCTATTTGGAACCAGTCTGTTATTCCATGACCAGTTCTAAGTGTTGCTTCCTGGCCTGCATACAGATTTCTTAAGAGACAGGTCAGGTGGTCTGGTATTCCCATCTCTTTCAGAATTTTCCACAGTTTATTGTGATCCACACAGTCAAAGGCTTTGGCAGAGTCAATAAAGCAGAAATAGATGCTTTTCTGGAACTCTCTTGCTTTTTCCATGATCCAGCAGATGTTGGCAATTTGATCTCTGGTTCCTCTGCCTTTTCTAAAACCAGCTTGAACGTCAGGGAGTTCACGGTTCACGTATTGCTGAAGGCTGGCTTGGAGAATTTTGAGCATTACTTTACTAGCATATGAGATGAGTGCAATTGTGCGGTAGTTTGAACATTCTTTGGCATTGCCTTTCTTTGGAATTGGAATGAAAACTGACCTTTTCCAGTCCTGTGGCCACTGCTGAGTTTTCCAAATTTGCTAGCGTGAGTGTAACACTTTCACGGCATCATCTTTCAGGATTTGAAACAGCTCAATTGGAATTCCATCACCTCCACTAGCTTTGTTCATAGTGATGCTTTCTAAGGCCCACTTGACTTCACATTCCAAGATGTCTGGTTCTAGATTAGTGATCACATCATCATGATTATCTGGGTCATGAAGATCTTTTTTGTACACTTCTTCCATGTATTCTTGCCACCTCTTCTTAATATCTTCTGCTTCTGTTAGGTCCATACCATTTTGGTCCTTTATCGAGCCCATCTTTGCATGAAATGTTCCCTTGGTCTCTAATTTTCTTGAACAGATCTCTAGTCTTTCCCATTCTGTTCTTTTCCTCTATTTCTTTGCATTGATCACTGAAGAAGGCTTTCTTATCTCTTCTTGTTATTCTTTGGAATTCTACATTTAGATGCCTATATCTTTCCTTTTCTCCTTTGCTTTTCACCTCTCTTCTCTTCACAGCTATTTTAAGGCCTCCCCAGACAGCCATTTTACTTTTTTGAATTTCTTTTCCATGGGGATGATCTTGATCCCTATGTCCTGCCCAATGTCACAAACTTCATTCCATAGTTCATCAGGCACTCTATCTATTAGATCTAGACTCTTAAATCTATTTCTCACTTCCACTGTATAATCATAAGGGATTTGATTTAGGTCATACCTGAATGGTCTAGCGGGTTTCCCTACTTTCTTCAATTTAAGTCTGAATTTGGTAATAAGGAGTTCATAATCTGAGCCACAGTCAGCTCCTGGTCTTGTTTTTGCTGACTGTATAGAGCTTCTCCATCTTTGGCTGCATAGAATATAATCAATCTGATTTCAGTCTTGACCATCTAGTGATGTCCATGTGTAGAGTCTTCTCTTGTGTTGTTGGAAGAGGGTGTTTGCTATGACCAGTGCATTTTCTTGGCAAAACTCTATTAGTCTTTGCCCTGCTTCATTCCGCATTCCAAGGCCAAATTTGTCTGTGACTCCAGGTGTTTCTTGACTTCCTACTTTTGTCCTCTATAATGAAAATGACATCTTTTGGGGGTGTTAGTTCTAAAAGGTCTTGTAGGTCTTCATAAAACCGTTCAACTTCAGCTTCTTCAGCATTACTGGTTGGGGCATAGACTTGGATGACTGTGATATTGAATGGTTTGCCTTGGAAATGAACAGAGATCATTCTGTTGTTTTTGAGATTGCATCCAATACTGCATTTCGGACTCTTTTGTTGACCATGATGGCTACTCCATTTCTTCTGAGGGATTCCTGCCCACAGTAGTAGATATAATGGTCATGTGAGTTAAGTTCACCCATTCCAGTCCATTTTAGTTTGCTGATTCCTAGAATGTCAATGTTCACCCTTGCCATTTCTTGTTTGACAACTTCCAATTTGCTTGATCCATGGACCTAACATTCCAGGTTCCTATGCAATATTGCTCTTTACAGCATTGGATCTTGCTTCTATCACCAGTCACATCCACAGCTTGGCATTGTTTTTGCTTTGGCTCCATCCCTTCGTTCCTTCTGTAGTTATTTCTCCTCTGATCTCCAGTAGCATATTGGGCACCTAATGACCTGGGGAGTTCCTCTTTCAGTATCCTATCATATTGCCTTTACATAATGTTCATGGGGTTCTCAAGGCAAGAATACTGAAGTGGCTTGCCATTCCCTTCTCCAGTGGACCACATTCTGTCAGACCTCTCCACCATGACCCGCCCTTCTTGGGTTGCCCAGCAGGCATGGCTTGGCTTCAATGAGTTAGACAAGGCTGTGGTCCTAGTGTGATTAGATTGACTAGTTTTCTGTGAGTATGTTTTCATTGTGTCTGCCCTCTGATGCCCTCTTGCAACACCTACCATCTTACTTGGGTTTCTCTTACCTTGGACATGGGGGTATTTCTCCAGCAAAGCACAGACCCTGCTCCTTACCTTGGATGAGGGGTATCTCCTTACCGCCACATTTCCTGACCTTCAACGTGGGATAGCTCTTCTAGGCCCTCTTGTGCCTGTGCAGCCACTGCTCTTTGGGTTGCTCCTCCGGGTCGTAGGCCCTAGCCTCAGGCTCTGGGTGGCTCCTCAGGGTCACTGCCCCTGGCCTCGGGTGTGAGGTGGCTTCTCCCTACCGCCCCTGACCTGGGATGCAGGGTTTCTCCTCCCGGCCACCCCTGACCTCGGACACGGGCTGTCTCCTCCCGGCCACCACTGGCCTCGGACGCAGGGTGTCTCCTCTCGGCCGCCCCTGACCTCAGACGCACGGTAGCTCCTCTCGGTTGTCGCCCCTGACCTCGGACGTGGGGTGTCTCCTCCCATCCGCCGCCCCTGACCTCGAACACGGGGTAGCTCCTCCCGTCCGCCACTGACCTCGGACGCAGGGTAGCTCCTCTAAGCCACTGCCCCGACCTTGGACACAGGGTAGCTCCTCTTGGCCATTCTTGCGCTGTCACAGCCTGTCACTCTAGGCTGCTGCCCCTGACCTTGGACGTGGGTAGGTCCTCTCAGCCGCTCTTAGCGCTTAGTAAACAATTTTTTTTACCCTCTCAAAAACCAACTTTTAGATTAATAACTTTTTATTAAATAATTACTTAAAGGTTAATAAATCTTACTGTCATTCCCTTTATTTCTTTTTCATTTATTTCTGCTTTGATGTTTATTATTTCTTTCCTTCTGCTCACTTTGGGGGAGGGGGTTAGTTGTTCTTTTATCAGCTTTTAGGTGTAAAATTAGGTTTTCCGTTTGATACTTTCCTTATTTCTTAAGGGAGGACGGTATTGCTATAATCTTTCCTTTTAGAACTGCTTTTGCTGCATCCTATAGGTTTTGGGTCATTGTGTTTTCACTGTCATATGTTTCTATGAATGTTTTGATTTCCCTTTTTATTTCTCCTTTAACTTGTTCATTATTTAGGAATGTATGTTTAATCTTTATGTGTTTCTGTTTTTCACAATTTTTCCCCTGCAACTGTTATCTGATCTCATAGCTTTCTAATCAGAAAAGATGCTTGATATGATTTCAATTTTCTTAAATTTACCGAGACTTGACTTGTTACCCCAATGTGTGATCTATCCTGGAGAATGTACCATGTGCACTTGAGAAGAAAGTGTATTCTTCTCAATTTAGATAGCAAGTCCTAAAGATCAATTAAATCCACCTACTCTACTGTGTCATTTATGCTTATGTTTTCTTGTTAATTTTCCATTTTCATGATCTCTCCATTGGTGTACATGGGGTGTTAAAGTCTCCTACTATTTTTGTGTTGCTGTCAATTTCCCCTTTTATGTCTGCTAGTGTTTTCCTTATGTATTGAGGTCCTTTTAGATTGGGTGCATAAATATTTATAATTGTTACGTCTTTTTTCTTGGATTGATACCTTGATCATTATGTAATGTCCTGCCTTATCTCTTATAATATTCTTTATGTCAAGGTTTATTTTGTAAGGTATGATAATTGCCACTCTGGCTTTCTTTTAATTTCTATTTGCATGGAATAGCTTTATCAATCCTCTCATTCTCAGTCTGTAGGTGTCTCTAGGTCTGAAGTGGGTCTCTTTTAGATACCATATATATGTCTCTTGTTTTTTTTATCCATTCAGCCAGTCTGTCTTTTTGTTGCAGTGCTTTATCCACTTATATAAAAAGTAATTAACTTTTGCTTTCTGTAAAGCTTTTGATTTCTCCATTAGTTTTGAATGAGAACCTTAATTTTGCTTTTAGATTTTTACCTTTCAGCACTTTAAATATATCCTGCAATTCCCTTCTAGTCAGAAGAATTTCTGCTGAAAGATTAGCTGTTAATGGTATGGGGTTTCTCTTGTGTGTTTTTTGTTTCATCTTCCTTGCTGTTTTTAATATTCTTTCTTTGTGTTTGCTCTTTGTTAATTTGATTAGTATATGTCTTGATGTGTTTATCCTTGGGGTTATCCTGTGTGGTACTCTATACTTCTTTGATATGACTAACTATTTCCTTTCCCATGTTGTGGAAGTTTTTGACTATAATCTCTTCAAAAATTTTCTCAGACCCTTTTTTTAAATTTTCTCTTCTTCTTCTGAGTCCCCTATAATTTGAATGTTGGTGTGTTTTATATTGTCTCAGAGGTTTCTAAATCTTTCCTCAATGCTTTTCATTCTTTCTCCTTTATTGTGCTCTTCAGCAGTTATTTCTACACTTCTATCTTCAAGCTCAAATTTCCATCATTCTGCCTCAGTTATTCTGCTATGGATTTGTTCTGCTGCTGCTACTGCTGCTAAGTCGCTTCAGTCATGTCTGACTCTGTGCAACCCCAGAGACGGCAGCCCACCAGGCTCCCCCATCCCTGGGATTCTCCAGGCAAGAACACTGCAGTGGGGTGCCATTTCCTTCTGCAATGCATGACAGTGAAAAGTGAAAGGGAAGTTGCTCAGTCGTGTCTGACTCCTAGCGACCCCATGGACTATAGCCTGCAAGGCTCCTCTGTCCATGGGATTTGCCAGGCAAGAGTACCGGAGTGGGTTGGGCATTTTTAATTGGAGTAATTGTATTGTTTGTCTTTGTTTGTTTTTTCTATATTTCTTCTACATTCTCATTAGACCTATTAATTGATTCTTGCATTTTCTCCATTCTCTTTTTAAGATTCTGGATCACCTTTACTATCATTACTCCATATTCTCTTTCAGGTAGTTTGCCTATTTTCTCTTCATTGATTTGGCCTTTTGAGTTTCTACCTTGTTCTTTTATTTGCTCAATGTTTCTCTATCTTTTCATTTTTTTCCCCTTAAGTTACTGTGTCTGAGGTTTCCTTTTCCAGGTGCCAGTTTCATACTCCTTCTTGTGCATCTAGACACTTTTGCTACTGAAAGAGGAATGTGGTTTTCTTGCAGTGTTTTCTGTCTTTTCTGTCTTCCTCAGTAATCAACACTGAAGTTCCATTGATAAGGAATTGTCTGAAAGGCAAAGGCAGAATTTTAAAGAGGAACTTAGAGTCTCTTTTACAGTAGCAAGGAATTAGGTGCTAGTTTGAAAAACTCAGTGATACTATAAGAAAATAGAGGAGAGAATAGACTAAGGGATTTGAAGGCTTCATATGTGAGGAATAAATCTACCCTCAAAATCAAGATAATTGACCAACTCTCTTTCCATGTGGTTAAGATGGTGGCCTTGTTTTAACTTCTCTTATTCATTCAGTAAATCATTTATTATCATTCATTCAGCAAATATTTATTGACCACCTACCATATACTCTACTAAGCACTCAAGAGTGCATAATCTTTGTTTCTGTGAGATAAAGAATTTGGTTGACCTTTGTCCCTGGTTTTGGGGAGATAATTATTTAACTTTTGGGACTTTTTGAGTGACAGGAGTGTCTTTGTTATTCATAGTGGGCCTTTTAGACCACAAACCTAATAGTTTATGCTAATGAGGTTGCTCAGGACAGGAACTGGCCAGGCCAGATAACCAACCATGTGATTAGAGGATTGGGGCTTTGAGACATCTCATATTTCCTGTGGAGTGAAGAAGGGTTCAGAATTGAATTCAACCATGTAGCCAATGATTCAATCAAGGAGGCCTAAGGAAGTCTCAGTAAAAACTCTGGACACCAACCTAGAACAAGTTTCCCTGGTTGGCTTTACTCTGTGTATTGATGCAGAGTGATGTGCTATGAAGGTAATGCATACCTGAGGATGATGGAAAATTCTCATTTGGAGCCCTCCCAGACTTTACTCCATGTGCCCCTTCTTTGATTTTTTCTGAATTGTTTTCTAGTAATAAATGTAGCTTTTCCCTGAATTCTATGAGTTGATCTAGTGAATTATCAAGCCTGAGCAAGTCCACAGGGACCCCTGATTTCTAGACAGCTAGTCAGAAGTGAGGGTGACCCCAGGGACCCTGAACTTGTGACTGGTACCTGGAGTAGTGAGGGCAACTTGGTGAAGGGCTGTACCCTTAACTGTGAAATTTGGCTTAATTCCAGGTAGTCCCTCAAGTAGCTCAGAATCTAGCTAGGGTAAGGAAAAAATCATATTCACAATAGAGTGAGAAATCTGTTTGTTCACAATGTTACTGAGTCCAAGCTCACACGACTTGGCACATGACAGGTCAATAAATCTGATAAACAAGGTATTGAGGCAAGGAATATGACTTTATTCAGAAAGAGTGCTGACTAAGAAGATGGCAGACTAATGTCTCAAATTAACCATCTTATTGGGATGTGGAGAGGAAATACCCCTCATCCAAGGTAAGGAGCAGGGTCTGTGCTTTGCTGGAGCAGCCGTGAAGAGATACCCTATGTTCAAGGTAAGAGAAACCCGAGTAAGATGGTAGGTGTTGCAAGAGGGCATCAGAAGCAGACACAATGAAAACATACTCACAGAAAACTAGTCAATCTAATCACACTAGGACCACAGCCTTGTCTAACTCAATGAAACTAAGCCATGCCCTGTGGGGCCACCCAAGATGGGCAGGTCATGGTGGAGAGGTCTGACAGAATGTGGTCCACTGGAGAAGGGAATGGCAAACCACTTCAGTATTCTTGCCTCGAGAACCCCATGAACAGTATGAAAAGGCAAAATAATAGGAAACCAGAAGAGGAACTCCCCAGGTCAGTAGGTGCCCAATATGCTACTGGAGATCAGTGGAGAAATAACTCCAGAAAGAATGAAGGGATGGAGCCAAAGCAAAAACAATAACCAGCTGTGGATGTGACTGGTGATAGAAGCAAGGTCCGATGCTATAAAGAGCAATATTGCATAGGAACATGGAATGTCAGGTCCATGAATCAAGGCAAATTGGAAGTAGTCAAACAGGAGATGGCAAGAGTGAAAATCAACATTCTAGGAATCAGTGAACTAAAATGGACTGGAATGGGTGAATTTAACTCACATGACCATTATATCTAATACTGCAGGCAGGAATCCCTCAGAGGAAATGGGGTAACCATCATGGTCAACAAAAGAGTCCAAAATGCAGTATTGGATGCAATCTCAAAAACAACAGAATGATCTCTGTTCATTTCCAAGGCAAACCATTCAATATCACAGTCATCCAAGTCACCCAGTAATGCTGAAGAAGCTGAAGTTGAAGGGTTCTATGAAGACCTACAAGACCTTTTAGAACTAACACCCCCAAAAGATGTCATTTTCATTATAGGGGACTGGAATGCAAAAGTAGGAAGTCAAGAAACACCTGGAGTAACAGGCAAATTTGGCTTTGGAGTACAGAATGAAGCAGGGCAAAGGCTAAGCGAGTTTTGCCAAGAGAACGCACTGGTCATAGCAAACACTCTCTTCCAACAAACAAGAGAAGACTCTACCCATGGACATCATCAGATGGTCAACACCAAAATCAGATTGATTATATCCTTTGTAGCCAAAGATGGAGAAGCTCTATACAGTCAACAAAAACAAGACCGGGAGCTGACTGTGGCTCAGATCATGAACTCCTTATTGCCAAATTCAGACTTAAATTGAAGACAATGTGGAAAACCACTAGACCATTCAGGTATGACCTAAATCAAATCCCTTATGATTATACAGTGGAAGTGAGAAATAGATTTAAGGGATTAGATCTGACAGATAGAGTGCCTGAAGAACTATGTCCTGAAGTTCATGATATTGTACAGGAGACAGGGATTAAGACCATCCCCATGGAAAAGAAATGCAAAAAAGTAAAATGGCTGTCTAGGGAGGCCTTACAAATAGCTGTGAAAAGAAGAGAAGCAAAAAGCAAAGGAGAAAAGAAAAGATATAAGCATATGAATGCAGAGTTCCAAAGAATAACAAGAAGAGATAAGAAAGCCTTCCTCACCGGTCAATACAAAGAAATAGAGGAAAGCAACAGAATGGGAAAGACTAAAAATCACTTCAAAAAAATTAGAGATACCAAGAGAACATTTCATGCAAAGATGGGCTCGATAAAGGACAGAAATGGTATGGACCTAACAGAAGCAAAAGATATTAAGAAGAGGTCGCAAGAATACACAGAAAAACTGTACAAAAAAGATCTTCATGACCAAGATAGTCATGATGGTTTAATCACTCACCTAGAGCCAGACACCCTGCGATGTGAAGTCAAGTGGTCCTTAGAAAGCATCACTATGAACAAAGCTAGTGGAGGTGATGGCATTCCATTTGAGCTATTTCAAATCCTGAAAGATGATACTGTGAAAGTGCTACACTCAATATGCCGGCAAATTTGGAAAACTCAGCAGTGGCCACAGGACTGGAAAATGTCAGTTTTCATTCCAATCCCAAAGAAAGGCAATGCCAAAGAATGCTCAAACTATCACACAATTGCACTCATCTCACACGCTAGTAAAGTAACGGTCAAAATTTTCCAAGCCAGGCTTCAGCAATACATGAACCATGAATTTCCAGATGTTCAAGCTCGTCTTAGAAAAGGCAGAGGAACCAGAGATCAAATTGCTAACATCTGCTGGATCATGGAAAAACAATAGAGTTCCAGAAGAACATCTATTTCTGCTTTAGTGACTATGCCAAAACCTTTGACTGTGTTGATCACAATAAACTGTGGAAAACTCTGAAAGAGGTTGGAATACCAGGCCACCTGACTTGCCTCTTGAGAAACCTGTATGCAGGTCAGGAAGCCACAGTTAGAACTGGACATGGATCAACAGACTGGTTCCAAATAGGAAAAGGAGTACGTCAAGGCTGTATATTGTCACCCTGCTTATTTAACTTCTTTGAGGAGTACATCATGAGAAACACTGGGCTGGAAGAAGCACAAGCTGGAATCAAGATAGCCAGGAGAAATATCAATAACCTCAGATATGCAGATGATACCACCCTTATGGCAAAAATTGAAGAGGAAGCCTCTTGATGAAAGTTAAAGAGGAGAGTGAAAATGTTAGCTTAAAAGTCAACTTTCAGAAAACGAAGATCATGTCATCTCGTCCCATCACTTCATGGGAAATAGATGGGGAAACAGTGGAAACAGTGTCAGATTTTATCTTTTGGGTGCTCCAAAATCACTGCAGATGGTGATTGCAGCCATGAAATTAAAAGACGCTTACTCCTTGGAAGAAATCTATGACCAACCTAGATAGCATATTCAAAAGCAGAGACATTACTTTGCCAACAAAGGTCCGTCTAGTCAAGGGTATGTTTTTTCCAGTGATCATGTTTGGATGGGAGAGTTGGACTGTGAAGAAAGCTAAGTGCCAAAAATTGATGCTTTTGAACTGTGGTGTTGGAGAAGACTCTTGAGAGTCCCTTGGGCTGCAAGGAGATCCAACCAGTCCATTCTAAATGAGATCCGCCCTGAGTGTTCTTTGGAAGGAATGATGCTAAACCTGAAACTCCAGTACTTTGGCCACCTCATGAGAAGAGTTGACTCATTGGAAAAGACTCTGATGCTCGGAGGGATTGGAAGCAGGAGGAAAAGGGGTCGACATAAGATGAGATGGCTGGATGGCATCACTTACCTGATGGACGTGAGTTTGAGTGAACCCGGGAGATAGTGATGGACAGGAAGGCCTGGTGTACTAGGATTCATGAGGTCACAAAGAGTGGGACACGACTGATCAACTGAACTGAACTGAACTGATTGAGATCTGGATGCCTGGTTGTTTCATAGAACAGAGATGGAGAGGTGAGGAAATAAAGTAAAAACGGCAGGATGAAGAGGGAAAGGCAGTGAGGAAGTAAAAATGGTCATCAGTCTTGCAAAATACATCTGGATGTCCAGTCTTCTGGAAGGGATGTGTTAATTTCTTCTTTCCTGTAGCCATTCACTGGTGAGCAAGATCAGATTATCTCCCTGTGACCTGAGGAAGGCATATTAGTTTAACAATCAGGTAGAGGGTTTGGGTTCTCAGAGGCAGGGCACTATATAATAGTGGCCACTATATAATAGCAGGCCACTATAATCAAATAGTTTTGATTATAATAACAAAAGCAATGAAAAACAAGTCAGAGTTCCAACATGGAGACAGAATTGACTCTTCTCTGCAACAACAAAGGTAGCCTTAATCATGGAGAGCAAGGTAGGTACCATTCAACTCACTGAGGATAATCAAAGATATCTTTCAGGACAAAGTGAAATTTCAGCTGCATTTAAGGGCAAATAGTAATTAGTAAATCGAGGCAAAAACAGAAGATCATGAGACAACTTTCAAACATCCTGTATTATCTAATAATGATAATAATAACAGCAACGGTAGTAACAACTAAAATTTCTTGAACTATTTTAATGTGAAAATACTTTATGTTCATTGACTCATTTCATCCCCATAACAACTTTGTCAGGAAGGTTTTAATTGGGTTTCTGTTTTCTAGTGAAGTCTGTGAGACTTTGGTATACAATTTGGCCAAACTCGCACAGAGTAGTAAGTTGGCATACATTTACTTCGCATTTTGATTTCTGTTTAGAACTCAATGTTTTTGTGGGCTTCCCTGGTGATTCAGATGGTAAAGAATCTGCCTGCATTGCAGGAGACTCAGGTTCAATCCCTGGGTCAGGATGATCTCATGGAGAAAGGAATAGCAACCCACTCTTGTATTCTTGCCTGGAGAATCTCTTGGACAGAGGAACCTGGCAGGTCTATTCAGTCACAAAGAGTCAGACACAACTGAGCTACTAACACTATAACACTACAAATTCCCTATGTTGTATCCCTAATCCCCAACCTTTAGGAAGTAATTAGGGTTAGATGAGCACATGAGGGTGGAGCCCTTAAGATGGGATTAGTGTCCTGATTAGAAGAAACATGAGAGAGTTCTCTCTCTCTCTCTCTTTTTCTTTATCTCTCTTTCTCCATGCATATGCACCAAGGTAAGTCTACATGAGAATTTACCTCTCTGTGTTTTCCACTCCTTGACTCTGGCTCTGTGTGTGAGAGTAAATTAAACAAGAAATAGTGTCAGTAAAAACAGGGTTGCTTCTATATATGGTGGACCATGCAGTAAGTCTTTCAGTTCTGCTTTGAACAAATTCTAATGTTGACTTTAAAAATATAGTCACAACTTATAAGTTGAATTATGTTGTATTTTGTGAGAATTTCCAGGACTTCAAACCCAGCAAACAGAATCTCAATTAACCTGAGAGAACTGTTCTGAGGAGGTGAGGGGAGAAGTCAGGTGATATAGAAGGTTGCAATAAGGGGCAAAATTGCCTGAACATCAAAAGATTATTGTTAATTAAGGAAAATCAGATATCTCCAGTTAAGGAATTTAGTGCTTTTCTATGTATAGGAAGACTCAAGAGTCTGGGCTTACTGAAATAATTCATCTAAAATGCATCTCAGTTATCTGGAGCCATCACCCTGTGATACTTTATGGGGAACGGTGTCAGATTTGTGATCTCCAGAGTTCACTTTGGGCCCAGGGACAAGGCTTGATCACTCAAGAGCTTTTGTGCAGCAGAGTTTTATTAAAGTGAAAAAGGGACAGAGAAAGCTTCTGACATGGACATCAGAAAGGAGAGTGCCCTGACTCACTAGTCTTAACAAGGCCTTTTATACTTTTACAAGACCCACTCCCAACATACATACATCTTAAATTAACAAGATTATAACTAACAGTAGAAAGGTCTTACCAGACCCACTCCCACAATATACATCTTAAGATAACAAGATTAGTCAGAAGGTTCTTGTTAAGGAGAAACATGTCCTCCAGCAAGAGACATTGTAATATTGACTAAGACAAACCAATGTAGAAAAAAAAATTTTCCTTTTCTGCTTGAGGGCCCCAGGCTCTGGACTCCTTTCCCCTCCTCAGGGACCCTGAACTTCGTATCAACCTGCCTAGGAATTGACTCTCATCTGCATCGTCTGTCCCCTGAACTCCTCAGAGCTCACAGTAGGAAGTGCTGGCACCTCAGTGGCTGCTGGGTAGCAAGCATTATTTTTCATGGACATTCTCTAGGCTCAGAGATTCATGTTTCAAGGATCAGAATCACTGATGGTCGTGACATCCTTGGTTATCGCTATGACAGGAAATCATCTCACAGTCCATCCACATGGTAGAAATTCGACCGCTATTTGGGAGACATTGCATGAGCATTTTTTTGTCCCACTGTGCTGGGAAACTTCAGGATGTCTGGCTCTAGGTGAGTGATCACACCATCATGGTTACCTGGGTCATTAAGATCCTTTTTGTATAGTATTTCAGTGTATTATTGCCACCTCTTCTTAATATCTTCTGCTTCTTTTAGGTCCATACTATTTCTGTCCTTTATTGTGCCCATCTTTGCATGAAATTATCCATTGATATCTCTGATTTTCTTGAAGAGATCTCTAGCCTTCCCCATTGTATTGTTTTCCTCTATTTGTTTGCATTGATCACCGAGGAAGTCTTTCTTATTTCTCCTTGCTATTCTTTAGAACTCTGCATTCAAATGGGTGTATCTTTCCTTTTCTCCTTTGCCTTTCACTTATCTTCTTTTCTCAGCTATTTATAAGGCCTCCTCAGACAACCATTTTGCCTTTTGACATTTCTTTTTCTTGGAGATGGTTTTGATCATCCCCAGCAAAGTTTTGTATAATCAAAATGATGGCTTTCCAGTAGTCATGTATGGATGACAGTTGGACCATAAAGAAAGTTGAACACCAGAGAATTGATGCTTTTGAACTGTGTTGTTGGAGAAGACTCTTGAGAGTCCCTTGAACAGCAAGGAGATCAAACCAGTCAGTTCTCAAGGAAATCAGTCCTGAATATTCATTGGAAGGACTGATGCTGAAGCTGAAGCTCCAATACTTTGGCCACCTTATGCAAAGAGCTGAGACATTGGAAGAGACTCTGATGCTTGAAAAGATTGAAGGCAGGAGGAGAAGGGGACGACAAAGGACGAGATGGTTGACATCACCGATTTGACATGAATTTCAGCAAGCTCTGAGAGTTGGTTATGGATAGGGAAGCCTGGCATACTGTAGTCCATGGGGTCTCAAAGAGTTGGACACGACTGAGCAACTGAACTGAAATGCTGGGAGACTCATCTCAGATCAAGTGAAAGTTATCATTGATGTGTCACTCTAAGGTGTTAATTTCTGAGTTAGATCTGTTGATAGCTAATAAAAGATTCTCTAAATCCTCTATTTTCTAGCCTATTAGGATCCAGAAGATATTTCCCTTGTTGCTTCTTCCCATACCTAGAATCACACTATTAAGCAATTATTTATTGTATATAAAACTATATAGCTGATCAATTACTTTAAGTCATCTAGTCACCATTACGTTTTTTGGAGGTCTGGTTACACACTATAAGAAACAACAATCTTATAAAATAGATACAAGTAATGTAGCTAGTAACACTGACAAAGTCAAAGTGTGCCAGAGAGACAAAGGCATAAATAATTTGGAAACAATAAATTAAAACAATTATTAGTATAACCAGTTGTAATCCAGTTATAGTAAACCATCAAGTCCAAAGGAAAGCCAGTTGGAAAAGCTACATTTTGGCAGGATAAGGTAGAAAGAAAAAGATAAATGCTTCATCTTTGCTTACAAAAGCATACTTTATCAACTTGTAGGTTACAGCAAAACAGAAAAAAAGTTTACTGGAAAATGGACTTAAGTTAGCATGTTTTTTTAAAATCAGAGTTATAAATCATTTTTATCAGTTCATCCAGTCCCAAGTAATTGATTCCTGTTCATCTACATGAAATAATAAGGTTTTTTTAATTTTTTTTTTTCATTACAGTTTGTCATTTGTTACTCAGTTCAGGGGCATTACCTAAAGGCTATCAGAAATACGATTATTTAAAAGTTCCTTTCATGAGTCTTCTTGTAAACCTTCATTTTGTAAAAACAGCGTAAAATTATGATAGTCTAGAAAGAACAAACAAAATAGCATTCAGTTCAGTTCAGTTCAGTCGCTCAGTCGTGTCCAACTCTTTATGACCCCATGAATCTCAGCACACCAGGCCTCCCTGTCCATCACCAACTCCCGGAGTTCACTCAGACTCACGTCCATCGAGTTCGTGATGCCATCCAGCCATCTCATCCTCTGTCGCCCCCTTCTCCTCCTGCCCCAAATCCCTCCCAGCATCAGAGTCTTTGCCAATGAGTCAACTCTTCACATGAGGTGGCCAAAGTACTGGAGTTTCAGCTTTAGCATCATTCCTTCCAAAGAAATCCCAGGGTTGATCTCCTTCAGAATGGACTGATTGGATCTCCTTGCAGTCCAAGGGACTCTCAAGAGTCTTCTCCAACACCACAGTTCAAACGCATCAATTCTTTGGCGCTCAGCCTTCTTCACAGTCCAACTCTCACATCCATACATGACTACTGGAAAAACCATAGCCTTGACTAGACGGACCTTAGTGGGCAAAGTAACGTCTCTGCTTTTGAATATGCTCTAGGTTGGTCATAAATTTTCTTCCAAGGAGTAAGCGTCTTTTAATTTCATAGCATTATTAAAGACTTAAGTATGGCAGTTCTATTTCCAGTTTTTTCAAGGCATCTCCACGCTGTTCTCCATAGTGGCTGTACTAATTATACACAGTGGAATATTGCTGCTGCTACTGCTGCTGCTAAGGTGCTTCAGTCTTGCTCAACTCTTTGAGACCCCATAGACAGCAGCCCACCTGGCTCCCCTGTCCCTGGGATTCTCAAGGCAAGAACACTGAAGTGTGTTGCCATTTCCTTCTCCAATGCATGAAAGTGAAATGTGAAAGTGAACTCGCTCAGTCGTGTCTGACTCATAGTGACCCCATGAACTGTAGCCCACCAGGCTCCTCCATCCATGGGATTTTTCAGGCAAGAGTACTGGAGTGGGGTGCCATTGCCTTCTCCCAGTGGAATATTACTCAGCTATTAAATAGAATGCTTTTGAATGAGTTCTGATGAGGAGGATGAAACTCGAGCTTATTATACAGAGTGAAGTAAGTCAGAAACAAAAACACCAATACAGTATACTGACACATATATATAAAATTTAGAAAGATGGCAATGATGACCCTATATGTGAGATAGCAAAAGAGACACAGATATAAAGAACAGTCTTTTGGACTTTGTGGGAGAAGGTGAGGGTGGGATGATTTGAGAGAATAGCACTGAAACATGTATATTATCATATGTGAAACAGATCACCAGTCCAGATTTGATGCATGAGACAGGGTGCTCAGGGGTGATGCACTGGGATGACCCTGAGGAATGGGATGGGGAGGGAGGTGGGAGGGGGGTTCACGATGGGGAACACATGTATACCCATGGCTTATTAATGTCAATGTATGCAAAAACCACCACAATATTGTAAAGTAATTAGCCTCCAATTAAAACAGATAAATTAAAAAATAAAGACTTAATTAAAATGCAATTAGGAGGAAACTTGCATATTTCTATAACATATAACGTTTTAGCATAATCATGAATTATAATTGATAACATTTTATCAGGACATATAAAATGTTAAGGTTTCCATATAAAGTTTGGTAGTGTCTTTATTAATGACATTTATCCTTACATTACAGCCCCAAATTAACCTCCAATCATTTGACAATGCTTCTGAATTAAAAGTACCAAATAAATTTAGTTTAACATTCCTCTCTCAGATGTCTCAGAGCTGTTTTATCCAAGCATCCATCCAAGCTGGAAGCTAAAAGAGCCTAGTTAGATTTTGTTATTTGGGAAGTTTGTTAGAAACAGCAAAAAGGCTTTAAAACACTACAGGATTATAGGTTACTTAAACAATGTTCATTTAACTAAAATCATAAAACAATCAAAGGAAACAAATATAGACCTCTTAAGGGTACAGAAACTCACACAGTTTGTCATCAAAAAGGAGCACTTTAAATAGAAAAAACAAACTCCAGTCATTCACTAGCTCACTTAACAAAATATACCTAGTCATGTTCAATCCAAACTCAGTCAGTCTTTACTATATATAAAACCCTTTCCATCAGGATTCCTCTCCATACTCTTGTCACTTTTAATATCCAGCCTGTTTCTCATTTTCCATCCAAATACAATCAACCATTCTTTCTGTTTCCTCAATAAACTGTAATTCCATTCTTCATACCTTCTTTACTGAAAACATATCTTCTACTTTTTACTGTATACTGAAATTTTACTGTATTATTCCTAATCACTTTAATTACATGTTTAAATTAGAATCCTCAACTCTTAAAATCTTAATTTTTAGTAAAGCTAAGAAGTAAGCAGTTATGAGCTAGCTTTACATTGACATTGATTAGTGAGCATAAACAGCAGTGATAATATTTAAAAGCATTTGTTTTCTTATAGAGAGCATTTCAGGTGATAGCAAATATTTTCATTAGTATTCCCAAATATCTTCAGTTTTTCTAATTAGCAATCGATGCCTCAATATCTTTTAGCTGTTTAATAAATTCACACAGCTCTAGAATTTTTAGTTACCAAATATCTGGAAATATCATTTTAAGTATACTTTTCTAAAATACAATTACTTTAAAGATTTTATTCCAAAGTTATTTCATGTATATCTACTTAAAATTTCACCGTGTTATTTTTATTGCAAGTTATCTAATAAGGTCTTATGTATTAAAGCTTGTGTAATAATCTTAACAACATTTCACATTAATTAGATCAACATATTTAAATATTAATGACAGGTATCAACTTAATATTGAATATTTCCCAGTTCACATGTATCTGAAAGCCATTTTGGCCAGTCTCTGTAAACGCAGACTTTTTTTTATTAAAATTGAATAGAGCTCTTTATAAGTTTAATTTTGATAGTACTTTTTAGAAGTAGAGATATCTCATGTGTATAATGTATAAAAGTGAAAGTTGCTCAGTCATGTCCGAGTCTAGTCCAGGGAATTCTCCAGGCCAGAATACTGGAGTGACTAGCCTTTCCCTTCTCTAGGGGATCTTCCCTACCCAGGGATCGAATCAAGGTCTCCTACATTGTGGGTGGATTCTTTACCAACTGAGCCACAAGGGAAGCCCAACAATACCGGAGTGGGTAGCCTATCCCTTCTCCAGCAGATCTTCCCGACCCAGGAATTAACTGGGGATCTCCTGTATTGTAGGCGGATTCTTTACCAACTGAGCTATCAGGGAAGCCCTGCATGTATATAGACAAACAGGCAAACTAGAGATCGCATGGCTTAATTAAAGATTATATATGAATCATATATTACAATATAAATCTACTAGTTTACAGAGTGCATTAAAGTTGCTTGCAAGGATAACTAAAACTTACTATCTATAATTTTGGCTAAGAGAACATTTCCAGTGGTTTGAATTTTAACACTGACTTTGTTTTCCCCTTGGCTTTAGATTTTGCCTATTTGAGCTAATTCAGGACCTTTTGGCCAGCATTTATATTTATGGTTTTTAGACACTTGCAAGACAAAGACAATTGCTTTTAGTTTCCCAAAGAATAGTTCTAATTCTGTAGACTAAAGTTACTAAAATCAGTGACAAGATTTGTAACTAAACTGAAACATTTTATGAATTGCAGGTTCTAGAAATTTAGTTTATCACACATTAAAAGGTTTACTTGAGGCATTCAGCAAAGATCTTTCTCAGTTTAAAAATTAAATAAAAGCAAAATCTCTATTTTTATTTATATTGGCCCTTGCATGTTAGTTCTCAGTTTTTATGTATTTCTATGGCTCAGGAAACCTATTTGCTTCCTCAATACGTTTAGTTTATATTTCATGTGTTTGCTCAGTCGCTAAGTTGTGTCAAATTCTTTGAAACCCCATGGACTGTAGCCTGCCAGTCTCCTCTCTCCATGGGATTTCTTATTGGTGAGAGTCTATATGTCTTGTATATTCCACAATAAAAAAAAAAAAATAAAAAGAACCAAATAAAAACAAATATATAAATATTAACTAAATAAAAAAAGAACTAAAAAGCCTCTTGATGAAAGTGAAAGAATAGAGTGAAAAAGTTGGCTTAAAACTCAACATTCAGAAAACTAAGATCATGGCATCTGGTCCCATCACTTCATGGCAAATAGATGGGGAAACAATGGAAACAGTGAGAGACTTTATTATTTGGGGTTTCAAAATAACTGCAGATGGTGACTGCAGCAAAAATTAAAAGATGTTTGCTCCTTGGAAGAAAAGCTATGACCAACCTAAACAGCATATTAAAAAGTAGAGGCATTACTTTACCAAAAAAAGGTCTGTCTAGTCAAGCTATGGTTTTTCCAGTGGTCATATATGGATGTGAGAGTTGGACTATAAAGAAAGCTGAGCACCGAAAAATTGATGCTTTTGAAATGTGGTGTTGGAGAAGACTCTTGAGAGTCCCTTGGACAGCAAGGAAATCAAGTCAGTCAATGCTAAAGGAAATCAGTCCTGAATATTCATTTCAAGGACTGATACTGCAGTCCATGGGGTCGCAAAGAGTTGGATACGACTGAGCGACTGAACTGAACTGGACTGATATAAAATTGGTGTATTTAAAATGGGTTTTATATAAGATGGTTGCTGTTCTTGTTTAATTATATTGTTGAATCAGTTCAGTTCAATTCAGTCACTCAGTCATGGCCTACTCTTTGCGACCCCATGGAATGCAGTATGCCAGGCCTTCCTGTCCATCACCAACTGCCAGAGTCTACCCAAACTGATGTCCATTGAGTCGGTGATGCCATCCAACCATCTCATCCTCTGTCATCTTCTTCTTCTCCTGCCATCAATCTTTCCCAGCATCAGGGTCTTTTACAATGAGTCAACTCTTTGCATGAGGTGGCCAAAGTATTGGAGTTTCAGCTTTAGTATCAGTCCTTCCAATGAACACCCAGGACTGATCTCCTTTAGGATAGACTGATTGGACCTCCTTGCAGTCAAAGGGACTCTCAAGAGTCTTCTCCAACACCACAGTTCAAAAGCATCAATTCTTTGGTGCTCAGCTTTCTTTACAGTCCAATTCTTACATCTATACATAACTACTGGAAGAACCATAGCCTTGACTAGATGGACCTTTGTTGGCAATATAATGTCTCTGCTTTTTATATGCTGTCTAGGTTGGCCATAATAGTTTTGCCTAAATTCTGTTAACTTTCAAACATTTAACTTGAGGATTAGGATTTCATTAGGATCCTATCCACAAGTTTTGGTCTTAGAAGAGGGGTTTTAGAAGTTTGTTGTTGTTGTTCACTGTCCATTTACCTACTTTATTTAAAAAGCTCTATAATCCCCAGAGTGGGGATGAGCCAAGAAGGTCAGGCCATTTGGCTCAATTGTCCTAAATAACTGCTGGTCAAATATCTCAGTGTGAATTTTTCATGCTTCTTAAATATATATTTTTAAAAACTGGGGTAAATAGAACAATCTAATTTGGTTTTTATTGTTGGGGACTAGTAAGAGGTCCTTTTTGATCCATTTAACCTTAAGTGGAGAAGACACTGACAACCCACTTGCCTGGAGAATCTCAGGGATGGGGGAGCCTGGTGGGCCGCCATCTATGGGATCGCACAGAGTCGGGAGTGACTGAAGCGACTTAGCAGCAGCAGCAGCAGTGTAGTAATATCAAATCTTGCTTTAATTACATAAACGCCTATTTATCCCATTCTAAATAACTGTTCAAAGATTTCTTTGTTCATTTGTGATAACTCCTTTTAAAATGTACCTTGTTGGAAATTATAGACAGGCTTCCTTTCAAGTTTTCCTATTGACATTATAATTATTCTAATGTTCTTATTAGCATCTGTAAGAGCCAGTGAGTGGAAGCAAAAACCACAGATGAAGCTTCTCAAACCAGTTTTTCCTTACTTGTTTTAAAACTATGGAAGTTTTCTGGTTAATTATTATAATTTTCACACCTTTAATTTGACTTTTGTTTTATATGTACCAATTAAGCAGTTGTTTACAATGAGAGTTCTCAAGATTGACCAATTTGTTAGTCTCTCCAATTTCAAAAAGGATCCATCATTTGGCCACCAGTAAAATATATCTCTTGAGAAGGGCATGGCGATCCACTCCAGTTTTCTTACCTGGAGAATCCCATGGACAGAGGGGCCTGATGGGCTACAGTCCATAGGTTTGCAAAGAGTTGGACATGACTTATCACTTTTGAAGTGACTTAGCACACAAAATATATCTCAACAGAGATTCAAACTATTAAGATGCAAAGTGAAGTGAAAGTTGCTCAGTCATGTCCAACTGTTTGCAGCCCCATGGATTATACAGTCCATGGAATTCTCTCTAAGTATTCTTATTGGAGTGGGTTGCCTTTCTCTTTTCCAAGGGATCTTCCCAATCCAGGGACTGAACCTAAGTCTCCGGCATTGCAGGTGGACTCTTTACCAGCTGAGCCACAAAGGAAGCCCTTAAGATGCAAAAACCCTCCCATAAGAGAGTTTGGGAGGATTTAACCTAAATTCAGTGGGTCTTACTTTCAAGGCCAAATTTTGAAAAACCTGAACAAACAAAACACACAAACATAGAATGGCCTAGAAAGATCAGATTGAAAAAAAAAAAAATTACATCTCAATGACACAGAGAAATGTGTGCATTCCCCTAGAAGACCTTTATTTAGTGTTTTACCAAGCCAGCTTTTAAGTTTAACTGCATACACACGAAAAAAAAAAAAAAAAAAAAAAACCTTAATTTCCAGGACAACATTTTCTCCAGTTTCCAATCAAGCAAACACTTGTAAATTTTTCATGTACATTTACACAGCTGGAATATTGGCAATCTGTCATTCCTTTTTCTTTTATTTTGAAGTCTTTATTTTCCATTTTTGATGTCAGTTTGTTGAAATAAAATTGCTGATGATGATTTTGTGGTGGGCCAATGTATGATGCTTGGCAGCTTAACTTCTCTGGTTTTGCTCCAGAGTTGCTTTAGCCCCATCTTACGTTCTTTGGTTCTCCTAGGGGAGTATAAGACTTCCACGGGTGCTTGGATCATGAAATGGCCAATTCTTATGTGTGTCCCTGGTTAATCAGGCCGCTAATTATATGAGTGGGTTTCCCTACATGGAGAAGCTATGCAGCATAAGATCCAGCCTGTACCACTCCCGCAAGTTTCTCAGTCACCTAAGAAAACTGTTGCAGCCCAAGAGGAGAGATTTGAGCTTAGAAGCTCTCACAAGATTTCAGTTTTATTTCAAAAAACTCTCCTAATGTAGCGAATTCAAGGAAAAACAATAGGCCAGTCTTCCCTCTTAGCAACACACCTTACTCAGCATTGTACTGAGCAAGACTTCCCAGTTGCTAAACTGAGACTAACCACCCAGTATTCAAACTGAGTCTTCCCAGTGTTTTCACACTGAGGGTCCCCTGCTGTCAAGGCATGAGCCAGGAAGCTGGAAGAAAATATGAGGAGCCTTAGGAACCACAGACACATTTTATTTGTTAATGGCTGATGAAGCAGCAAGGCAGACATGCTTTATTCACAGTGACTAATGCAGCCTCAAGGCATTGTTTACAGAACATGGGTCGAGGGAGTGAGACCACTGCCATCTTGGCTAATTGCTATTTCTCTACATTCTACCCTTCAGGGTCTCTCTCTTTGCAATCTTTGTGCAGTCTATCTTCTGCAATGCCCACTTGACAAGTAACACTGACCCTTGGACCCACATACCACAGCAACAAACTACTAGGGTGCAAGTTATACCTCCAATACATAGCAAAACCCAATACAAGTACTGGAAACTTAACTTTCTCATAAGGGACCAGGCACTCATTACCCAGTGTACAACCTGGAACTCATGTTGCAGTTCTTGCCCCCACAAGGCTAGAAGAGTCACCCACTGCATGTGGGGTGCCTTTATTGTCCATGCCCAAGTCCAGCCCACTATCTGTCTGTGAGCAGTTGGAGCCAGTGGTGGGATGCAGGAGAGACTCCACGGGGCAACTGCACACCTACAGGGCTTTTCATTAAGGATCCAAAGAGAAACATCTCTCAGCACTATACCCATCCCTTGAAAGAGGGGAGTGCTGTTGCTTTCACAGCCCACTCACATGATTCCAAATGTTCTATAAGCTCTGGTGCACACTGTTCTAAATCTGCAAGAGAATCAGAAGTTAGTAGCACATCATCAATATAATAGAACAATTTCACTGATGTTGGATGCTTCCATTTCACCAACTGTTCTGCAACAAGGCTGTGACATATTGTTGGGCTGTGCAAATATCCTTGGGGAAGAACCTGAAATGTCCATTGGCTTCCCTACCAAGTGAATTTAAATTGATATTGGCTCTCATTATCTATAGTTATAGAGAAAAAAGCATTAGCTAAGGCTACCATTTAGTAATAAGTGCCCAACGCTGTGGTCAATACATCCACAAACAGATCCATCAAATCAGAAATCAGTGGCATGTCAGCATGCATAGGTGGCAGCACCTTATTCAGTTCTCTGTAGTTGACGGTCATTCACCATGATCCATCATATTTCTGAATAGGCTACATGGGGGAGTTAGCCTATGAGAAGGCCATACAATGCTCACTTTTGCCAGCACAACGGTGGCCCCTATTTCTTCATGGCCAACTGGTAGAAAATACTGTCTTATAGCTGTTAACCTCCACGGTTTTGGCAGTAACTGTGAGGTATGTTTCATGTATCCTCTCACAGCAGCCTTTTCCTATGCACTCAGAGGCAAAATCCCCCCACGGAGATTTGCATCATTAGGCCTTGAAGAACATCTATACCCAAGATATATTCCAGGATTGGGTAGTACATACACAGCATACACCTGCACAGGGAGTCATCCAGTTTCCAAAGGTAAGGACACAGTCTTTACAGTATAACTCTGCACAGGGAGCTGTCCAATTTCCAAAGGTAAGGACACAGTCTTTACCTTAATTGTTTGGCTGCCATAGTTATCAATTTGTGCACTAGGACTGGGAAACTGCTTTGGCTTGCTGTATATAAGACTGCATTCAGCAAGAGTCAACCAGAGCCATTACTCTCTGTGCATTAGCCTGTGACAGAGAATTGCAAGCTCTACATGGGGTATTTGGTCCCCACTTGGGCTCTTCAGGTTGGCACATTGGCCTGAACTCCATTCAAAGTGGAAGAGGATATGTGAAGCAACATCCATGGGCAACATATAATCTTCTAAATAAACCACCTATATCTCTTGCTGTGGATGCTTCCCACACTTGGTAAACTGCTGCTTGGTCTCAGTTGCCTCCATAGCTTTAGAAGTATAGCATTGGGCTGTTGATAAATTTTATTTCTGTCAACTCCCACTGCTGGCAAATTGCCCCACATTTGCATCACCCAGATGGGGCCTTTACCAGCTTGGTCTTCCTTCAGGGTCTTCATGCTTCTAATCCCCTTTGCCTGCCACCATCCCTCTACTTTTCTCAAACTTGCCAACATCGAGATGACTTTGTAGATGGGGCAGCCCACATAGGGCTTAAGAATAGCAGTAAAGGACCTGAAAGTGATAGACAGGGCATTGTTCAAAAAGGCATCTCACATGCCACCTGTAAAATGCTCATTATCATGACCTTGAATATTTAGATTAAACATAGCCTGTTTCATGCACAATTCTCTCTCACCTTGGGTTAACTTGGCAAAAGGTATGCCACTTACACACAGTGTCTGGGATTTCTCCCACATTTGTCCACACAGATCGGATGGCAGTGTTAATTCATTCCATCAGGGTATGTGTTTGGTTAGGTGTCCCCTACCTGAGTCACCTAGCATTCTGTAATCTTTGTCTCAAAGAGAGGTTAGTGGTTATAGATGCCAACTGTTCTATTTTCTCCCTGGAATAAATAATACCATCAACCCTGTGCCCCAGGGTCACAAAAGCCAAGCTTCCAAGGATTCCTCTTGCTGCTGCAAACATTGCTTACCCAAATCAACCAATTCCACCTTGGAATATGGTCAATAATTCACATATTCAGTCACACTGGAGGCTTCTTGGGGATGCCTCCCACCCCAGGCCAAAGGTTGCTCATATTTCATCTTCTGTTGCACAATAGGCCTTGCAGGGACCCGTGGTCTCATAATGTTCATTGTCACGATCCCTGATTACCTCATTGTCTTAGGCACTGGGTTCATCAAGGCTACACATTTCTTGCTCCAGTAAACACATATGCTCTTCTAGTACTTCCCCCCCTTATCTGCAGTTTATGTACTTGCACAGAATCATGGAGGGCATTATCCATGTTAGCCTTCAGGCCAGTCAGGAAAATCCACCCCATGGTACCAGCAGGAGTACGTGCTGCTTTGTTGGGCAAACAGGAGCTCACCACCTGAAACACCTTTTCAAGGCTAACCATTGACCCCTTCATTGACTCTCAGTCTTCCACCAAGTCCCCCACCGAGAGGACCATGGCCACCAGGTACCGCATGTTATGCAATGGCCACTGGATTCATCTATCCATTGGAGCCTCAGGCTCCCCTACCTAATGAATACTACTGACTATGCCAGTTGTCTTGCTGATCATTGAATCCAGGGTAGACAAGGCTTAAGCAGAGAGGCTTGAAGAAAATATGAGAAGCTATGGGAACTGCAGACATGCTTTACTCATTAATCATTGACACAGAAGCAAGGCAGGCATACTTTATTCACAGTGGCTAATACAGCCACAAGAGATTTTCAGGTGGTGTTTGTATATATACACAGAACAAAAGGAGGCACATGACCAAGGGCTTACCACATGACGCACATTTGCATTGTTATAAATGACCTTAGGTATTATATAATGATGTAAAGTCATTTTTTACAGAACATGTGACAAGAGAGCCTGACCAGAGCATCTTGGATAATTGCTATTTCTCTACACCTGCTCAAGCAAAATCGTCCTAGTGCCTTCTACACTGAGAGTGTCCACACACAGTGTTTAAACTGAGCAACACAGGTACCTCCTCTTGAAACCAACTTTCAAGGATAACTTCCTCAGCCCCCTACCAAATAAAAATCCAAGTCTATGCAATGACCAGTAACACTGAAGAAGCTGAAGTTTAACGGGTTTATGAAGACCTACAGCCCTGGGTGTTCTTGGGAAGGAATGATGCTAAAGCTGGAATTCCAGTACTTTGGCCACCTCATGCAAAGAGTTGACTCAATGGAAAAGACTTGGATGCTGGGAGGGATTGGGAGCAGGAGGAAAAGGGGACGACAGAGGATGAGATGGCTGGATGGCATCACTGACTCGATGGATGAGAGTTTGATTGAACTCTGGGAGATGGTGATGGACAGGGATGCCTGGCATGCTGTGATTCATGGGGTCACAAAGAATCAGATACGACTGAGTGACTGAACTGAAATGAACAAGACCTTTTAGAACTAACACCCCGAAAAGATGTTCTTTTCATTATAGGGGACTGGAATGCAAGTAGGAAGTCAGGAAACACCTGGAGTAACAGGCAAATTTGGCCTTGGAGTACAGAATGAAACAGGGCAAAGGCTAATAGAGTTTTGCCAAGAGAATGCACTGGTCATAGCAAACACCGTCTTCAAACAACACAATAGAAGACTCTACAATGGACATCACCAGATGGCCAACACCAAAGTCAGACTGATTATATACTTTGTGCTAAAGATGGAGAAGCTCTATACAGTCAGCAAAAACAAGACCAGGAACGGACTGTGGCTCAGATCATGAAAACTTTATTGCCAAATTCAGACTTAAATTGAAGAAAGTGGGGAAAACCACTAGACAATTCAGGTATGACCTAAATAAAATCCCTTATAATTATACAGTGGAGGTGACAAATAGGTTTAAGGAACTAGATCTGATAGACAGAGTGCCTGATGAACTATAGACAGAGGTTTGTGACACTGTACAGGAGACAGGGATGAAGACCATCCCCAGGGGGAAAAAAATGCAAAAAAGCAAACTGGCTCTCTGAGGAGGCATTACAAATAGTTGTGAAAAGAAGAGAAGTGAAAAGAAAGGAGAAGAGGAAAGATATACCCATTTGAAGGTAGAGTTCCAAACAATAGCAGGGAGAAATAAGAAAACTTTCTCAGTGATCAATGTAAAGAAAGAGAGGAAAATAATAGAATGGGAAAGACTAGAGATCTCTTCAAGAAAATTAGAGATATCAAGGGAAAATTTCATGAAAAGATTGGCTCAATAAAGGACCAAAATGGTATGGACCCAACAGAAGCAGAAGATATTAAGGAGAGGTGGCAAGAATACACAGAAGAACTGTACAAAAAAGATCTTCATGACCCAGTTAATTATGATGGTGTGATCACTCACCTAGAGCCAGATATCTTGGAAGGTGAAGTCAAGTGGGCCTTAGGAAGCATCACTACAAACAAAGCTAGTGTAGGTGATGGAGTTCTAGTTGAGCTATTTCAAATCCTGAAAGATGATGCTGTGAAAGTGCTGCACTCAATATGCCAGCAAATATGGACAACTCAGCAGTGGCCACAGGACTGGAAAATGTCAGTTTTCATTCCAAACCAAAAGAAAGGCAGTGCCAAAGAATGCTCAAACTACTGCACAGTTATACTCATCTTACACGCTAGTAACGTAATGCTCAAAATTCTCCAAGCCAGGCTTCAGCAAAACATGAACAGTGAGCTTCCAGATGTTCAAGCTGGTTTTAGAAAAGGCAGAGGAACCAGAGATCAAATTGCCAATGTCTGCTGGATTATCAAAAAAGCAAGATTTACAGAAAATATATATATTTCTGCTTCATTGACTATGCCAAAGCCTTTGACTGTGTGGATCACCACAAACTATGGAAAATTCTGAAAGAGATGGTAATACCAGACCACCTGACCTGCCTCTTGAGAAATCTGTATGCAGGTCAGGAAGCAACAGTTAGAACTGGACATAGAGCAACAGACTGGTTCCAAATAAGAAAAGGAGTCCGTCAAGGCTGTGTATTGTCACCCTGCTTATTTAACTTATATGCAGAATACATCATGAGAAACACTGGGCTGGAAGAAACACTAGGCTGGAAGAAACACTAGGCTGGAAGAAGCACAAGCTGGAATCAAGACTGCCAGGAGAAATATCAATAACCTCAGATATGCAGATGACACCACCCTTATGGCAGAAAGTGAAGAAGAACTAAAGAGCCACTTGCTGAAAGTGAAAGAGGAGAGTGAAAAAGTTGGCTTAAAGCTCAACATTCAGAAAACGAAGTTCATGGCGTCTGGTCCCATCACTTCATGGGAAATAGATGGGGAAACAGTGGAAACAGTGTCAGACCTTATTTTGGGGGGGCTCCGAAATCATTGCAAATGGTAATTCCAGCCATGAAATTAAAAGACACTTACTCCTTGGAAGAAAGGTTATGACCAACCTAGATAGCATATTCAAAAGCAGAGACATTACTTTGCCAACAAAGGTCCATCTAGTCAAGGCTATGTTTTTTCCAGTGGTCATGTATGGATGTGAGAGTTGGACTGTGAAGAAAGCTAAGTGCCAAAGAATTGATGCTTTTGAACTGTGGTGTTGGAGAAGACTCTTGAGAGTCCCTTGGACTGCAAGGAGATCCAACCAGTCGATCCTAAAGGAGATGAGTCCTGGGTGTTCATTGGAAGGACTGATGCTGAAGCCGAAACTCCACTTTGGCCACTTCATGTGAAAAGTTGACTCATTGGAAAAGACTCTGATGCTGGGAGGGATTGACGGCAGGAGGAAGAGGGGACGAGAGAGGATGAGATCGCTGGATGGCATCACTGACTCGATGGTCATGAGTCTGCGTAACTGGGAGTTGGTGATGGACAGGGAGGCCTGGAGTGGTGTGATTCATGGGGTTGCAAAGTCGGACACGACTGACTGCACTGCACTGAACTGAACTGAACTGAACTGAATTTTTCAGACTTCAAGTCCAGGAGATAGCATCTCAAGTAAACTGATAGAACTATTCTGAGGAGGGGGATGGTCCGATGATGGGAAAGGAAGAAAGGGGGAAAAGTCAGGTTATACAGAAGTTTGCAGCAATGGATTGGTAGTCTGAATATTAAAAGATTACTGTTAATTAAGGAAAATCAGATATTTCAAGTTAAGGAATTCAGCATTTTTTCCTATGTATGTGAAGATAGAAGACTCTGGGCCTACTGAAATCATTCATTTCATATGCATCTTAGCTATCTGTGGTCAGCATCCTGTCTTTTCCCTCCCCAAACTCCTCAGTGCTTACTGTAGGGAGTGCTGCCAAGGCAGCTCAATAGCTGTCAGATAGCAGACATTGTGTTTCCTGGGCATTCTCCAGGCTAAGAAATTCATATCTGAACGATCAGCAACACTGATGGCTGTGAAATCCTTGTTTATTGATATGGTAGAAAATACTCCATTTCACACCAGCCTTTCAGAGTCCATTAAGCATGTTTTTAATTTTTTTTTAATTTATTTTCATTTTGTACATTTTTAAATTGGAAAACAAATGCTTTATAATATTGTGTTGGTTTCTGCCATACAGTATACACACCTGCCCTCCCTCTTGAACCTACCTCCTGCCTCCCACCCCATCCCAATCTGTTGTCACAGTCCTGGGTTCAAGGTCTCTGCATCAAGCAGCAAATTTTTACTGGCTGTCGATAAAGAAGGTCATAGTTCTGGAGAGCTTTTCAGATGTAGCTTTTAGTTATTCCTCTTTCTTCCTCTTTCAATATAAGCCTTTGAATTGTATAGTAACATACATAAATAATATTTTATTCAACTCTTATTTTCTCTGTATGTGTTCATTGTTCACATTAGACTTCTTTAATGTAAATCAAGTTCCTAGATATGAAAAAACAACAACAGAAAAAAATCCAGTTTAATTGGCTAATTTTCAAAGGTTTATTCTACATTGATTATAGCTGTTTTTTTTTCTTGAATTTTTGATTATGCTCTCCCTTTGCTATGCAAAGAGTTGTCTTGTAAAGTTGGTATTTAGAAAGTTGACCCAAATCATTTCAAAAAGCCCCTACACATTGTGACCTGTTTCTCATTTTTCCAATTCAGCAAGTTTAAAATATAACAAGGAGGGGAAAAGAGCCGTGGAGGGTGGGGACGGGGGTGGGCTGGCACTTGTTTCACAGGTGTAATTCTTTTCTACTGCCTTTCTAACTTTGTGCTTTGCATCTGTCCAACATTTTATCTCATCCTCATTTTTGCGCCTTTTCAATTTTAACCTGTGAATTTAGTAAACTTAGACTAAAATCAGAATATTAAATAGCACTGGATTTGAAAGAAAAAACACCCAGTCTTTGTACTTTAGCAGACACCTACCTCTGACTGTTCCCACCTCCCATCTCCCACCTTCCCACCTGATTAGGGAATTCACATTTTTCCTAAGCAGTAAGCCTTTGTATTTCTCACTTTTATAAAATCACTGTTTCTCCTAAGCAAAATTACTCCTTTTCTCCCATCTTGAGTCACTAAAATCATGGCTTATTCCTCATCTACTTCAGAGCTCTGAAGATGAAGAGACTTAAGTCCCCTTTGCTCTTTCCAAGTCGTTTATTCTCTAGCCTAAAAGGAATGTAAGTAGTCTCCTTTTTATTCCTGCTAATTTTAAATGGCAAAACAAGAAAAAGGTACAGCTGCCAATTTTGTTTTCCTAAATCTCCGAATTTAATGATATTGGTTCATATAACAACTTTACAGGAAATTGCATAGTAACTGTTCTACTATAAAAAGTATTACACACACAAGCATGGCATGGGAGTTGTTTTATGTTAAAATTACAATAAGTGCAGTGTCTATCCTTGATTTAATCAGTTCAGATCAGTCGCTCAGTCATGTCCGACTCTGCGACCCCATGAATCGCAGCACACCCGGCCTCCCTGTCCATCACCTTCTCCTGGAGTTCACTGAGACTCACGTCCATCGAGTCTCTGATGCCATCCAGCCATCTCATCCTCGGTCGTCCCCTTCTCCTCCTGCCCCCAATCCCTCCCAGCATCATAGTCTTTTCCACTGAGTCAACTCTTCGCTTAAGGTGGCCAAAGTACAGGAGTTTCAGCTTTAGCATCATTTCTTCCAAAGAAATCCCAGGGTTGGTCTCCTTCAGAATGGACTGGTTGGATCTCCTTGCAGTCCAAGGTACTCTCAGGAGTCTTCTCCAAGACCACAGTTCAAAGCATCAATTCTTCAGCGCTCAGCCTTCTCCACAGTCCATCTCTCACATCCATACATGACTACTGGAAAAACCACAGCATTGACTAGACGGACCTTAGTGGGCAAAGTAATGTCTCTGCTTTTTAATATACTATCTAGGTTTATCATGACTTTTCTTCCAATGAGTAAGCATCTTTTAATTTCATGGCTGCAGTCACCATCTGCAGTGATTTTGGAGCCCCCAAAAATAAAGTCAGACACTGTTTCCACTGTTTCCCCATCTATTTCCCATGAAGTGATGGGACCGGATGCCATGATCTTCGTTTTCTGAATGTTGAGCTTTAAGCCAACTTTTTCATTCTCCTCTTTCACTTTCATCAGGAGGCTTTTTAGTTCTTTTCACTTTCTGCCATAAGGGTGGTGTCATCTGCATATCTGAGGTTATTGAGATTTCTCCCAGCAATCTTGATTCCAGCTTGTGTTTCTTCCAGTCCAATGTTTCTCATGATGTACTCTGCATAGAAGTTAAATAAGCAAGGTGACAATATACAGCCTTGACGTACTCCTTTTCCTATTTGGAATCAGTCTGTTGTTCCATGTCCAGTTCTAACTGTTTCTTCTTGACCTGCATACAGATTTCTCAAGAGGCAGCTTAGGTGGTCTAGTATTCCCATCTCTTTCAGAATTTTCCACAGTTTATTGTGATCCACACAGTCAAAGGCTTTAGCATAGTCAATAAAGCAGAAATAGATGTTTTTCCGGAAGTCTCTTGCTTTTTCCATGATCCAGCAGATGTTGGCAATTTGATCTCTGGTTCTTCTGCCTTTTCTAAAACCAGCTTGAACATCAGGGAGTTCACGGTTCACATATTGCTGAAAGCTGGCTTGGAGAATTTTGAGCATTACTTTACTAGCATGTGAGATGAGTGCAATTGTGTGGTAGTTTGAGCATTCTTTGGCATTGCCTTTCTTTGGGATTGGAATCAAAACTCACCTTTTCCAGTCCTGTGGCCACTGCTGAGGTTTCGAAGTTTGCTGGCATATTGAGTGCAGCACTTTCACAGCATCATCTTTCAGGATTTGAAATAGCTCAACTGGAATTCCATCACCTCCACTAGTTTTGTTCATAGTAATGCTTTCTAAGGCCCACTTGACTTCACATTCTAGGATGTCTGGCTCTAGATTAGTGATCACATCATCATGATTATCTGGGTTGTGAAGATATTTTTCGTATAGTTCTTCCGTGTATTCTTGCCACATCTTCTTAATATCTTCAGCTTCTGTTAGGTCCATACCATTTCTGTCCTTTATTGAGCCCTTGCATGAAATGTCCCCTTGGTATCTCTAATTTTCTTAAAGAGATCTCTAGTCTTTCCCATTCTATTGTTTTCCTCCATTTCTTTGCATTGATCGCTGAAAAAGGCTTTCTTATCTCTTCTTACTATTCTTTGGAACTCTGCATTCAAATGCTTATATCTTTCCTTTTCTCCTTTGCTTTTTTGCTTCTCTTCTTTTCACAGCTATTTGTAAGGCCTCCCCAGACAAAAGATCACAAATAGCTCATGAGTAGTGAAGAAGAGGAATGAATGAAGTGTTTAGTGTAATATCAATATCTCTCAATACCATTCTTAGTCTCTTCGCCCCCCCCCCCAAATTTCCACTTATTAAGTTGGCTATTGCTTGTGTTTATATTCTGAATACTCCCAGTATTTTTTAAATTAATTTATATTTTTTGAAGGATAATTCCTTTATAGAATTTTGTTACTTTCTGTCCAATCTCAACATGAATCAGCCATACGTATACATGTATCCCCTCCCTTTTGACCCTCCATCCCATTTCCCTCCCCATCCCACCCCTCTAGGTTGACACTGAGCCCCACTTTGAGTTTCCTGAGTCATACAGCAAATTCCAGTTGGCTGTTTTACATATGGTAATGTAAATTTCCATGTTACTCTTTCCATACATCTTACCCTCTCTTCCCCTCTCCCCACGACCATAAGCCTATTCACTAGGTCTATTTCTCCATTGTTGCCCTGAAAATAAATTATTCAGTACCATTTTTCTAGATTCTAGATTATGCTTTAGAATGCAATATTTATCTTTCTCTTTCTGACTTACTTCACTCTGGATAATAGGTTCTAGGTTCATCCACCTCATTAGAACTGGCTCAGAGTTGTTCCTTTTTATGCTTGAGTGTTATTCCGTTGTGCATATGTACCATAACATCTTTATCCATTCATCTGTCCATAGACATCTAGGTTGCTTCCGTGTTCTAGCTATTATAAATAGTGTTGCAGTGAACAATGGGATACGTGTGTCTTTCTCAATTTTGGTTTCCTCAGGGTATGTGCCTCGAAGAAGGCAATTGCAACCCACTCCAGTACTCTTGCCTGGGAAATGCCATGGACGGAGGCTACAGTCCATGGAGTCACAAAGAGTCGGACACGATTGAGCGACTTCATTTTCAGTTCTCACTTTCATGCACTGGAGAGGGAAATGGCAACCCATTCCAGTATTCCTGCCTGGAGAATCCCAGGGATGGGAGCCTGGTGGGCTACCATCTATGGGGTCACACAGAGTTGTACATGACTTCTATACTCATTTTTTAAAGAGTTTTAATCATAAATGTGTGCTTAATTTTGTCAGTTTTTCATCTCTATTGAGATGATCATATGGTTTTTATCTTTCAATTTGTTGATATGGTGTATCACACTGATTGATTTGATATACTGAAGAATCCTTGCATCCCTGGAATAAACCCAATTTGATCATGGTGTATGAGCTTTTTGATTTGTTGCTGAATTCTGTTTGCTAAAATTTTGTTTTTAGATGAGTATTTATCAACTATGTTCATCAGTGATATTGGCCTGTAGTTTTCTTTTTTTTTTTCTGTTGTCTTTTTCTGGTTTTGGTATCAGGGTCGTGGTGGTCTCATAGAATGAGTTTGGAAGTATTCCTTCCTCTTCAATTTTTTGAAAAAGTTTTAGAAGAATAGGCCTTAACTCTTTTCTAAATGTTTGATAGACTTCTGTGAAGCAATCTGGTCCTGGGCTTTTGTTTTATGGGAAATTTTTAATTACAGCTTCAATTTCAGTGCTGTGATTGGGTTGTTCATAATTTTTATTTCTTCCTTTTTCAGTCATGGAAGATTTAACTTTTTTAAAGAATCTGTCCATTTCTTCCAGGTTATCTATTTTATTGCCATATAGTTGTTCATAGTAGGCTCTTATAATCCTTTGTATTTCTGCATTGTCTGTTGTCACATATCTTTTTTCATTTCTAATTTTTTTGATTTGACTCTTCTCTCTCTCTTTCTCTCTCTGTTTCTTTTCTTTTCTTTCTTTTTTTTTTTTTTTTTTTCCTTCATGAGTCTGGCTAAAAGCCTGTGAATTTTTTTTTTTTAATCTTCTCAAAGAACCAGTTTGTAGTTTCATCAATCTTTATTATTGTTTCTTTCATTTTGTTTTCATTATTTCTGCTTGGATCTTTATGATTTCTTTCTTTCTAGTAATTTTGGGTTTTTTTTTTTTGTTGTTGTTGTTCTTCTTTTTCTAGTTGTTTTACGTGTAAAATTAGGTTGTCTATTTGATGTTTTTCTTGTTTCTTGAGGTAGGATTGTATTGCTATAAACTTCCCTCTTAGAACTGCTTTTACTGCACCCTACAGGTTTTGAGTTGTCATGTTTGCATCATCATTTGTTTCTAGAAATTTTTTGATTTCCCTTTTGATTTCTTCAGTAACCTGTTGGTTACTTAGAAAAATGTTGTTTAATCTCCTTGTGTTTGTGTTTTTTACGGTTCCCCCCCCCCTTGTAATTGATATCTAGTCTCATAGTGTTGTGGTCAGAAAAGATGCTTGATACGATTTCAATTTTCTTAAGTTTACTGAGGTTTGATTTGTGACTCAAGATTTGATCTATCCCAGAGAATGTTCCATGTGCACTCGAGAAGAAGGTGTCTTCTGCATTTGGATGGAATGTCTTGAAGATATCAATGAGATCCATCTCATCTAATGTATCATTTAAGACTTGTGTTTCCTTATTTTCTGCTTTGATGATCTGTTCATCGGTGTAAGTGGGGTGTTAAAGTCTCCTAGCTATTATTGCGTTACTGTCAATTTCTCCTTTTATGTCTGTTAGTGTTTGTCTTATGCATTGAAGTGCTCCTATGTTGGATGCATAGATATTTATCATTTCTCTTTCTTTCTTCTGGATTGGTCCCTTGATCATTATGTAGTGTCCTTCCTTATCTCTTGTTATTCTTTATTGTAAGGTCTGTTTTGTCTAATATGGGGATTGCTACTCCACCTTTCTTTTCTTGCTATTTTCATGGAATATATTCTTCCATCCTCTCACTTTCAGTCTGTATGTATCTTTAAGTCTGAAGTTGGTTTCTTGTAGACAGCATATATATGGGTCTTGTTTTTATGTCCATTCAACTAGTTTGTGTCTTTTGGTTGGAGCATTTAATTCATTTACATTTAGAGTAATTATTGATATATATGTTCCTATTGCTATTGTATTAATTGTTTGGGGTTGATTTTGTAGATTTTTTTCTACTCTTGTATTTCTTGACTATGTAAGTCCCTTTATCATTTGTTGTAAAGCTGATTTGGTGGTACTGAATTCTTTTAACTTTTACTTGTCTGAAAAACATTTTATTTCTCCATCAATTTTGAATGAGATCCTTGCTGGTTACAGTAATCTTGGTTGTAGATTTTTCCCTTTCAATAATTTAAATATATCCTGCCATTCCTTCTGGCCTGTAGAGTTTCTGCTGAAAGATGAGCTGTTAAGCATATGGGGTTTTCCTTGTATGTTACTTGATGCTTTTCCCTTGCTGTTTTTAATATTCTTTCCTTGTGTTTAGTCTTTGTTAGTTTGATTAGTATGTGTCTTGACATGTTTCTCCTTAGATTTAACCTGTATATGACTATTTATGCCTCTTGGACTTGATTGACTATTTCCTTTTGCATGTTTGGCAAATTTTTAATTTTAAAAATTAAATTTTAATTTTCAAGAATTTTTTCATACACTTTTTTTCCCCTCTTATTCTGGGACCCCTATAATTCAAATGTTGTAGTGTTTAATATTGTCCCAGAGGTCTCAGATTATTCTCAGTTCTTTTCATTAAAAAAAAAATTTTTTTTCTGCTCTTCAGAAGTTATCTCTACCATTTTATCTTCCATCTCACTGATTTGTTCTTCTGCTTCAGATATTCTGATTTTATTTCCATCTGGAGTATTTTTAATTTCAGTAATTGTGTTGTGTGTCTCTGTCTGTTTATTCTTTAATTCTTCTAAGTCATTATTAATTGATTCTTGCATTTTCTCCATTTCATTTTCAAGGTTTTGATCATCTTTACTATCATTATTCTGAATTCTTTTTCAGGTAGTTTGCCTATTTATTCTTCATTTATTTGGACTTCTGTGTTTCTAGTTTGTTCCTTCATTTGTGTAGTCTTTCTCTGCCTTTTCATTGTATTTTTAACATATTGTGTTTGATGTCTCCTTTACCCATGATTCAAGGAAAGCTGGATTCTTTCCTTGAAGAAGGTTGAATTATTTCTTGCTTTTGGTTTCTGCCATCCTAAGGTTGGTCCAGTGGTTTGTGTAAGCTTCATAGAGGGTGACTGAATAGTCCCAGTATTTTAATGGAGGAGAAAAATCAATAGCTGCTATGCTGACATTATATCATTGTATGTTTACCAAGTTTATAATGTGTTTCTGCTACATGGGTAAAGTCTAGGAGGTAGAAAAAGCACACTTGCTGGTGGTTCTCCAAGTTCGGCATTATTGATAACTATTTGGGACTGCTAACACTAGGGACAGAGGCTTCTCCCTGTGGCTCAGCAATAAAGAATCCTCCTGTCACTGCAGCAGAGGCAGGTTCAATTTCTCAATCGGGAATATCCATTAAAGAAGGAAATGGCAACCCACTCCAGTATTCCTGCCTGGGAATTCCCATGGGCTAAGGTTTATAGGGTCACAAAGAGTCAGACACAACTTAGCAACTAAACAACCACCACCAATATTCTTCTGTGTGTGCTCAGTCATACTCAATTCTATGTGACCCCAGATTTTCTCAGAGCAGTAAGTGTGGATAGTAGCCAACTATCCTTCACCAGTCAGTTCTTTGCCTCAGATATTTATCCTTGCAGACCTTCTGCATGAAATGACATGCCCACCTTCACCATGGCATCAAAATATATATTTCACAATTGACCCAGTTTCCCAATCACTGCTTGTAGTCCTACTTTCAGCCACTTAACTTGACAAATATTTCAAGGAAGGAAAAAAAAAAAAAAAAGCGAGAGAGAATGCTGCAAATGAGGCCTCTTGGACTGGCAAAGAGAACTCCAAATCTGATTGTGCCTGAACCTCTCCATAAGTGGATGGTTCCAAATGGGAAAGACTAATTTTGTGAGGCTGCTGCTGTGTCCCCTAAAGTTGTATACCATTTAAAAATTAATATTTGATGAGTGATAAGTCCAAGGTATTTCAATAGACCAGAAAAGAAAGGCTTTCCAGAATTTGGATTTGAAAAGAGTGTAGGGATGAAGTGGGATAAGTTCACATAAAGAAGAAAAACTGTGAAGAAGTTCAATTTTAATAAATCAGAAGTAAGTGAACTTACTCTCACCTTGCAGAATCCACATTCCATAGCTGTGTGGCCTGGCATGACCCAGTACAGCAGTCTCTTGCCTCTCACCATTGTATCTTTTCCTCATTCAACCTTACTGCTCTGACTTCGGATAAGAAAAACATTTAATTTTATGTAGGTAATCTTCAGCCACAGAAACCCTCAGAATTTTCAATATAGGAAACTGATCAGACAGTGATGGTCCTGCTTACAAAAGTAATAAGTAACACTTATGTAGTTCAGTACAGTTGATAATGTTCTTTTGTGTTATGTCTTTTAGTCTTAAAAAACTCTGTTAAACGAATAACAATATCATTTCAATTTTTGGATAAGAAAATCAAGGCTCAGAGAGATTGTATATTTTGTCCAAGATTATATCAATAGGCAATTTCCCTTGTAACAAAGATGGTAAAGAGTCTGCTTGCAATTCAGGAGACTGGAGTTTAATCTCTGGGTAGGAAAGATCCCCTGGAGAAGGGAATGGCAACCCACTCCAGTATTCTTGGCTAGAGGATTCCATGGAGCGATCATGGGGTCGCTAAGAGTCAGACATGACTGAGTACTAAACAGAATGTCAACAGGGAGTGGAGCAGGACTTGAACCCAGCTCTCATAACTAGTATTTTCAGTGCTCTTTGTGATATGTGGCAAAAGAAATCATGTGCCTCACTAGTTGGGTGGGTCCTCTAAGGTTATTTCCAAACCCAGCCAAAAGTATAACTCCAGACACCCTTCTGGATGTCAAGTAATTCCAGTGTGAGGGAAAAGAATAACAAACATGGAGACCACAGAGGTCCTAACGGGACAGGATGTGGACAGTGCGTCAGGTCCTGATTTCACTCACTCACAGACAAGGCCAAGAAGGAATGTAATCTTACCATAGCCTAGAATCCTTCAATAAAAGAAGAATAAGCTAGAATTCATCATTATTAATTCTGGGTTATCTTAAGAAAGTGGAAGTTTCTCAAAATATTGAAACTAGAACTACCACTTGATTCTTCAATTCCACTTCTGGGTATATATCCCAAGGAAATGAAAACAAGATCTTAAAGAGATATCTGCATCCCCATGTTCATTGTGGCTTTTTTCACAAAAACCAAGATATGGAAACTATCTAGGTTTTGATGGATAAATATATTTTAAAAAAAGTCTTTCTCTCTCACACACACACATAGATGCACACACACACACATACACACACACAGGAATATCATTCAAACTTAAAGAAGAAGGAAATTCTCTCATTTGATATAACAAGGATAAATCTGGAAGGCGTTATGCTAAGTGAAATAAGATAGACATAGAAAAACAAATATTGCTTTATCTCATTTATATGTGAAATCTAAGATAGGCAAACTGGTAGAAGCAGACTGGTTGTTGCCAGAGGAGGAGGGGGGAAATGAGGAGATGTTGGTCAAATGGTACAAAGTTTCATTTATGCAGATGAATGAATTCTGGAGGACTAATGTATAGCATGGTTAGCAGAGTTTAGTATTGTATTATATATTTTGCTAAGAGGGTAATAAAACTTAAATTTAATCTTCTCAAAGTGTATACATAACACACAACATGATAACTATGATAACATGATAATGGCTAAATTATTTAGCTTGACTCTGGTGATCTTTTTTCCACATATATATATATATATATATATATATATCTCAAAACATCAAATATAAATTTTATGTGTCAATGATGTCTCAGTAAAGTTGCTTTAAGAAGTAAGTGATTATAACAGGAGGATATGGTTACAAAATTGCAATCTGCTATAGATTCCAAAACCCAGCCGTGATGCAGAAGAGTTAATATTAATACCTAACTTTTATTGGACACTTAGTATCTGCTTTACCTGTCTTATTTAATCCACACCAGATCCTATCTGAAAGGTACCATTGTTGTTCCCATTTTATACAGGGGAACTCTGAGACTTTTGAGAGGTTAACCCATTCACAAGAGTTACAAGCAGCTCTAGGAGTCAAGATTGCTTTGACTTCAGCACTTATCCTCTCCATCACTATATCACATGACATAGATTTGAAGTCTGTCTTCACCTTCCCCTTACTAGCCACAAAAATCATTTCATTATGACATGGGGACTACACAAACGTGCTGGCCACAACATTTACAGTATTCTAGCTGAGATGGAAACCAAGGTACATCGGAGCAAAGTGTTTTAATATCTTCCTGTGCTAGCAGTTATAAAAATAAGACTGTGCTTCAGGTTCAAAGAATGAAAATGTGTGAAGGTAGAAGGAGCTCTCAAAGTCATCTTTTAGAATTATGTCTTGACTGGCCCTTGTAAACAACTTTTATATTCCACTTTTGGACTGTGTATAATGAAAGGACTAACATTTTCAGCTATAACTGGAGCACAGCAGTTGAGGGTTTTGTAGCTGGAAAGGTGAAAATTGGTGGAAAGGGTGAGCTGTAGGGATTCCTTGCCTCTGCAAGGACACGGTTTCTGTCTACTCCCAGTGGGAACGGCCTGCATAAAGCAAACAAGGTAAGAATACAAGTTAAATCACACTGTGCCTTCTCAGCATAAAATGAAGCTCTTATCAGCATGTTTCACTTCTGATTTTAATGTCATTGGACCTTCTCTCTTGCTCACTAAAATGGAGATTATAGTGAAAAAGTAAAAGTGAAAGTCACTCAATTGTGTCGACTATACAATCCATGGAGTTCTCCAAGCCAGAATACTGGAGTGGATAGCCTTTCCCTTCTCTAAGGGATCTTCCCAAACCAGGGATTGAACTCAGGTCTCCCATATTGCAGGCAGATTCTTTACCAGCTGAGCCATCAGAGAAGACCAAAGTGGAGAACACAGTTTTATTTTATTTTTTTACAATTAATTTATTTTAATTGGAGATCAATTATTTTACAACATTGTGGTGGTTTTGGTCATACATTGACCAGAATCAGTCATGGGTGTACATGGGTCCTCCCATCCTGAAACCCCCTCCCACCTCCCTCTCCACCCCATCCTTCTGGGTTGTCCCAAAGCACCAGCTTTGAGTGTCCTGCCTCAACTTGCACTGGTCATCTGTTTTATGTATGGTAATAAACATGTTTCAATGCTGTTCTGTAATGAGGTAGATGAAGCTGGAGCCTATTATATGGAGTGAAGTAAGTCAGAAAGAGAAACACCAATACAGTATATTAACATATATATATATATATATATATATATATATATATATATATATATATATACATATATATGGAATTTAGAAAGACAGTAACAATGGCCCCCCCTATGCAAGACAGCAAAAGAGACCATGTATAGTTTTCTTTATTTTTATTCTTCCCTTAAAAAATCTACAAGCTACAAAACTATAAGATTCCAGGTGCCCACCTAGAATTCAAAAACTTATATGATTTGCATTTGTGATGGAGATCTCAAGAGAAATCTTTGATGAGTAGTTTCTTTCCTCCTCTGTTTCATGCTTTACATAATAATATCTATAGTTTCAGGTCACAGTTATGAATATTCAGAAAAGGATAATATGAGCTTATTGATCCCCTTTTACCTGAGTTTCAGAAAGTAGGCCTCACAGCTAATTCAGTGATGCCAGCTAATGAATAAGTCCTGAATTTCCCATTCAGTCTTAACCTTAACTGTGCTAAAAATGAGTGTTTTCTAAGGTAAGACCCTATCACAAAATCAGGATTGTTATCATACTTAATCCTGCAGACTAGACAGAAATCATAAACTATGGGAGCAGAATAATATGCCTGTCTTGTCTGCTGTCTTTAATAACAATCAGATCACAAATACAGACCACTTCATTTTTCACCCTTTTATATAAGAATGGGAGAAGGAAATGGCAACCTGATCCAGTACTCTTGCCTGGAAAATCCTATGGTCAGGGGAGCCTGGTAGGCTACAGTCCATGGGGTCGTGAAGAGTCAGACACGACTGAGCGACTTCACTTTCACTCACTGGGGAAGGAAATGGCAACCCTCTCCAGTATTCTTGCCTGGAGAATCCCAGGGATAGGGGAGCCTAGTGGGCTTCTGTCTATGGGGTTGCACAGAGTCGAACACAACTGAAGTGACTTAGCAGCAGCAGCAGCAGCAGCAGAGCCTATAAGAATGACTGTGAGAACAGAATGTGATATTGTTGTACTTCCCCCAAACCCAACAATAGTTTGTTGCTGGAATACAAAAAAAGAAAGAAAGGGGAAAAAAAAAAAAAGTCATGAGTGATTGAGCCATATCATGGCAGGTAAACTAGGGGAGTATTCTTACCTGGAACAATTTATTATCTTAAAACTTATGGTATTGTGCTCAGGATTATGAGGGAACCGTGAAGAGCTATGCTAATAATGGTACTTCTCATCCAAGGCTCTTTGTTAAAATAGGAGATTTTTTTTTTTTTCCTGATAAAATCAGTAGCACATGGTAAACAGTGTATACTGCAGGTGGGACAAAGCAGTCTTTAGACTCTGATAGCCTTTTCTTTAGTTCTTACTCCTCTGCCATGATAGATTATATCCTTTCTCAGAACTTCAGTGGCCTCATCTACAAAATGGGCCTAATAATATGTTTAAGATGGTTGTGGTGATGAATAAATGGGACACAATTGTAAAATGCTGGCAATGGTAGATGCTCAGTAAATAGTGCTTTAGTATTATTATCAAAGAGTATATAGTTTTGTGGAGAAGAGCAGTGGCTTTGGTTCATTTGGAAGACAATAGCTTTTAATTTTGTCATGTCACTTCCCTCCTCAAAACAAATTCATTGCTTTGCACTGCATATACAATACAGTCATTTTCTGTGAGTGTGTATGTCCATCTGTCTGTCTGTCTCTCTCTCTGTCTCTCTTGTCTCTCTGCATCTGTCTGTCTCTTTTACAACACACTTATAGACATGAAATCCATTTTGGAGTCATCATCCTCTGGATTACTGTCCTGAATCAGGGATTTGGCTCCTGCTGCCTCAGTCACCTAGAATGTCAATTCCTCTTCTCTCACCCTGTTGAACTGTTAAAAAACTATTCCACTCTTGTATTCTTCTCCACAGGTCTTTTCACAAGGCCTTCAGCTCAAATTAAGGCTCTCTGCTTCTTCAAGTAATCTTTGTTGTTTTAATACCTCTACCTTAGTGCTCTACACTGGCAGCTATGTAGTAAAGGAGTCTTTCTGCTTTTTTCCCTGCCTCACAAGAATGTGAGAATCCACCAGGCCAAGAATTGTGACATATTCACCTTTGCATTCCTCCCAGCAATGGACCTAGTAAATGGATATAAATTTGAGTTGAAGTTCAATGTTTATGAAGCTCCTATCTCTGTTCTGAACTTTTCAGTACTTTATTTGTGATTTGTGTCTTATTATTTCATGCTTCTTGGCAGCCACTTACTTTACAAATACCAGTCCTTTTATATAAGTCACTTCTAGACAATTTGTGGGCTCATTCAGGAATTTAGAAATTGTTATTTTTGTTGTTTTGCTGAAATGTCTTTCTCATCTGTTTCCTTGTGAATGACCCTTTAAATAACCAGCATTAACAATAGGAAACAAACTAAAACAAGCGTTTGGAATGCAGCATCTCTTCCAGTGCTACTTTATGGGTGAAAGAAGGATCTCAGATATATCAGGATTGGATCTGCTTTAGGAAGAAATTTTGCTCTGGTTTGTTAGTTTATTTTCAGGTGGAAGGCTCAGGCAGCAAAAGGCCAGAAATGTCCAGGGGACAGGTCAGAAATGCTTGAAATGTTGGAAAGTCCAGTTTCCTACTACCATCTTCAGTTTAGCTGTTTTACAGTAGCATTAGGTGAAGACACATGCTTGTTCAGAGCCCCCAAATACCTCATTGTTTCATTCTTCAGCCCTTTGGTGGTAGCCAGGTAAGTGAGGTTCGAAGGTAAACGAACCAACCCAAGTCCCATAGGAAATTAGGGAGAAAGCTGGAGGCCAGGACAAGAGTCTCTAGGCTCTGAGTGCACTGTTTTCTCCTCTCCTACATCCTGTTGTTGTTAATGTTGCTGTTGTTCACTCGTGTCTGACTCTTTGCCACCCCATGGGCTGCACCATGCCAGGCTTCCCTGTCCTTCACTGTCTTCCAGAGTTTATTCAAACTCACATCCATTGAGTCAGTGATGCCATCCAACCATCTCATTCTCTGTCATCCCCTTCTCCTGACTTTAGTCATTCCCAGCATCAGGGTCTTTTCCAATGAGTCAACTCTTCGCATCAGATGGCTGAAGTATAGGAGATTTAGCTTCAGCATAGTCTTTCCAATGAATATTCAGGGTTGATTTCTTTTCATATTGAATGGTTTGATCTCCTTGCTTTCCAAAAGACTCTCGAGAGTCTTCTCCTGTACCACAGTTCGAAGGTATCAGTTCTTCAGTGCTCAGCCTGTTTTGTTGTCCAGCTCTCACATCCATACATGACTACTGGAAAAACCATAGCTTTGACTATATGGACCTTAGCAGGTAAAAGTAATGTCTGCTTTTTAATATGTGTTCTAGGTTTGTCATACTTTTTATTTGAAGAAGCATGTGTCTTTTAATTTCGTGGCTGCAGTCACCATTCTCAGTGATTTTGGAGCCCAAGAAAATAAAGTCTGTCATTGTTCCCCCATCTGTTTGCCATGAAGTGATGGGAACAGATGCCATGATCTTCATTTTTTTAAATGTTGAGTTCTAATCCAGCTTTTTCAGTCTCCTCTTTAACGTTCCTCAAGAAGCTCTTTTATTTCTCTTCATTTTCTGCCATAAGAGTGGTCTCCTCTGCATTTCTGAGATTACTGATATTTTTCTCTTGGCAATCTTGATTCTGGCTTGTGCTTCATCCAGCCCAGTATTTCACATGATGTACTCTGCATATAAGTTAAATAAGCCGGGAGACAATGTACAGCCTTGACATACTCCTTTCCCAATTTGGAAACAGTCTGCTGTTTCATGTCCAGTTCTAACTGTTGCTTCTTGACCTGCATACAGGTTTCACAGGGGGCAGGTAAGGTGGTTTAACATGCCCATCTCTTTAGAATTTTCCAGTTTGCTGTGATCCACACAGTAGTCTCTTCCAGGTCATGGATTACTCACACAATCCAAATTGTGTTATTTTCAAGGTTCACCTAAGGAATTAGTCACTGACTTTATCATTGCCTCTTTTTACTTTGAGAGGTAGAGCCAGACTTTGCCATTATTGAACTCTGTGGCTCCACAAATGAAGAGACTGATGTGGTCTAATTGCCTGAAATCTCCTCTTAGCAGCAGAGAGCTTGCCAGTGAGCACCTGTGTTTTGTTCTTTGGTTCCTTTGTGGTCCTGGCTCCTCGTACAATTGACACTCTGTTTGTATTGCTTTCTTTCCTTGTTGTGGGCGATGAGAGGGGGCAGGGATTCTTTTAGGTTGTTTTTAGGTTCTTTTAGGTTGTTTGTCCATAGGTATACTACACTGTATTTAGCATTTTAACGTCACTGAAACTGAGATGTTTCTTATAGTCAATCATGTGTGACAGCTTGTCATTATATTTTCTTAAATGATGGTCCATGTTACTGTCTTGCCATTGTGGAATTAAAAATATTCATAGTTCAAATTGTATAAAGTGCTTTCCTATAAAATAATAAGAGCTAAAACATATAGAATGCTCTTTGTGTCAGGCACTGTGGGCTTGATGTGTCATACTAAATAATTTATCCCCTCCTCATAATGGCTTCCAGCTGGCATTATCCCCCATTTCATAGAAGAGGAAAATGATAAAATAATTTTGTAAAACTCACAAAAGTAGTAGGATACAGAGCTATAACCACACCCAAGGAGCTTTAATACAAACCTGAAATTCTTTCCTCTTCTCCTCCTACTGAGTTTTGCTCTCAATCCTAGAGTCAAACGGGTGGCAAAATTAGCATCATAAGAGCACAAACTCTCAAGTGACCTTGTATAAGTTACTCAACCATTTTGTGCCTCATCTGTAAAATGGGGATGAATATAGGACCTTCTTATAGGCAGTTGTGAGGATTCAAGGAGATGAACTATATAAAACACTGATCCTGGGATGGAGGTGGGGTTACACACCATGGGTTAAGTAAATGTGAGTGATATTAACCAAAATTTTGGAAATGGAGACCCGCTTGAAATAAAGAGACATCTGTCTGTGGTCTATTAGGATTGCAGCCTGTAAGACACAGGTTCAAATAACACTTGAATTGAGTTCCAGTGGACTGGGAGAGGTTTTTAAAAGCAAAGAACACTTGAATAGTGTTCCAGTGGACTGGGAGAGGTTTTTAAAGGCAAAGAACTGCAAATTGTTTGTCAAGAAGTATGACTGGAGCTGACAGGACCTAGGGATATTTTGTTAAGCAAGGGTTCTTTGGGGTTCAAAATTATTTCATAGTTGCAAAGTAGGGTGTATTTTTGAAACTACTAGTTCGCAACTGGCAACTGCTAGCAGATATTGTTTTGAAGTATGGTGATAGCCTTGAATTTGATACAGTTCAGACAACTCAAGTTCTCAGTGATACAGGGATGTGTCTAAAACCACATTCACAATAGCCACCTGGCTCCACTTTGGATACCCGAATTATAGTTCCTCTATTTTAATGTTTTAACGATATGAAATATGTCACCAGTGATAATGTCACTCCTTCATTTTCCGTGTCCCTTTTGGGTATCATCCTCATCTTAGAAATGACTGCCAGCTCTTTCTATCAGCCATATTCCCAGAAGCCTCTGAGATGTCCTGTGTTGTGTGCACACTTCCAAGAGAGCTGGAGGGGAACTGTGGACTTGGGAACAGAGTCTTGGAAGCAATATAATGCCCTACAACATTACAGTATTAGATTGCAGATGTATTTCATCACCCCATGCTCTATCTAGTTGTTGCTGTGAGTTTTATTATATAGCTAAATATCATTGGGACCTTTTTTAATATTCTCTTTTTTATTAAAAATAATATATTATTATTCAGGCTAATGTCTTGCAGTAAAGTAGACTCAAGCTCTATTGAGTATCAACTTATATGTGTGTGTGCTTAGTTGTTCAGTCATGTCTGACTCTTTGATACACTATCAGACTATAGTCCACAGGCTCCTCTGTCCATGAGATTCTCCAAGCAAGAACACTGGAGTGGGTAACCATTCCCTTCTCCAGGTGATCTTCCCAACTGAAGGATCAAACCAGGGTTTCTTGCATTGCAGGCAGATTCTTTATCATATGTTGTTGTTGTACAGTTTCTCAGTCATGTCTGACTCTGCAACCTCATGGACTGAAGCACACCAGGCTTTCCTGTCCTTCACTGTCTCCTGGAGTTCTCTCAAACGCATGTCCACTGAGTAGATGATGCCATCCAACGATGTCATCCTGTTGTTCCCTTCTCTATCACCCTCCATCTCTTCCAGTATCAGAGTCTTTTCCAATGAGTAAACTTGTCAAATCAGGTGGCCAAAGTGTTGGAGCTTCAGCTTCAGCATCAGTGCTTCCAATGAATATTCAGGGTTGATTTCCTTTAGGATTGACTGATTTGATCTCCTTGGAGTCCAAGGGACTGTTGACTAAAATATATGCACAACTTGAGAGTTTTGAGTTAAATTTTATTTGGAACAAAATGAAGTTTGCAGCCTTGGAGGCAGCATCTCAGATAGCTCTGAGAGACTGCCCCAAAGTGGCAGTGGGGAAGGTCAATATATAAGGTTTTTGTGAAGAGGGACTTCAATACCATTATGCACTCATTTTACAAAAGATTTTTGTTAGTCATAAGGAACTGATGTCACCATGAAGGGACTTAGTGCTTATCTAGATATGAGGAGATGCAAGGGTTGAGATTGTAAAATCTGTTCCAAAAAACATCCAATTATCTAAAGACCTGTCCCTTCGGATTCCCTGGAGCACAAAATGCCTCATCAAACTCCCTCAGAGGTTGTTGAAGATCAACTGCTATAGCAGCACTAGGTTCAATCTCTGCAGCAGAAGATGGCAAATACCATTATTGTTCAGTCATTGGCAATGCTCTTGGTTAGTGCCAATTTGTAGTTGACAAGAGTCTTCTCCAGCACCTCAGTTCAAAAGCACTATTTTTTTCAGTGCTCAGCCTTCTTTGTGATCCAGCTCTCACACCCGTACATGACTATGGAAAAAACCATAGCTTTGGCTATACAGGCCTTTGTCAGCAAAGGGATGACTCTGCTTTTCAATACACTGTCTAGGCTTCTCATGGCTTTTCTTCCAAGGAGCAACCATCTTTTAATTTCATGGCAGCAGTCAACCATCCACAGTGACTTTGGAGCCCAAGAAAATAAAGCCTGTCACTGTTTCCATTGTTTTCCCATCTATTTGCTGTGAAGTGATGGGACTGGATGTTTTGCCAAAAGTTTTCACTTTCGACTCAGGTTCAAAGGATTTGTTAACAAAATAAGTCACTTATTATATACAGATAAATAATACAAATTCTTATTAGAGAACTATCTACTATACTTGCAATGTACTAACATTACAAGGGAAACAAAGACATAGAACAGCAGAGTAGAGCAACAGTACATACATCACCAAATGGCCCCCAGACTTAAACAGTGCTGGGAAGTCCTATGTGACAGCAATCCAGAGTTGCAGTTGGGAAAATGTCCCAGGCAGCTTGTCCACTCAGTGGGTGAGACTTCAAAGATACAGTTCAGGGATTCCCACTTATAATCCCAGGATGGACTCAAACTGATATGATCATCAATCTGTGACCAAATTGCCAGCCTGGTTTAATGTTAATGCTGTTGGTTTCCTCATGTGAAATTTGAAATCTTGCTAAACATGGAGCTTGGTTGGTCACGCCCTCTCCAAGGACTCAAGACTCCTAAGTCTCAAGGTTCTTCTCAAGTTTCCTCTCAAGTTCCCTTTCGATCTCAAGATTCCTACCTCATATTATCTATGGTGCTACAAATCTTGCACTCACAGCAGTCAGTCACTCAAAGTCATTTCCAATCAGGACAGTGTCCAGGAAGGTTAGAAACAAGGTCAGAGTGTTGTAGGAAGGGGCCCCTTCCAAGGCCCGAAACTGAGCTCTTGTCTAACACTTGGAAATGAATTGTCTGAAGAGACACATATGCTGACTAAGCAAGAGGTTTTATTGGGAAAGGGCGCTGGGTCAGAGAGCAGTAGGACCAGGAGAACTGTTCTGCCACATGACTCGATGGGATTAGTTTCTGGATTGTATTTAGCTGGGAGCTGACTGTGGCTCAGATCATGAATTCCTTATTGCCAAATCCAGACTTAAATAAAGTAGGGAAAACTACTGGGCCATTTAGGTTGACTTAAATCAAATTAATTATGGTTATACAGTGGAAGTGAAAAATAAATGTAAGGGACTAGATCTGCTAGACAGAGTACCTGATGAACTATGGATGGAGGTTCGTGACATTGTACAGAAGACAGGGATCAAGATCATCCCCAAGAAAAAGAAATACAAAAAAGCAAAATGACTGTCTGAGGAGGCCTTACAAATAGCTGTGAAAAGAAGAGAAGTGAAAAGCAAAAGATCAAAGAAAGACATACCTATTTGGATGCAGAGTTACAAAGAATAACAACAGTGAGAGTTTTACTTCTTCTTTTCCAATCTGGATTCCTTTTATTTCTTTTTCTGCTCTGATTGCTGTGGCTAAAACTTCCAGAACTATGTTGAATAGTAGCACTGAAGGTGGATATCCTTGTCTTGTTCCTGACCTTAGGGGAAATGCTTTCAATTTTTCACCATTAAGGATAATGTTTGCTGTGGGTTTGTCATACATAGCTTTTATTATGTTGAGGTATATTCCTTCTATTCCTGCTTTCTGGAGAGTTTTTATCATAAATGGATGTTGAATTTTGTCAAAGGCTTTCTCTGCATCTATTGAGATAATCATGTGGCTGTTAGTTTTCAATTTGTTAATGTGGTGTATTACATTGATTGATTCGTGGATATTGAAGAATCCTTGCATCCCTGGGATAAAGCCCACTTGGTCATGGAGTATGATCTTTTTAATGTGTTGTTGGATTCTGATTGCTAGAATTTTGTTAAGGATTTTTGCATCTATGTTCATCAGTGATATTGGCCTGTAGTTTTCTCTTTTTGTGGCATCTTTGTCAGGTTTTGGTATTAGGATGATAGTGGCCTCACAGAATGAATTTGGAAGTTTACCTTCCTCTGCAATTTTATGGAAGAGTTTGAGTAGGATAGGTGTTAACTCTTCTCTAAATTTTTGGTAGAATTCAGCTGTGAAGCTATCTAGACCTGGGCTTTTGTTTGCTGGAAGGTTTCTGATTACAGTTTTGATTTCCATGCTTGTGATGGGTCTGTTAAGATTTTCTATTTCTTCCTGGTTCAGTTTTGGAAAGTTGTACTTTTCTACGAATTTGTCCATTTCTTCCAGGTTGTCCATTTTATTGGCGTATAATTGCTGATAGCAGTCTCTTATGATCCTTTGTATTTCTGTGTTGTCTGTTGTGATCTCACCAATGTCATTTCTAATTTTATTGATTTGATTCTTCTCCCTTTGTTTCTTGATGAGTCTGGCTAATGGTTTGTCAATTTTATTTATCCTTTCAAAGAACCAGCTTTTGGCTTTGTTGATTTTTTGCTATGGTTTTTTTTTGTTGTTGTTGTTGTTGTTTCTTTTGCATTTATTTCTGTCCTAATTTTTAAGATTTCTTTCATTTTACTAACCATGGGTTTCTTCATTTCTTCCTTTTGTAGTTGCTTTAGGTGTAGAGTTAGGTTATTTATTTGACTTTTTTCTTGTTTCTTGAGGTATGCCTGTATTGCTATGAACTTTTCCCTTAGCACTGCTTTTACAGTGTCCCACAGTGTTTGGGTTGTTGTGTGTTTTCATTTTCATTCTTTTCTATGCATATTTTGATTTCTTTTTTGATTTCTTCTGTGATTTGGTGGTTATTCAGCAGCGTGTTGTTCAGCCTCCATATGTTGGAATTTTTAGTAGTTTTTTCTCCTGTAATTAAGAGCTAATCTTACTGCATTGTGGTCAGAAAAGATGCTTGGAATTATTTTCATTTTTTTTTAATTTACCAAGGCTAGATTTATGGCCCAGGATGTGATCTATCCTGGAGAAGGTTCCATGTGCACTTGAGAAAAAGGTGAAATTCATTGTTTTGGGGTGAAATGTCCTATAGATATCAATTAGGTCTAACTGGTCTATTGCATCATTTAAAGTCTGTGTTTCCTTGTTAATTTTCTGTTTAGTTGATCTATCCATAGGTGTGAGTGGGGTATTAAAGTCTCCCACTATTATTGTGTTATTGTTAATTTCCCCTTTCATACTTGTTAGCATTTGTTTTACATATTGTAGTGCGCCTATGTTGGGTGCATATATTTTTATAATTGTTATATCTTCTTCTTGGATTGATCCTTTGATCCTTATGTAGTGGCCTTCTTTGTCTCTTTTCACAGCCTTTGTCTTAAAGTCTATTTTATCTGATATGAGTATTGCTACTCCTGCTTTCTTTTGGTCTCTATTTGCATGGAATAACTTTTTCCAGCCCTTCACTTTCAGTCTGTATGTGTCCCCTGTTTTGATGTGGGTCTCTTGTAGACAACATATATAGGGGGCTTGTTTTTGTATCCATTCAGCCAGTTTTTGTCTTTTGGTTGGGGCTTTCAACCCATTTACATTTAAGGTAATTATCGATAAGTATGATCCCATTGCCATTTACTTTATTGTTTTGGGTTTGAGTTTATACACCCTTTTTGTGTTTCCTGTCTAAAGAAGAATTTTTAGCATTTGTTGGAGAGCTGGTTTGGTGGTGCTGAATTCTCTCAGGTTTTGCTTGTCTGTAAAGATTTTGATTTCTCCCTCATATTTGAATGAGATCCTTGCTGAGTAAAGTAATCTGGGCTGTAGATTATTTTTTCATCACTTTAAGTATGTCCTGCCATTCCCTCCTGGCCTGAAGAGTTTCTATTGAAAGATCAGCTATTATCCTTATGGGAATCCCCTTGTGTGCTATTTTATTTTATTTTTTCTCTTGCTGCTTTTAATATTTGTTCTTTGTGTTTGATCTTTGTTAATTTGATTAATACATGTCTTGGGGAGTTTCACCTTGCATTTATCCTGTTTGAGACTGGTTTTCTTGGGCTTGGGTGATTATTTCCTAACCCATTTTAGGGAAGTTTTCAACTATTATCTCCTCAAGTATTTTCTCATGGTCTTTCTTTTTGTCTTCTTCTGGGACTCGTATGATTCGAATGTTTGGGCATTTAACATTGTCCTGGAGGGCTCTGAGATTGCCCTCATTTCTTTTAATTCATTTTTATTTTTTCTTCTCTGATTCATTTATCTCTACCATTCTATTTCCTACTTCACTAATCCTATCTTCTGCCTCCATTATTCTACTGTTGGTTCCCTCCAGAGTGTTTTTGATCTCATTTATTGCATTATTTATTATATATTGACTCTTTTTTTATTTATTCTAGGTCCTTGTTAAATCTTTCTTGCATCTTCTCAATCCTTGTCTCCAGGCTGTTTATCTGTGAATCTATTTTGATTTCCAGATTTTGGATAATTTTCACTATCATTATTTGGAATTCCTCATCAGGTAGATTACCTATCTCTTCTTTTGTTTGGTTTGTTGGGCATTTATCCTGTTCCTTTAACTGCTGGGTATTCCTCTGTCTCTTCATCTTGTTTATATTGCTGTGTTTGGGGTGGTCTTTTTGTGTTCTGTCAGTTTGTAGTGTTCTCTTTACTGAGGAGTTTCCTTGCTGTTGGTGGGGTTGTACGGGTGGCTTTTCAAGGTTTCCTGTTTAGGGAAGCGTGAGTCGATGTTTTGGTGGGTGGAGCTGGATTTCTTCTCTCTGAAGTACAGTGAAGTGTCCAGTAATGAGTTATAAGATGTCAGTGGGTTTGGAGTGACTTTGGGCAGTCTGTTTATTGAAGATCAGGGATGTGTTCCTGTGTTGCTGGAAAATTTGCATGGTATGTCTTGCTCTGGAACTTGTTGGCCCTTGGGTGGTGCTTGGTTTCAGTGTAGATATGGAGGCCTTTGGTGAGTTCCTGTCAATTAATGTTCCCTGGAGTCCTCTGGTGTTCTCAGGATTTGGACTTAAGCCTCCTGTTTCTGGTTTTCAGTCTTATTTTTACAGTAGCCTCAAGACTTCTTCTATACAGCACCATTGATAAAACATCTAGGTTAAAGATGAAAAGTTTCTCCACAGTGAGGGACACCCAGAGAGGTTCAGAGTTACATGAAGACGAGAAGAGGGAGGAAGAAGTTAGAAGTGACCCGAATAAGATGAGGTGGACTCAAAAGAGGAGAGAGTAAGCTAGCCAGTAATCACTTCCTTATGTGTGCTCCACAGTCTGGACTGCTCAGAGATGTTCAGAGTTATACAGAGAAGAGAAGAGGGAGGAAGGAGATAGAGGCGGGCAGGAGGATAAAAGGGGGAATCAAAAGGAGAGAGACAGATCCAGCCAGTAATCAGTTCCCTAAGTGTTCCCCACCATCTGGAACACACAAAGAGATTCACAGAGTTGGGTTGAGAAGAGAAGGGGGAGGGAGGAAATAGAGACGATCTGGTGGAGAAAAAGGAGAGTCCAAAGGGGGAGGGAGCGGTCAAGCCAGTAATCTCGTTCCCAAGTAAAAACGGGTACTGAAGATTGGGTTCTTAAAGGTACAAAATTGATAACAAATACCAAAAAGCAAAGATTAAAAATCTAGAGTAGAGATTGGATTTTCAAAAATACAATATTAAAGAAAAGAAAAAAAAAAGTCACAACTTTTTTATTCTCCTCTTTCCTCTTCATGAAGAAACTCTTTAGTTCCTCTTTACTTTCTGCTATTAGAGGGTTGTCATCTGCATATCTGAGGTTATTGATATTTTCTTCTGACAATCTTGATACCAGTTTATGATTCATCCAGCCCAGTATTTCACTTGATATACTCTGCATATGTTACATAGGCATGGTGACATTATACAGCCTTTATGTTCCCCTTTTCCAATTTTGAAGCAATCTATTGTTCCATGTCTGGTTCTTACTGTTGTTTCTTGACCTACATACAGCCTTTGCAGGAGATAGGTAAGGTGTTGTGGTATTCCCATCTCTTTAAGAATTTTCCACAGTTTGTTGTGATCCACACAGTCAAAGATTTTAGCATAGTCAATGAAACAGAAATATATGCTTTTCTGGAATTCTCTTGTGTTTTCTGTGATCCAACAGATGTTGGCAATTTAATCTCTGTTCCTCTGCTTTTTCTGAATCCAGCTTGTACATCTGGAAGTTCTTGGTTTATGTACTGTTGAAGACTAGCTTGAAGGATTTTTAAGATTATCTTGCTAGCATGTGAAATGAGTGCAACTGTGTGGTAGTTTGGGCGTATTTTTTGATCCACCAGGTAAGCCCGAGGATCCACTTTCCTCTTTTCAGTTTTTCTAAAGGCAAACAATAAAGCCCCCATATTTCTAATTAAGCTATGTTCTCAGTTAAATAAAACACATGAGGAAAATTAGATGTTATAAATTTAAAAGAACTTGTAAAGCCATTATTCTCTTAAGAATGAGGGGAACTGGGGACATCTGTATTACATAAACATGATGCAGGAGTATTAAATTTTAAAAGTAGTGATAAATATACTTGATGGAACACCTACTTTGTGGTAGACACAAATCAGATGAATCTAAATGAATCAGATGGCATATCTCATTTAACCTTTAGTACAGCTCTATAAGATGAATACAGTTATTCTCATTTTACATAAGGTGGAACAGAGACTTAAACACATTTTTAATAGTTTCCGTAATACAAAATGGCTCCTGAGAGGTTTGCCTAGAATTTAAGTCTAGATCCTTCTGATTCGAGAGCCCAAATACTTACTCCTGGACACGGTATATAGAGTCAAACCAGCATTTTATTTTCAGCTGTGTGATTTTAGGCAAGGTACTTAACCTCTCTGGGTCTACATTCTGGAGGTTCATTACTACTACCTCAGTTTCTGTAGTGACTAAATTAAATAATATACAAGCAAGTGCCCAGTACTATAATTGCCTATAATTGACATAAATTTACTACTTTAAAAAAAAAAAAAAAGGTTCTCACATTCCTAGATACAGTTGACCCTTTAACGAAATAGGTTTAAACTAAATAGGCACACTTATGATAGCTTACAGTGGAAGATTTCAGATTCATGATTTCCAAAGAAGAAGATTTAGCTTTGGGACCAGGGACCAGGCTTGATGAGCCAAGAACTTTTGTGGCAGAGTTTTATTAAAGTGAAAAAGGGAAAGAGAAAGCTTCTGACATGGACATCAGAAGGGGGCAGAGAGTGCCTGCTTGCTAGTGTTAGAAAGGGTGTTATATATGTTTTTAATTAATTACAATAAATCAAAAGAATGTCTCAAGGTTGTAAAGATCTTACTAGTTCCACTCCCATTATATACATTTTAATATGACAGGATTAGTCAGAAGGTGTTCAGAAAGGAGAAACATGTCCTCAAGCAGGATATATTATTGTTATATAATCCTTACTAAGGAATGTAGAAAAAAAAAATGTTTGTCCTTTCCTCCTCTTTGAGAATTCCAGACCCTTGTCTCCTCCTTGAGAGCCCCAGATTCCTTTCTCTTCCTCAGGGACCCATGACTTCTATCAATCTGCCTAGGAACTGACTTTCTCACTTATACATGGGAATTTTTCAATAGTAAATAGTATCCATGTATGAGGAATTACAGATTCAGTGGAATCTTGGATAGAGAAGACTCTCAAGTAGGGAAGGCCTACTCTAAGTCTTCAAGGACACAGCACATCAGGTATTACAGGTCCGGCCCATATATTCTTACAGGATTTTTGACTGCACAGAGGATTGGCACTCCTAATCCCCAAATTTTTCAAGGGCCAACTATAATTGAGAAAAAAGAAAAAGAAAAAAAAAATATATATATATTGCCTTAAGTGTCCCTGGAAGTCAGTTACCTCCATTCATTACGTTAGTGTGCAGACCAAGAACATACCTGATCTTCTCCCCTGCAAATCAGCGAACCAGGCATTTTCTCAAATGGAACCAGGCTGTGGTCATGGTTGAGGGTTCATTCATCTCTATGCTGTCAACAAATATGGACAAGCTCACTGCTGTGTGATCTTGACCCCATATCTGGCCCCTTAAGTTTTAAAGTCTCGGTTATGCTAGGTCCTGGGTGCTTATATATTTCTACCACTTAACTATATAATCCAAAGAAGAAGAATACATAAAAAATTCAATTGTTGAGTGCTGGCAGTCAAATAGAAAACTGTTAATATCTCTCAAAACAAAAAAAATTGAGTTATAACTAAGGATGGGGAAAAAGTTTAGTGAAATCTAATCCTTTTAACTGAGAGAAGAAGTGTTTGGCTAGAATTTCCCATTCTGAAGAAGACAATTCATAATGATATAAGGTGAAAATGACTCAGTTTTACTATTTGCTAACAGCTTGTTCAATTTGTGCAACAAATATTTATCAAGAGCCCAGTTTGTGCTCAGCACTTGGAGAATGATGATAGAAAGATAAGTGGTCACAGACTTACCTTCGACACCAGTCTAGTCAGGAAAATTGACCCTAAAATAGGCTTAGTACAGAATTTAAAAATGGTTCAGTTCAGTTCATTTCAGTTGCTCAGTCGTGTCCGACTCTTTGCAACCACATGAATCGCAGCACACCAGGCCTCCCTGTCAATCACCAACTCCTGGAGTTCACTCAGACTCAAATCCATCGAGTCAGTGATGCATCCAGCCATCTCATCCTCTGCCGTCCCCTTCTCCTCCTGCCCCCAATGCCTCCCAGCATCAAAGTCTTTTCCAATGAGTCAACTCTTCACATGAGGTGGCCAAAATACTGGAGTTTCAGCTTTAGCATCATTCTTTCCAAAGAAATCCCAGGGCTGATCTTCAGAATGGACTGGTTGGATCTCCTTGCAGTCCAAGGGACTCTTAAGAGTCTTCTCCAACACTACAGTTCAAAAGCATCAATTCTTCAGCACTCAGCTTCTTCAAGTCCAACTTTCACATCCATACATGACCACAGGAGAAACCATAGCATTGACTAGATGGACCTTAGTCAGCAAAGTAATGTCTCTGCTTTTGAATATGCTATCTAGGTGGGTCATAACTTTTCTTCCAAGGAGTAAGCGTCTTTTAATTTCATGGCTGCAGTCACCATCTGCAGTGATTTTGGAGCCCCCCCCCCAAAATAAAGTCTGACACTGTTTCCCCATCTATTTCCCATGAAGTGATGGGACCGGATGCCATGATCTTCGTTTTCTGAATGTTGAGCTTTAAGCCAACTTTGTCACTCTCCACTTTCACTTTCAAGAGGCTTTTTAGTTCCTCTTCACTTTCTGCCATAAGGGTGGTGTCATCTGCATATCTGAGGTGATTGAGATTTCTCCTGGCAATCTTGATTCCAGCTTGTGTTTCTTCCAGTCCAGCGTTTCTCATGATGTACTCTGAGTATAAGTTAAATAAGTAGAGTGACAATATACAGCCTTGACATACTCCTTTTCCTGTATAGCATAATAAAAAATAATAATTGGCTGTCTCTCAAACTCTGACTGTTGCTCTTGTTCAATCACCAAATCATGTTTGACTGTTCACAACCTCATGGACTGCAGCATGCCAGGCCTCCCTGTCCCTTACCATCTCTTGGAATTTGCCTCAGTCCATGTCTGATGAATTGGTAATGCCATCCAACCATCTCATCCTCTGTCACTCTCTTCTTCTGCCTTCAATCTTTCCCAGCATCAGGATCTTTTCCAATGAGTTGGCTGTTTGCAGCAGGTGGTCAAAGTACTGAAGCACTGACTACAAGCTCCAAGTGCTTTACATGTATTCCTCAGAAAAACCCTATGAGGTACATGCTTCTGTTACTATTTACAAGTGAGAAACTTGAAACAGCCTGCACAGCTTGAGAGTGGTAGTGCTGACTTGAATTCAGTTTTTTGGTTTTTTTTTGGCTGCATTTGTGGCTTCTTTCTCCTGTGCCCAAGTTTCTTCATCCAGAAGCAGGGCTACTGTGTAATATAGCTTCACACCACACAGTTTAAATCACAGATTACAGAGTCTGGAGTTGTGCAGAATATAGCCTATGAAGCTGTATAAAGATAATAAGATGGGTATTATACTCTTTTCAGAGATAAGAAGATTGAGATTTGAGGGGCCTAATGGCATCTCCAAAGTCATAACTGTAGTAAGTGACTGTGCCTAGAACTGGGTCTGTTGCCTCTGAACACAATGCCAAGATTTCTAGATGCCAGGCTGCCTCTACTTTGCTCCTCATAAACCACTTTCAGAGCACAAGGAAGGGGCATTCAGTATAAGCTGGTCTGGGCAAGTGGTGAGGTCGGTGTCATGCAGTGTTTTAAGAGTTGAGAGTACAGTAATATCCAAGACACTTTTGTGAGGCTTCTATTCCAATGTAGTATCTGCTTCCTATGTGTCCTTGCTTATGTAACTCAACCTCTCTCGGCGTTAATTCTCTCAAATGTGAAATGAGGACAGTGGTATCTGACTCAGAATTATGGAGAAGTTGAAATGAGATAATGTAATGTGCTTTGCAGATACTTGGCCCATTGCATGTGGTCAAGAAATCTTGGCCTATTCTCCACCCACCAAACCCTATAACATGAATATGATCAGAGCTGCATTTGCCACTCATTTGAATCCTTCTGAGATGGTGATTGTACTTGTTACTCCTACACAAAGTCGATAGATTATTTCAAGTTCACTCAGTCAACATGGATTAGAGCAATGAACTGCTGCTCTATGTTGCTCTACTTTATATACATAATGAGTTTATATATGGAACCATAAAACTCAGGACAGGTTTATCCATATGATATATTGTGTATTTTCACAGAAATGTTTGCCAGGCACCTGTAATACGCTGATATATGTGAGCAGTTTTCTGAGTTTATTTCTCATAGATCTCTCTTAAATTGCATCAGAAGTCACATTTTATGGTTTAACTTTTGTTTTCATGACATAGCCCCAGTTTACATCTTTGCTCTAGCACTCAAGAGTTCTCTGCTTATAGCACATATGTTACTCCTGTCCTTGAAGCATATTTTCAGGCCCACATTTCATCAAGAAGCTACATTTTTCTTTCATTAAAAATATTTTATTGAATATAGTTGATTTAAACTCTTGTGTTTAATTTCTGCTGTATAGCAAAATGACTCAGTTATACATACATATGTTCATTTTCTTTTCCATTATTACTTACTACAGGATATTGAATATAGTTTCCTGTGTTATAGTAGGACCTTGTTGTTTATCCATCTTATATGTAATAGTTTGCAAAGACAGTTTCTGTTTTTTTTATGTCTAATTTTCTTTGTCTAATTTTGTGTTTTCCTTTACCAAAGAGGAACCTTTATTATTCTTTTCATATTATGTAAAGTAAATTATTTTTCCTATTAAGATTATTCTTAATTATCAGGAGTAAATATGAGTGTCCCTGTCTCCTCAACTAGCTGAAGAGAATGACCTTAATTCAGGTAAAATGTCAGGAACTGATCCCTGTAGGGAAAAAGCATGCTACATATTGCCCAGCATAATTAAAATTATTTCACCATTCTAAGAAAAGGGACAGATATAGGCAGAGAGAAATAGACAACAAAAAGATTGTGCATCTAAGCATAGTAAAGTGTAGTCAAGTATAGAATGAATAGAAAACTTTCATTTTAGTTAGAGAAAATTTTCTTAAAGGTGGTAGAGGGTTCTTTGGAGCAATCTGTGTCTAAGCTACATGCCATAATTCCTTGAAAAAAGTGAGATTTTCTACTTCTATGACTACTTGAAAAAGCAAAGCCAAGCAAACCCCCCCCCCAACCCAACAGCCAATTATTCATCATTTTGTATAAAATTAAGTCTTTTATGTTTAAGTATTACATTTTCAAGAGAATGTATCTTGATTTTACCATGGCCAATGCAATCAATGAGCATTTAGCTATCTGGTAGTTGAACAAAAACTATTGCTGAAGGGTTTTTTTTTTTAATAACAATACCTGGGCATTTGTATTTTTACTGCCTTATGACCCAGCAATCCCACTGCTGGGCATACACACTGAGGAAACCAGAATTGAAAGAGACACATGTACCCCAATGTTCATTGCAGCACTGTTTATAATAGCCAGGACGTGGAAACAACCTAGATGTCCATCAGCAGATGAATGGATAAGAAAGCTGTGGTACATACACACAATGGAGTATTACTCGGCCGTTAAAAAGAATACATTTGAATCAGTTCTGATGAGATGGATGAAACTGGAGCCAATTATACAGAGTGAAATAAGCCAGAAAGAAAAACACCAATACAGTATACTAACACATATATGTGGAATTTAGAAAGATGGCAATGATGACCCTGTATGCAGGACAGCAAAAAAGACACAGATGTGTATAGCGGACTTTTGGACTCAGAGGGAGAGGGAGAGGGTGAGATGATTTGGGAGAATGGCATTGAAACATGTATAATATCATGTAAGAATCAAATTGCCAGTCTATGTCCGATGCAGGATATGGCATGCTTGGGGTTGATACACGGGGATGACCCAGAGAGATGTTGTGGGGAGGGGGGTGGGGGGGGGTTCATGTTTGGGAACGCATGTACCCCCATTGTGGATTCATGTCACTGTATGGCAAAACCAATACAGAATTGTAAAGTAAAAAAAAAAAAAAAGATTCTAAGATAATTCTGCTTTGAATCTGTATTTTAAAAAGTGATTGCAAGCTTTTCTATTAAATGGTAGTTTTAGTAATATAAAATTCTGTTATTTTTTGTTGGCCAATCATGATGCGATGATATTAAGAGAATAAACATAATCACAACAGTAAAAGATACTTATCAGTTTTTACAATCAATAGCCAGATAAAAAAATAGAAGATAATTACAATTCCAAGCCATAATGGAAACAAGATTAACCTAACAATATAAACTAATTACATACAATTTAGAGGTTAAGTAGAGTGATGTGGTAATTGGAAATACACAGATGCATATGTTTTCATCAGCCCAGCCTGTCTATGTCTTTTGGTTGATGCATTTAATCCATTTAAAGTTAAGGTAATTAATATGTATGATCCTATTACCATTTACTTAATTGTTTTGGGTTTATTTTGTGTAGATCCTTTCCTTCTCTTGTGTTTCCTGCTAGAGAATTCCCTTTGCTGGGTAGAGTATTCTTGTTTGTGAATCCTCCCTTTCATACTTTAAATATAGTGTGCCATTCACTTATGGTATGCAGAGTTTCTGTTGAGAAATCAGTTTATAAACTTATGGGAGTTCCCTTATACATTGTCAATTTTTCCCTGTTGCTCTTAATAATTTATCTTTAATTTTTATCCATCTGATTCCTATGTGTCTTGTTGTGTTCCTCCTTGGGTTTATCCTGACTGGGACTTTGTGCTTCCTGAACTTGGTTGACTATTCCCAAGTTAGGAAAGTTTTCAGCTATTATTTCTTCAAATTGAGGGGGGGGGGTCCATTCTCTCTCTCCTCACCTTCTGGGACCCCTTTAATGCAGAATTTGGTGTGTTTAATGTCCCAGAGGTCTCCGCCTGTCTTCATTTTTTTTCTTTCTTTTTTTTTTTTTTCTGTATTCTGTTCTGTGGCAGTGATTTATACCTTTCTTCCCTCTAGGTTACTTAACTATTCTTCTGCATAAGTTATTCTGCTATTGATTCATTGTAGTGTATTTTTTGGGGGGTTGTAAAAACTTAATAAACTGAATAAACTATGTGGACCACAACAAACTGTGGGAAATTTTTTAGGATATGGAAATACTAGACTGCCTTACCTGCCTCCTGAGAAGCCTGTATGCAGGTCAAGAAGCAAATTAGTACCAGACATGGAACAATGGAGTGATTCAAAATTGGGAAGGAATACATTGAGGCCATATACTGTCACCCTGCTTATTTAAAATCTATGCAGAGTACATCTCATGATATGTTGTATTGGATGAATTACAAGCTGGAATCAAGATTGCCAGGAGAAATATAAATCACCTCAAATGCAGATGGCACCACCTTAATGGCAGAAAGAGAAGAGAAACTAAAGAGCCTCTTGATGAAGGTGAAAGAGGAGAGCAAAAACAGCTGGCATAAAACTCAAAATTATAAAAAAAAAAAAAAAACCAAATATCATGGCATCTGGTCCCACCACTCTGTGGCAAAAAGAAGGGGAAAAAATGGCAACAATGACAGATTTTATTTTATTGGGCTCCAAAATCACTGCAGACAGTGATTGCAGCTATGAAATTAAAAGATGCTTGCCCCGTGGAAGGAAAGCTATGACAAACCTAGACAGCATATTAAAAAGCAGAGACATCACTGCTGAACAGCAACAATAAAAAAAGGGTAGTAAAAGCTATGGTTTTCCCTGTGGTCATGTATGGATGTGAGAACTGGTCCATAAAGAAGGCAGAATGCTGAAGAATTGATTCTTTCAAATTGTGTTGTTGGAGAATCCTTGAGGGTCCCTTGGACTGCAAGGAGTTAAAACCAGTCAATCCTAAAGGAAATCAACCCTGAATATTCATTGGCAGGACTGATGCTGAAGCTGAAGCTCCAATGCTTTGGCCACCTGATGCAGAAATTCACACATTAGAAAAGACCCTAATGCTGGGAAAGGTTGAAGGCAAATGGAGAACACAGCAGCAGAGGCTGAGATGATTAAATAGCATCACTGACTCAGTGTGCATGAATCTGAGCAAACTCCAGGAGTTAGTGAGGACAGGGGTGCATATCATGGTGTAGTCCATGGGGTCGCAAAGTTGGACATGGCTTAGTGACTGAACAATAACAACCAGGAGAATGTTGAGAGAAATTCTTTTGGAATTCAAAAATTGCTATGACTACTTCAAATGCAGCAACTACTACAGTGCCTCCCACATAAGACACACTCAGTAAATAAATATTTGAAAAATGACTATTCAAACTAATGTATTTGTCTGAGTAGATGGAGATAATAAGTTATGCTCTGCCCACCTGGAGTTCCTTTTTTTGCTTTGGATGCTTGCGGGCTTGGTACAATGGAGAGAATCAAACTTTGCAATTAATCGATCTGAATCTGAAGCTTGGCTTCACAGCTTACCAGCTATTGGTGGAACTTGGTGTGACCTAGGTCAGTTTAATTAATCATTCTGAAATAATTTCTTCTATAAGGTTAATACTGCCAAATTTTCAAGTCCTTAGGGAGATTACAGCTCTTCAAAGTGTTTCGAGTCTGGCTCATAGGAGATGCTCAATAGATGTACATTTCTTTCTTTTCCATTTTGTTTCAGAATTTGATGGGAAGTGCAAGTCAAAAAGCCTGAGTCTATCTCAGGCAAGGAAAATAATTTGGAGAAGGGGTAGTGAGGTTTCCCTTGTGGCTCAGATGGTAAAGAATCTGCCTGCAATGCGGGTGACCTGGGTTCCATCCCTGGTTTGGGAAGATTCACTGGAGGAAGGCATGGCAACCCACTCTAATATTTTTGCCTGGAGAATCCCCATGGACAAAGGAGCCTGGTAGTCTAGTCCATGGGGTCCCAAAGAGTCGGATATGACTGAGCAACTAAGTAGAGTGCAGTGAGATTTTGGGGGCTTCCCTGGTGGAAGTTAAAGACGTTAAAGAATCTACCTCCAATGTGGGAGACCTGTGTTCCATGCCTGGGATGGGAACATCCCCTGAAGGAGGTCATGGCCACCCACTCCAGTATTCTTGCCTGAAGACTAGAAATGAATGGAGGAGCCTGGTGGGCTACAGTCCATGGGGTTGTAAAGAGTTGGATACAACTGAGTGAGTAAGCACAGCACAGTGAGATTGTATGACAGCTATCATATCAAGGGCTCTAACCACACAAAGACTGGAACCAGTCTCTTTGCATTCATACCCCATAAATACTATGGATATGGAGCGTGAATAATCCAAATCCATTTCTACAAGACAGCAACAAATGGACTGACTTCTCTAGGAAAGATGCCAAACTGGGGTCTTTATAAATAGCTTCTTGATAAACTGAATCAGAACTACCTGCTAATGTTGGAGGGTCTCCTGTGAAAGTGTGTGTCAGAAGTGGCTTGCTGTGGGGACAAGGGCTCTGGCAGCTGCGGTCCTGGAAGGGGCTTCTTGGCCTAAGTCCTCTTGGAGGTCACCTTTAACACTACCATAATGGCCCTAAATCCCAGAGCTTGGATGCCTCAGGCCAAACAACTAACAAAGAGGGAATGCAACCCCATCCATCAGCAGATAATTGAATTGAAGTTTTACCAAGCACAACCCTGTCACCCAGAGCAACACACAGTTTTTCCAACCACCAGTTCCTCTCATAGCAGGAGATGTTAAGAATTGGCAAGAATATACAGAGCTATACAAAAAAGATCTTCATGACCAGATAATCATGATGGTATGATCACTCACCTAGAGCCAGACACCCTGGAATGCAAAGTCAGGTGGGCCTTAAGAAGCATTACCGTGAACAAAGCTAGTGGAGGTGATGGAATTCCAGTTGAGCTATGTCAAACCCTAAAAGATGATGCTGTTAAAGTGCTGCTCTCAGTAAGCCAGCAAATTTGGAAAACTCAACCATGGCCACAGGACTGGAAAAGGTGTTTTCATTCCAAACCCAAAGAAACTCAATGCCAAAGAATTTTCAAACTACCACACAATTGCATTCATCTTATACATTAGCAAAGGGATGCTCGAAATTTTCCAAGCCAGGCTTCAACAGTACGTGAACTGTGAACTTCCAGATGTTCAAGCTGAATTTAGAAAACCCAGAGGAACTGGAGATCAAATTGCCAACATCCATTGGATCATTGAAAAAGCAAGAGAGTTTCAGGGGAAAAAAAAAATCTACTTCTGCTTTATTATGCCTTTGACTGTGTGCTGCTGCTGAGTTGTTTCAGTCGTGTCCGACTCTGCGCAACCCCAGAGACGGCAGCCCATCAGGCTGCCCCGTCCCTGGGATTCTCAAGGCAAGAATACCAGAGTGGGTTGCCATTTCCTTCTCCAATGCATGAAAGTGAAAATTGAAAGTGAAGTCCCTCAGTCATGTCCGACTCTTAGCGACTCCATGGACTGTAGCCCACCAGGCTCCTTCATCCATGGGCTTTTTCCAGGCAAGAGTACTGGAGTGGAGTGCCATTGGCTTCTCCATTGACTGTGTGGATCACCACAAACTGTGGAAAATTATTCAAGAGATGGGAATACCAGACCACCTTACCTGTCTCTTGGGAAACCTTATGAGGGTCAGAAGCAACAGTTAGAACCAGACATGGAACAGCAGACTAGTTCCAGATTTGGAAAGGAGTATGTCAAGGCTGTATATTGTCACCCTGCTTATTTAAATTATATGAAGAGTACATCATGAGAAATGCCGGGTTGGATGAAGCACAAGCTAGAATCAGGATTGCCAGGGGAAATACCAATAACCTCAGATATGCACTTGACACCACTCTTACGGCAGAAAGTGAAGAAGAACTAAAGAGCCTCTTGATGAAAGTGAAAGAGGAGAGTGAAAAAGGTGGCTTAAAGCCCAACATTCAGAAAACTAAGATCATGGCATCCTATCAAGATCATGGTAAATAGATGGGAAAACAATGGAAACAGTCAGAAACTTTATTTTTTTGGGGGGGGGGTGGGGTGGGGCTATGAAATCACTGAGGATGGTGACTGCAGCCATGAAATTAAAAGATGCTTGCTCCTTGGAAGAAAAGCTATGACCAACCCAGACAGCTTTTTAAAAAGCAGAGATATTACTTGGTCAAAAAAGTTCTGTCTAGTCATTGCTATGGTTTTTCCAATAGTCATGTATGGATGTGAGAGTTGGACTATAATGAAAGCTGAGCACCAAACAATTAATGCTTTTGAACTGTAGTGTTGGAGAAGACTCTTGAAAGTCCCTTGGGCTGTGAGTAGATCAAACCAGTCAATCCTAAAGGAAATCAGTTCTGAATATTCATTGGAAGGACTGATGCTGAAGCTGAAGCTCTAATACTTTGGCCACCTTCTGCAAAGTACTGACTTATTGGAAAGGACCCTGATGCTGGGAAATATTGAAGGCAGAAGTAGAAGGGGATAATAGAGGAGAGGATGAGATGGTTGAATGGCATCACTGACCTGATGGACATGAGTTTGAGCAAGCTCTGGGAGTTGGTAATGGACAGGGAAGCTTGGCGTGCTGCAGTCCATGGAGTCACAAAGAGTTGGACACAACTGAGTGACAACTGAACTGAGTTCCTCTCATCAGGAAGCTTCTACAAGATTCTTAGCCTCATCCACCAGAGGGCAGAGAGAGAAGGAAGAAGAGTTGCAATCCTCCAGCAGCTAGCATCAGTCTTGCAAATGAGTATTGAGGCTTGGTTTTCTTTAGGATTGACAGTAAGTCTCCTTGCTGTCCAAGAGAGTCTCGAGTATTCTCCAGCACCACAATTTGAAAGAATCAATTCTTCAGCACTCACACTCAGCCTTCTTTATGGTCCAAGTCTCACATCCATACATTACTACTGGGAAAACCATAGCATTGACTATACTGTTTTTTGATCTGCAATGATGTCTCTGCTTTTTAATATACTGTCTAGCTTTTCCTTAACTTTCCTTCCATGGAACAAGTGTCTCTTAATTTCACGGCTGCAGTCACCATTTTGGATCCCAAGAAAATAAAATCTGTCATTGTTTCCACTTTTCCCCCTTCTATTTGACGTGAAGTGATGGGATCAGATGCCCTGATCTTCTTCTTCTTTTTTTTTTTTTTTAATGTTGAGTCTTAAGCTAGCTTTTTTCACTCTATTCTTTCACTCTCATCAAGAGGCTATTTAGATCCCCTTTGCTTTCTGCCATTAGAGTGATATGATCTGCAGATCCTTGGTTGTTGATATTTCTCCCAGCAATCTTGATTCCAGCTTGTGATTCATCCCACCCAGCATTTCACACGATGCACTCTCCTTGTAAGTTAAATAAGTGGGTTACAATATACAGCATTGTTCTATTCATTTCCTAATTTGGAACCAGTCCATTGCTTCATGTCTGGTTCTAACTTTTGCTTCTGACCCTCATAAGGTTTCCCAAGAGAGGTAAGGTGGTCTGGTATTCTCATCTCTTGAATAATTTCCCACTGTTTGTGGTGATCCACACAGTCAAAGGCTTTAGTGTAATCAATGATGCAGAAGTAGATATGTTTCTGGAACTCCCTTTCTTTTTTAATGACACAGTGAATGTTGGCAATTTGATCTCTGGTTCCTCAGCCTTTTCTAAACCCAGTTTGTACCTTTAGAAGTCCTCAGTTCACATCCTCCTGAAGCACTCAAATGATTTTGAGCTTAACCTTACTAGCATGTGGTATGAGTGTAATTGTATGATAGTTTGAGCATTATTTGGCATTGACTTTCTTTGGGATTGGAGTGAAAACTGACCTTTTCCAGTCCTGTGGCCACTACTGAATTTTCCAAATTTGCTGGCATATCGAGTGCAGCACTTGAACAGCATCATCTTTTATTTTATTTTATTTATTTTTTTAGCTTTTTGATAATATATTTATTCCATTACTCTTAATGACTATATTAATACATTTGAGTTTATTTTCTTTTTTAAATTTATTTTTTATTTTACTTTACAATTCTGTATTGGTTTTGCCATACATTGACATGAATCCACCACGGGTGTACATGCGTTCCCAAACATGAACCCCCCGCCCGCGGCCCTCCCCACAACATCTCTCTGGGTCCTCACTGCGTACCAGCCCCAAGCATGCCATATCCTGCATCGGACATAGACTGGCAATTCGATTCTTACATGATATTATACATGTTTCAATGCCATTCTCCCAAATCATCTCACCCTTTCCCTCTCCCTCTGAGTCCAAAAGTCCACTATACACATCTGTGTCTTTTTTGCTGTCCTGCATACAGGGTCATCATTGCCATCTTTCTAAATTCCACATATATGTGTTAGTATACTGTATTGGTGTTTTTCTTTCTGGCTTACTTCACTCTGTATAATCGGCTCCAGTTTCATCCATCTCATCAGAACTGATTCAAATGTATTCTTTTTAACGGCTGAGTAATACTCCATTGTGTATATGTACCACAGCTTTCTTATCCATTCATCTGCTGATGGACATCTAGGTTGTTTCCATGTCCTGGCTATTATAAACAGTGCTGTGATGAACATTGGGGTACATGTGTCTCTTTCAATTCTGGTTTCCTCAGTGTGTATGCCCAGCAGTGGGATTGCCGGGTCATAAGGCAGTTCTATTTGCAATTTTTTAAGGAATCTCCACACTATTTTCCTTAGTGGCTGTACTAGTTTGCATTCCCACCAACAGTGTAGGAGGGTTCCCTTCTCTCCACACCCTCTCCAGCATTTATTGCTTGCAGATTTTTGGATCGCAGACATTCTGACTCGTGTGAAGTGGTACCTCATTGTGGTTTTGATTTGCATTTCTCTAATAATGAGTGATGTTGAGCATCTTTTCATGTGTTTGTTAGCCATCCATATGTCTTCTTTGGAGAAATGTCTATTTAGTTCTTTGGCCCATTTTTTGATTGGGTCGTTTATTTTTCTGGAATTGAGCTGCAGGAGTTGCTTGTATATTTTTGAGATTAGTTGTTTGTCAGTTGCTTCATTTGCTATTATTTTCTCCCATTTGGAAGGCTGTCTTTTCACTTTGCTTATATTTTCCTTTGTTGTGCAGAAGCTTTTAATTTTAATTAGGTCCCATTTGTTTATTTTTGCTTTTATTTCCAGAATTCTGGGAGGTGGATCATAGAGGATCCTGCTGTGGTTTATGTCGGAGAGTGTTTTGCCTATGTTCTCCTCTAGGAGTTTTATAGTTTCTGGTCTTACATTTAGATCTTTAAACCATTTTGAGTTTATCTTTGTGTGCGGTGTTAGAAAGTAATCTAGTTTCATTCTTTTACAGTATGTGAAATAGCTTAGTTGGAATTATATCACCTCTATTCGCTTTGTTCTTAGTAATAATTCCTAACACCCACGACTTCACACTCCAGGATACCTGGCTCTAGGTAAGTGACCACACCCTCATGGGTATCCCAGTCATTAAAATGTTTTTTTTTTTTTTTGTATAGATAGTCTGTGTATTCTTGACACCTCTTCTTAATATCTTATGCTTCTGTTAGGTTCTTACCATTTCTTACCTTTATCATCACCATCCTTGCATGAAATATTCCTTTGATGTCTCCAATTTTCTTGAAGAGATCTCTAGTCTTTCCCATTTTACTGTTTTTGTTTGCATTGTTTATTTAAGAAGGCCTTCTCCTCATTCCTTGCTATTCCCGGAAACTCTGCATTCAAGTGGGTATATCTTTCCCTTTCTCCCTTGCTTGTTGCTTCTCTTCTTCCCTCATCTATTCATAAATCCTTCTCAGACAATCACTTTACCTTCTTGAATTTCTTTATCTTTGGGATGGTTTCATTGTCTTGGTATGTCACTGCGAATGAGTGTTTTTATTGACACAAGAAAATACTGACCCACATAAAACTGATTATTCACTTCCTGAGTTCACTGTTATACCTGGTTCATATTATGTACCTAGCACATAGAGAGGATGTTCTCACTGAACACTGTGGGATGAATCAATGAATGGATGCATTTACAATACCCCTGTTGAATATATTGTTCATGTCTGTGTGTATCTGTGGCCACAGGCTGGCTCTGTGTATCCATAATGCCTGACACAGTACCTGGCAGAGATCAGGGGCTTGCTGAATGAGGATGTAAGTGAAAAGAGAATTGCCATAAAACCAATTTAGGCACAATTAGAAACAATCAGTCTAATCTCAGAAATGTAACCAAAGTTGGTCCTAGGATAAACAAAGTGAGGCACTAGCCTCAGGTGCAATTTTTTTTAAAACATTTATAAATCAAGGTATATAATATTTTCATACAACATTTTAAATAATCTTGACAGGGTCCAACAGAGGATAGATTAGAGTAAGACAATAAGGTGTGTCACCCAGGTGAAGACCCAGATTCTGCTTTTGTTTACAATTTTGTTTTTATTCTGCATCTTGTACTTCTTTATTTGTCTTAATTTTTAAAAGATATATATTGCATGAAAGTTATTACTCATCTTGTTAACTGAGACTTTGGCTCCTCTTAAGTGTTACATCCAAGGCCAGGCCTCAGTTGCCTCTCCCTAACCCTGGTCCCAGAAAACCAACAGCAGTAATAAAGATTCTTTCATATTATAGGGATAATATTTTATATACATAAATACAGAAGACCTACAAAAGCTTCTTATCAGGAAGATATTTTTGTGATATCTTTTACAGACTGTATGACTGATATTTGAGGAGGCAATACTATTTTCTTAGGGTCTCAGAAATGTATCAGGTCTAACTAAGATACTCATTTTCTCAGCTCGTAGCTCCCAAAGAGTGCTAACCAGAACCTGGATACAGGAGCCCCTGACCTACCAGCCTCCAGCCTGAATCAGCTTCATGCATTTATCTTAGCATGATTTACAAATGCCACATTCAACTGAACGCCAAGATTCCTGCCATTATATGAAGCAGCATGATTTTATGTACCATGTCACTGCTGCCCCCAAGATGACAGCAACTGGAAGGTGCTAATAACTGAAAGGTACATACCAACCTCAGAGATTTTATACTGTCCTAAATAAGTGCCTCTTGAAATGGGATAGAAATATTATATTATCATATTCCAAGTGGCCATGATATTAAAAAAAGTTTGGGGAGATTCTACACAAGGGTACACTGCAGTGACATATGAAAAGGATTTTTGTATTTTGTATATTTCAGCATTCAGAAATCCATTCATTAGGCTCAGTCCATTGAAAGATGATGCCATGCCTTCAATTAGACAAACTTTAATCTACCAGAAAGGTAGAGGATGCTTGGAACCTTCCCTGGTAGCTCAGAAGTTAAAGCGTCTGCCTGCAATGCAGAAAACCTGGGTTTGATCCCTGGGTCGGGAAGATCCCCTGGAGAAGGAAATGGCAACCCACTCCAGTATTCTTGCCTGGAGAATCCCATGGACGGAGGAACCTGGTGGGCTACAGTTCAGGGGGTTGCAAAGAGTCAGACACGGACACAGCAACTTAACTTAAAGGATGCTTAGGAAGGAGACTGCTTCATTTGTGCTTTGTAGAGATTTCTCAAAAGAAAAGAGAATATATTGCAGTATTAGTCTTCTGATTATGTTATTTTTCAAAGAGTTAAGAAGTTTTTGTTTTTCATTCATTTAGGTGTGTCTGAATCTTCACCACCCCGTGGACTGCAGTACAACAGGCTTCCCTGTCCTTCACTATCTTTTGGACTTAGTTCAACCTAATGTCCATTAAATCGGTGATACCATCCACTCAGAGCATGATCTCTGTCATCACCTTCTTCTCCTGTGTTCAATCTTTCCCTGCATCAGGGTCTTTTCCAATGAGTCAGCTCTTCACAACAGCTGGTCAAAGTATTGGAGCTTCAGCTTAACATCAGTCCTTCCAATGAATATTCAGGGTTGATTTCTTTTAGGATTGACTGGTTTGATCTCCTTGCAGTCCAAGGCACTCTCAACAGTCTTCTCCAACACCACAGTTTGAAAGCATCAATTCTTCAGTGTTCATCTTTCTTTATGGTCCAACTCTTACATCCATACATGACTACTGTAAAAACCATAGCTTTGACTATATGGACCCTTGTTGGCAAAGTAATATATCTGCTTTTTACTACTCTGTCTAGGGTTGTCATAGCTTTTCTTTTAAAGAGAAGGCATCTTTTAATTTCATGGCAGCAGTCACTTTCTGCAGTGATTTTGGAGAGCCCAAGAAAATAATGTCTGTCACTGTTTCCATTGTTTCCGCATCTAATTTCTATGAGTGATTAGACTGGACACCATGATCTTAGTTTTGTTTTTTTTTTTTAATATTGAATTTTAAGCCGTTTATTTCACTCTCCTCTTTCACCTTCATCAAGAGGTTCTTCAGTCAGTCCCTCTTCACTTTCTGCCATTAAGGTGGTGTCATCTGTGTATCAGAGATTATTGATATTTCTCCTGCCAATCTTGACTACAGTTTATAATTCATCCAGCCTGGCATTTCACATGATGTATTCTGCATATAAGTTAAATAAGCAGGGTGGTAATATACAGTCTTGATGTACTCTTTTTCCAATTTTCAACCAGTCAGTTGTTCCATGTCGTGTTCTAACTGTTGCTTCTTCACCTGCATTCAAGTTTCTCAGGACACAGATATGGTGGTGTGGTATTCTTATCTCTTTTAAGAATTTTCCACAATTTTTTATGATCCACACAGTCAAAGACTTTAGCATAGCCACTGAAGCAGAAGCAGTTGTTTTTCTGGAATTCTTTTTTTTTTTTCCCTATAATCCAACAAACGTTGGCAATTTGATCTCTTGTTCCTCTGCTTTTTCTAAATTCAGTGTGAATATCTGGAATTTCTCAGTTCATGTACTGTTAAAGCCTACCTAGCTTGAAGGAATTTGAGCATTACCTTGCTAGCATGCAAAACGAATGCAATTGTGTGATAGTTTGAACACTGGCATTACCCTTCTTTGGGGCTGAAGTGGAAACTGACCTTTTCCAGACCTGTGGCCACTACTGAGTTTTCCAAATTTGGTGGCATATTGAGTGAAGCACTTTCATAGCATCATGTTTTAGGATTTGAAATAGCTCAACCGGAATTCCATCATCTGAACTAACTTTGTTCTAGTAATACTTCCTAAGGCCCACTTGACTTCACACTCCAGATGTCTGGCTCTAGGTGAGTGATCACACCATCATGGTTATCTAGGCCTTCAAGATTTTTTTTTTTTTTTTTTTAAGGTCTGTACCATTTCTGTCCTTTATTGAGCCCATCATTGCATGAAATGTTCCCTTGGTATCTCTAATTTTATTGAAAACATCTCTAGCCTTTCCCTTTCTATTGTTTTCCTCTGTTTTTTTTTTGCACTGTTCACTTAAGAAGGCTTTCTTATCTCTCCTTGCTATTCCCTGGAACTGTGCATTCAGATAGGTATATCTTTCCCTTTCTCCTTTGCTTTTCGCTTCTCTTCTTTTCTCAGCTATTTGTAAGAAGTTTATCTATCTACAGAGTTATTTGGGGCCACACAATAAGGAGGAAAGGAAAGATGCATTACAGCTGATTTGAGACTCAAAATCTATTTTCCTTAGCAGATAAATGTGTTACATTAAAGTTTACTTATACTTAAAATATACACAATGATGCATTGATCCAAATCAGCATTGACTTCCTATTTTCAAAAATAGTCACAAAACAGCTGTCTGCCTCCCCATTATTAATTCTTGTTTGTACATATCTACCAACCACAAACACAAGCCAGCCTTATGTTGTAACAGCAAGCTCACCAGGGTTAGACCTGTGTGATTTGCTTAAAAGTCCTAAAATTCTGCCTTGTGTCAAATTTTATCAAAATTCTAAGTTAGCTTTAGTAAAGAGAGATTAATATGGACGGGCATTGTTTGAAGATAAATTGCCCAGGTTTAAATCCAGCTTTGCCCCTTACTGTATCTCAATTTCTTTCTGAAGTGGGGATAGTAATAATACCTACCTCTTCAAGTTATTACGAGGATTTAATGAGCAAATACTTCTGAAACACCTAGAACACTCTATAGTACTTGGTGTTTGCTAGCATTTCTGATCACAGGCAGCTCCAGCACAGGATTACCACATACAGATGATCAAATGTTTTCATTCATTCCAGGGGTATGAGCCTATGGTACTGAGCTTGCAGTGTAAGTGGATTTGTTCCTTCTCTCTTGTTTTTCCCCCTCCTTCAACAGTGATGGGTGCAGTTATCACCTTGAAGAGGGTTCCCATCCAATTTCTAATGGTGAATGAACATGTAGGCACATATATTCTGGAGTGAAAAATCATTTGGCAGACTCAGTCCATCTCTTCTTTTTTCCTATTGACATGTGTACATGTTTGCATTATTGTCCTCACCATACTGCACGTGATGATCTTTTTATGGAGTCATCTCCTTGATGGACAATCTTAGGTCTTTATCTTATTTTACCTTGCCTGCTCAGGACCTGAGCACCTGTTCTTGGTGCACTTCAGGGACTGGATGGATCTGGTGTATTAAGTAATGACCAATGACTGACTCTGTAGACCTGTGTCACATCCTTGTGGGGGCTCAGATCTCAGGAATCCTCTCCCTGCTTTGTATACTCTGGTATACAAAGTATACCTCTCCCTCTTTTGTATATTCACTGGTAAGGCTACCAGAGCGGTAGAGCAGCCTTCACTGAATTTTCTGAGAAGTAAGAGAGACCAGAGACCAAATATGAAATACATATAACCCTTGAACATCCTCTAAAGCTTACTGAATAGGATGCCAGTGTTGGAATTTGCATTTAAGGGCATTTTTCAAGGAGATTATAAGAAATTTTAGGTGATCTTTGAAATATCTGAGGTAATAAAACTAATAAATCTCTTTTATGAATGTGGCAGCCACTCTTTATTAAGAATTTTTATATCTCAGAGATGACAGAGCTTTATTAGTTAATTCTATGGTAGAAAGAAGCCCACTTTTTAATATTTCAGAAATAAGAGATGAATAAGTAGTGTAAATGAAGTTATAGAAAATTATGATGGCCTTAGAGGGAGAAATCTCTGTTCAATTCTAAATGCATTGTGATTGTAGTTGCATCTTCAGGAAATTTGCGTGCATGCTAAATCACTTCTGACTCTTGTGACTGTGTGGACTGTAACCTGCCAGGCTTCTTTGTCCATGGGATTCTCTAGGCAAGAATACTGGAGTGGATTGCCTCCAAGGGATTTTACCAACCCGGGGATCAAACCTGCATCTCTTATATATCCTATATTTGCAGGCACTTCTTTACGAGTGCCATCTGAGAAAGCCAGAAACTTTGGAGGCAGGGAAATTAGATCTGAGGGAGCAAAGGTATTAGTTGTTTGTTGCTACATAAAAAATTATGCAAAGGTTCAGTGGCTTGAAACAATGAATACTTATTTTCAGTTTCTGTGAACAAGAAATTTGGAATTCACTTACTTGGGATTCTGGCTGAGAGTTTCTCAGGGAGCTGCAGTCAGCATGTTGGCAGAGGTGGCAGTCATGTGAAGGCTTGGCTGGGGCTGGAAGCTTCACTCTTAAGTTAAATTGCCCACATGGCCATTGAAAGGAGGCCTTGGCTCCTCACCATAGGGGCCTCTCTGTAGGTTGAGTGTCTTCATGACATGGCAGTTAAATTGCCCTGGAGTTAGAGGTCCAAGAGAGATAGTGAACAAAGAGAATGCTTCAGTGCCTTCTATGATTCAGTCTCCAAAGGCATCCTATGCTAGTTTCCTAGAGCTGCCTTTGGAAAGAACCACAGACTTGGGTGGCTTAAAACTATAGAAACTTATTTTTTCACATTTCTGGAGGTGAGAATTCCAAAGTCAAGCTGTCAGCAGGGTAATGCTATCTGAAAGAATCAAGGGAAGGATTCCTTTCTTGACTCTTTCTAGTTTCTTATAGCTGCCAACAACACTAGCAGTTTTTGACTTCAGTATGCACCTGAAGTCTCTTGCTGTTCAGTTGCTCAGAGTGTGTCCTACTTCATGGGCTACTTCGTGGGCTGTTACAGGTGAGGTTTCACTGTCCTTCACCATCTCCTGGAGCTTTCTCAAACTCACGTCCATTGAGTCTCTGATGCCATCCAAACATTTCATCTCATCACCTTCTCCTCCTACCTTCATTCTTTCCTACCATCAGGGTCTTTTATAATGAGTCAGTTCTTTTCATTAGGTGGCCAAAGTATTGGAGCTTCAGCTTCAGCATCAGCTCTTCTAATGAATATTCAGTGTTGATTTCCTTTAGGATCTACTGGTTTGTTCTCCTTGCAGTCCAAGGCACTCTCAACAGTCTTCTCCAACACTGCAGTTTGAAAGCATCAATTCTTCAGTGATTAACCTCATTTATTTTCCAAATCTCACAACTGTACATTACTACTGGAAAAGCCATAGCTTTGACTAGATGGACCTTTGTTGGGAAACTAATGTCTCTGCTTTTTAATATGCTGTCTTGGTCTGTCATAGCTTTTCTTCCAAAGAACAAAGGTCTTTTAATTTCATGGCAGCAGTCACCATCCACAGTGATTTTAGAGGCCATGAAAATAAAAGCTGTCACTGTTTCCATTGTTTCCCCATCCATTTGCCATGAAATGATGGGACTGGATGGCATGATCTTAGTCTTTTGGATGTTGAGTTTTAAGCCACATTTTTCACTCTTCTCTTTCACCTTCATCAAGAGGTTCCTCGGTTCCTCTTCTATTTCTGCCATTAGGGTGTTATCATCTGCCAGTCTGAGGTTATTGATATTTTCTCCCAGCAATCTTGATTCCAGGTTGTGATTCATCCATCCTGGCATTTTGCATGATGCATACTGCATATAAGTTAAATAAGCAGAGTGATAATATACAGTCTTGACATACTTCTTTTCCAATTTTGAACCAATCTGTTGTTCCATGTCTGATTCTAATCATTGCTTCTTGACCTGCATACAGGTTTCTCAGGAGGCAGGTTAGATTGTCTGGTGTTCTCATCTCTTTAAGAATTTTCCATATCTTGTTGTGACTCACACAGTCAAAGATTTTAGCATAGTCAATGAAGCAAAAATAGATTTATTTCTGAAATTTTCTTGCCTTTTCTATGATTCAATGGATGTTGGCAATTTAATCTCCGGTTCCTCTGTCTTTTCTAAAGCTAGCTTGTACAACTGGAAGTTCTCAGGTCATGTACTGTTGGAGCCTAGCTTGTAGGATTTTGAGTATTGCCTTGCTATTATGCAAAATAAGTGCAACTATACAGTAGTTTGAGCATTCTTTGGCATTGGCTTTCTTTGGGACTGGAATGAAAACTGAGCATTTCCAATCCTGTGGCCACTGTTGAATTCTCCAAATTTGCTGACATATTGAGTGCAGCACTTTAATGACATCATCTTTTAGGATTTGAAATAGCTCAGCTGGAATGCCATCACCTCAACTAGCCTAGTTTCTGGTGATGCTACCTAAGGCCCACTTGACTTCACACTCCAGGATGTCTGGCTCTAGGTGAGTGATCACACCAACGTGGTTATTGGGAACCATTAAGATCTTTTTTTATGTAGTTCTTTCTGTGTATTCTTGCCACCTCTTCTTAATGTCTTCTGCTTCTGTTATGTCCATACTGTTTCTGTCCTTTATTGAGCCTATCTTTGTATGAAATGTTCTCTTGGTATCTCTAGTTTTTTTTTTGTTGTTGTTGTTTGTTTGTTTGAAGAGATCTCTAATCTTTCCCATTGTATTATTTTCCCCTATTTCTTTGCTTTGTTTACTTTGTGTTTTTTTAATTTTTTATTTTAATTAATTAATTATTTAATTTTACTTTACAATATTATAATGGTTTTGCCATACATTGACTTGAATTCACAGTGAGTGTACATGTGTTCCTCATCCTGAACCCCTCTCCCACCTCCCTCCCCATCCCATCCCTCATTGTTTACTTTGGAGGGAGGGCTTTCTTATCTCTCCTTGCTATTCTCTGGAACTATGCATTCAGATGAGTGTACATTTCCTTTTTTTTTTTTTTTTAAATCATTCCCCCATGTCTTAGTTTTCTGTTTGTTGTTGTTGGTGTTGGCAAAGTAATGTCTCTGCTTTTTTTTTTTTTTTTTTTTTTTTACTTTACAATACTGTATTGGTTTTGCCATACATTGACAAGAATCCACCATAGCTGTACATGAGTTCCCAACCCTGAACCCCCCTCCCACCTTCCTCCCCATCTCTTTTCCTTTTTTCTCAGCTATGTGTCAGGCTTTCTCAGACAACCATTTTACCTTCTGATTTTCTTTTTCTTGGGGATCCTTTTGATCACCATCTCCCACACAATATTATGAAACTCCAACCATAGTTCTTCAGGCACTCTATCAGATCTAATCCTTTGAATCTCTTTGTCACTTCCACTGTGTAATCATAAGTGATTTAATTTATGTCATACCTGAGTGACCTAGTGGTTTTTCCTACTTTCTTCAGTTTAAGTCTGAATTTTGAAAGAAGGATCTGATCTAGTCAGCTCCTGGTCTTGTTTTTGCTGATTGTATAAGGATTGTTCATCTTTGATTATAAATAATATGATAAGTCTGATTTCAAAATTGACCATTGGTAATATTCCAGTCTCTGCCTTCATCTTAACATGGCTCTCTTCTCTCTGTATGTCTGTCTGTTTTCTTATAAGACACTAGATATTGGAAGAAGGTCCTTCCTAATCCATTCTGAATTCATCTTGAGTTCAGTTCAGTTTAGTTCATTTGCTCAGTCATATCCAACTCTTTGCAACCCCATGGACTGCAGCATACAAGGCCTCCCTTTCCATCACCAACTCCCAGAGCTTACTCAAATTCATGTCCATTGAGTCAGTGATGCCATCCAACAATCTCATCCTCTGTCGTCCCTTTCTCCTCCTTCCTTCAATCTTTCCCAGCATCAGGGTCTATTCCAATGAGTCAGATCTTCACATCAGGTGGCCAAAGTGTTGGAATTTCTGCCTCAACATCAGTCCTTCCAATGAATATTCAAGATTAATTTCCTTTAGGATGGACTGGTTGGATCTCCTTGCAGTCCAAGGGACTCTCAAGAGTACTCTCCAACACCACACATCAAAAGCATCAATTCTTTGGTGCTCAGCTTTCTTTATACTCCAAGTCTCACATCCATACATGACTACTGGAAAAAAACAATAGCCTTGACTAGATGGATCTTTTTTGGCAAATTAATGTCTCTGTTTTTTAATATGCTGTCTAGGTTGGTCATAACTTTTCTTCCAAGGAGCAAGTGTCTTTTAATTTCATGGCTGCAGTCACCATCTGCACTGATTTTGGAGCCCCCCAAAATAAAGTCTGACACTGTTTCCCCATCTATTTGCCATTAAATGATGGGACTGGATGCCATGATCTTAGTTTTCTGAATGTTGAGGTTTAAGCCAACTTTTTCACTCTCCTCTTTCACTTTCATCAAGAGGCTCTTTACTTCTTCAGTTTCTGCCTTAAGGGTGGTGTCATCAGCATATCTGAGGTTATTGATATTTCTCCCTGCAGTCTTGATTCCAGCTTGTGCTTCATCCAGCCTAGTGTTTTGCATGATGTACTCTGCTTAATGTACTTAATCTACTCTTGCATGATGTACTTAAATAATCAGGGTGACAATATACATCCTTGATGTACTCCTTTCCCTATTTGGAAACAGTCCCTATTCCATTTCGAGTTCTAACTGTTGGTCCTGACCTGCATACACATTTTCTCAAGAGGCAGGTCAGGTGGTCTGGTATTCCCATCTCTTTAATAATTTTCCAAATTTTGAGATCCACACAGTCAAAGTGTTTCGCATAGTCAATAAAGCAGGAATACATGCTTTTCTGGAATTCTCTTGCTTTTTCAATGATCTAGCGAATGTTGGTAATTTGATCTCTGGTTTGTCTCCCTTTTTTAAAACCAGCTTGGACATCTGGAAGTTCACAGTTCATGTATTTTTGAAGCCTATCTTAGAGAATTTTGAGCATTACTTTACTAGCAGGTTAGGTGAGTGTGATTGTGTAGTTTTTGAGCATTCTTTGGCATTGTGTTTCTTTGGGATGGGAATTAAAGCTGATATTTTCCAGTCCTGTGGACACTGCTGCATTTTCCAAATTTTCTGGCATATTGAGTGCAGCACTTTCACAGCATCATTTGTAGGATTTGAAAGAGCTCAACTGGGATTCCATCATCTCCAATAGCTTTGTTTGTAGTGATGCTTCTTAAGGCCAAATTGACTTTGCCTTCCAGGATGTTTGGCGCTGGACGAGTGATCACACCCTCGTGATTATCTGGGTCATGAAGATCTTTTTTGTACAGTTATTCTGTGTATTCTTGCCACCTCTTCCTAATATCTTCTGCTTCTGTTAGGTCCATACCATTTATGTCCTTTATTGAGACCATTGCCTGAAACTTTCCCTTGGAATCTCTAATTTTCTTGAAGATATGTCTAGTCTTTCCCATTCTAATGTTTTCCTCTCTTTGCACTGAGCACTGAGGAAGACTTTCTTATCTCTCCCTGCTATTCTTTACAACTCTGCATTCAAATGGATATATCTTTTCTTTTCTCCTTTGCTTTTTTGCTTCTCTTAATTTCTCAGCTATTTATAAGGCCTCCTCAGATAGCCAGTTTGCTCTTTGGCATTTCTTTCCTTGAGGATGGTCTTGCTCCCTGTCTCATGTACGAATTTCCATCCATAGTTATTCGGGCACTCTGTGTATCAGATCTAGTCCCTTAAATCTATTTGTCACTTCCACTGTATAATTATAAGGGATTTGATTTAGGTCATTCCTGAATTGTTTAATGGTTTTCCACACTTTATTCAATTTAATTCTGAATTTGACAATGAGGAGTTTATGATCTGAGCTACAGTCAGCTCCCAGTCTTGTTTTTGCTGACTGTATAGAGCTTCTCCATCTTTGGCTACAAAGAATATAATCAATCTGATTTTGGTGTTGACCATCTGGTGATGTCCATGTGTAGAGTCTTCTCTTGTGTTGTTGGAAGAAGGTGTTTGCTATGGCCAATGCATTCTCCTGGCAAACCTCTATTAGAATTTTCCCTGCTTCATTCTGTACTCCAAGACGAAATTTGACTGTTTCTTCAGGTGTTTCTGGATTTCCTACTTTTGTATTCCAATCCCTTATAATGAAAACAACATTTTTTTGTGGGGGGGGGTGTTTTTTCAAAAAGATCTTGTAGGTTTTCATAGAACCGTTCAACTTCAGCTTCTTCAGCATTACTGGTCAGGGCATAGACTTGGATTACCATGATATTGAATGGATGCCTTGGAAAAGAACAGAGATCATTAGCTCGTTTTTGAGATGGCATCCCAGTACTACATTTTGGACTATTTTGTTGCCTATGATGGCTATTCCATTTCTTCTAAGGGGTTCTTGCCCACAGTAGTAGATATAATGGTCATATGAGTTCATTTGAGTCCATTTCAGTTCAGTTGCTCAGTCGTGTCCAACTATTTGGGAACCCATGAATTGCAGCACTCCAGGCCTTCCTGTCCATCATCAGCCCACAGAGTTCCTACAAACTCATGTCCATCGAGTCAGTGATGCCATCCAGCCATCTCATCTTCTGTCGTCCCATTCTCCTCCTGCCCCCAATCCCTCCCAGCATCAGAGTCTTTTCCAGTGAGTCAACTCTTTGCATGAGGTGGCCAAAGTATTGGAGTTTTAGCTTTAGCATCAGTCCTTCCAAAGAACACCCAGGACTGATCTCCTTTATAGAATGGGCTGGTTGGATCTCCTTGCAGTCCGAATATCAAGAGTCTTCTCCAACACCACAGTTCAAAATTATCAATTCTTCAGCACTCAGCTTTCTTCACAGTCCAACTTTCACATAGATACATGACTGGAAAAACCATAGTTTTGACTAGATGGACCTTTGTTGGCAAAGTAATGTCTCTGCTTTTGAATATGCTATCTAGGTTGGTGATAACTTCCTTCCAAAGAGTGAAAAGTGAAAGTGAAATCACTCAGTCATGTCTGACTCTTTACGACCTGTGAACTGTAGCCCACCATTCTCCTCAGTCCATGGGATTCTCCAGGCAAGAATACTAGAGTGGTTGCCATTTCCTTATCCAGGGTATCTTAACTGACCCAGGGATTGAACCCACATTGCAGGCAGATGCTTTAACCTCTACAACACCAGGGAAGCCCTTAAATACAAGAATCCGAGTACTAATATCAAAGATTTCAAGGGAGGAAAGAAAGCCAGTTGAAAGAAGAAGAGGGAGGAGGTGGGAGAGGGGAGGTGAAAAAGGTGGCCTTAAAAACGTCTGCTGCAACCTACAGATACCCAGGCGTTATGGGACTTTTCCCTGGGCCTCTAGAGAAGGGAGGACTGGAACTTTGCCCTACCAGAAATCAGACCAGACCAGAACCAGAATTTGAGTTCTCTGCCAAGAACAGGTGATCAGTCTCCAATCCTCAGCTCAGGCTGAGGGCCCTTTGAGCAGATTTCTAATTCCAGGACCGTGGGACTAGAAGAACAGGGAAGATTCAGTTCAGTTCAATTCAGTTCAGTTGCTCAGTCATGTCCGACTCTTTGCAACCCCATGACTCGCAGCACACCAGGCCTCCCTGTTCATCACCATCTCCCAGAGTTCACTCAGACTCATGTCCATCTTGTCTGTGATGCCATCAAGCCATCTCATCCTCGGTCGTCCCTTTCTCCTCCTGTCCTCAATCCCTCCCAGCATCAGAGTCCTTTCGAATGAGTCAACCCTTCTCATGAGGTGACCAAAGTACTGGAGCTTCAGCTTCAGCATCATTCCTTCCAAAGAAATCCCAGGGTTGATCTCCTTCAGAATAGACTGGTTGGATCTCTTTGCAGTCCGAATATCAAGAGTCTTCTCCAACACCACAGTTCAAAAGCATCAACTCTTCGGCACTCAGCCTTCTTCACAGTCCAACTCACATCCATACGTGACCACAGGAAAAACCATATCCTTGACTAGACGAACCTTAGTCGGCAGAGTAATGTCTCTGTTTTGAATATGCTATCTAGGTTGGTCATAACTTTTCTTCCAAGGAGTAAGCGTCTTTTAATTTCATGGCTGCCGTCACCATCTGCAGTGATTTTGGAGCCCCCCAAAATAAAGTCTGACACTGTTTCTACTGTTTCCCTGTCTATTTCCCATGAAGTCATGGGACCAGATGCCATGATCTTCGTTTTCTGAATGTTGAGGTTTAAGCCAACTTTTTCACTCTTCTCTTTCACTTTCATCAAGAGGCTCTTTAGCTCCTCTTCACTTTCTGCCATAAGGGTGGTGTCATCTGCATATCTGAGGTTATTGATGTTTCTCCCGACAATCTTGATTCCAGCTTGTGTTTCTTCCAGTTCAGCGTTTCTCATGATGTACTCTGCATATAAGTTAAATTAGCAGGGTGACAATATACAGCCTTGATGTACTCCTTTTCCTATTTGGAACCAGTCTGTTGTTCCATGTCCAGTTCTAACTGCTGCTTCCTGACCTGCATACAGATTTCTCAAGAGGCAGGTCAGGTGGTCTGGTATTACCATCTCTTTCAGGATTTTCCACAGTTTATTGTGATCCACACAGTCAAAGGCTTTGGCATAATCAATAAAGCAGAAATAGATTTTTTTTCTGGAACTCTCTTCCTTTTTCCTTGATCCAGCAGATGTTGGCCATTTGATCTCTGGTTCCTCTGCTTTTTCTAAAACCAGCTTGAACATCTGGAAGTTCATGGTTCACGTATTGCTGAAGCCTGGCTTGGAGAATTTTGAGCATTACTTTACTAGCATGTGAGATGAGTGCAATTGTGCAGTAGTTTGAGCATTCTTTGGCATTGCCTTTCTTTGGGATTGGAATGAAAACTGACATTTTCCTGTGGCCACTGCTGAGTTTTCCAAATTTGCTGGCATATTGAGTGTAGCACTTTTACAGCATCATCTTTCAGGATTTGAAAGAGCTCTACTGGAATTCCATCACCTCCACTAGCTCTGTTCGTAGTGATGCTTTCTAAGGCCCACTTGACTTCACATCCCTGGATGTCTGGCTCTAGGTGAGTGATCACATCATCGTGATTATTTTGATTGTGAAGATCTTTTTTGTATAGTTCTTCTGTGTATTTTTGCCACCTCTTCTTAATATCTTCTGCTTGTGTTAGGCCCATACCATTTCTGTCCTTTATCGAGCCCATCTTTGCATGATATGTTCCTTGGTATCTCTAATTTTCTTGAAGCGATCTCTAGTCTTTCCCATTCTATTGTTTTCCTGTTTCTTTTCACTGATCACTGAGGAGGGCTTTCTTATCTCTGCTTGCTATTCTTTGGAACTCTGCATTCAGATGCTTATATCTTTCCTTTTCTCCTTTGTTTTTTGCTTCTCTTCTTTTCACAGCTATTTGTAAGGCCTCCTCAGACAGCCATTTGGCTTTTTGGCATTTCTTTTCCATTAGGATGGTCTTGAATCCCTGTCTCCTGTACAATGTCACAAACCTCCGTCCATAATTCATCAGGCACTCTCTCTACCAAATCTAGTCCCTTAAATCTATTTCTCATTTCCACTATATAATCATAAGGAGATTTGATTTAGGTCATACCTCAATGGTCTAGTAGTTTTCCCTACTTTCTTTAAGTCTGAATTTGGCAGTAAGGAGTTCATAATCTGAGCCACAGTCAGCTCCTGGTCTTTGCTGACTGTATAGAGCTTCTCCATCTTTGGCTGCAAAGAATATAATCAATCTGATTTTGGTGTTGACCATCTGGTGATGTCCATGTGTAGAGTCTTCTCTTGTGCTGTTGGAAGAGGGTGTTTGCTATGACCAGTGTATTCTCTTGGCAAAAGTCTATTTCATTGCCGTGCTTCATTCCGACTTCCAAGGAGAAGTTTGTCTGTTACCCCAGGTGTTTCCTGACTTCCTACTTTTGCATTCCAGTCTTCTGTAATGAAAAGGACATATTTTTTGAGTATTAGTTCTAAAAGGTCTTGTAGGTCTTCATAAAACCATTCAACTTCAGCTTCTTCAGGATTACTGGTTGGGGCATAGAGTTTGACAAAGTCATGCTTCCATACCAGATGTCTTTCATACTGGGCTTTTCTAGTCTCATATGCAATAATGTGGCCCAGTAAAAAGAGAATGTTTTCTGAAGTTCCATCTCATTTAAGAAAACTCAACTTACTGTGATATTGAATGGTTTGCCTTGGAAACGAACAGAGATCATTCTGTCGTTTATGAGATTGCATCTAAGTACTGCATTTTGGACTCTTTTGTTGACCATGATGACTACTCCATTTCTTCTAAGAGATTCCTGCCCACAGTAGTAGATATAATGGTCATCTGAGTTAAATTCACCCATTCCAGTCCATTTTAGTTCCCTGATTCCTAGAATGTCGACATTCACTCTTGCCATCTCCTGTCTGACTACTTCCAATTTTCCTTGATTCATGGACCTAACTTTCTAGGTTCCTATGCAATATTGCTTTTTACAGCATCAGACCTTTCTTCTATCACCAGTCACATCCAAAACTGGATATTGTTTTTGCTTTGGCTCCTTCCCTTCATATTTTCTGGAGTTATTTCTCCACTGATCTCCATTAGCATATTGGCATGGACCTGGGGAGTTCCTCTATCAGTATCCTATCATTTTGCCTTTTCATACTGTTCATGTGGTTCTCAAGGCAAGAATACTGAAATGGTTTGCCATTCCCTTCTCCAGTGGACCATTTTTTCTCAGATCTCTCTACCATGACCCACCTGTTTTGGGTGTCCCCACACAGCATGGCTTAGTTTCATTGAGCTAGACAAAGCTGTGGTCCGTGTGATTAGATTGACTAGTTTTCTGTGATTATGGTTTCAGTGTCTGCCCTCTGATGTCTCTCACAACACCTACAGTCTTACTTGGGTTTCTCTTACCTTGGACGAGGGGTACCTCCTCACAGCCACCACTCCTGACCTTGAACGTGAAGTAGCTCCTCTTGGCCCTCCTGCTCCCATGCAGCCACCACTCCTTGGACATGGGGTTGTTCTTCTCACTTGAGTTAAATTCACCCAATTCCAGTTCATTTTAGTTCGCTGATTCTTAAAATTTTGACGTTCACTCTTGCCATCTCCTGTGGGTTTGACCACTTCCAATTTGCCTTGATTCATTTATCTTACATTCCAGGTTTCAATGCAATATTGCTCTTTATGGCATTGGACCTTGCTTCCACATTTTCTTATCCACATCTGGGTGTTGTTTTTGCTTTGGCTCTGTCTCTTCATTCTTTCTGGAGTTATTTCTTCACTGATCTCTAGTAGCATATTGAGCACCTACTGACCTGAGGAGTTCATCTTTCAGAGTCCTGTTTTTTTGCCTTTTCATACGGTTCATGGGGTTCTCAGGGCAAGAATACTGAAATGTTTGCCATTCCCTTCTCCAGTGGGCCAGGTATTTTCAGAACTCTCTACCATGACCCATCCATCTTGGGTGATGCTCAATGACATGGCTCATAAATTCACTGAGTTAGGCAAGGCTATGGCCCATGTGATCAGATTGGTTAGTTTTCTGTGTTTGTGGGCTGACTCAGAGGAAAATTGGGTCTTGTTCTGATGGGCAGGACCGTGCTCAGTAAATCTTTAATCCAATTTTCTGTTGATGGGTGGAGCTGTGTTCCCTCCCTGCTATTTGCTTGGGGCCAAACTATGGTGGAGGTAATGAAGATAATGGTGACCTCCTTCAAAAGATCTCATGCATGTACTGCTACACTCAATGCGTCCAACCCTGCAGCAGGCCACCACCAACTCATGCCTCCACTGGAGACTCCTGGACACTCACAGACAAGACTGGGTCAGTCTCTTGTGAGGTCATTGCTCTTTCCTCCTGGGTCCCAGTGCACAAGTTTCTGTTTGTGCCCTCCAAGAGTCTATTTCCCAGTCCTGTGTAAGTTCTGGCAGCTCTATGGCAAGGTTAATGGCAACCTCCGCCAAGAGGGCTTATGCCATACCAAAGTCTGCTGCACCCAGAGGCCCTGCCCTTGTGGCAGCCTACTGCTGACCCGTACCTCCACAGGAGATGCTCAAACACAGTTCTGTCTCAGTCTCTGTGGGGTCCCTGGGTCCTGGTGTGCACAAGGTTTGTTTGAGCCCTCTGGATGTCTTTGGCAGGAATGGAGTTTGATTGTAAAAGTGAATTCGTCCCTCCTACCATCTTGCTGAGGCTTCTCCTTTGCCCTTGGACAGGGGGTGTCTCCTCACAGCCGCTTCAGCACCTACCATCTTACTGGGGTTTCTCCGACCTTGGATGTAGGGTATCTCCTCACAGCTGCTCCTGCAAAGCACAGCCACCACTACTGATCTTGGACATGGGATTATATCTGCAAAGATTTTATATGCAAATAAGGTCACATTTTGAGGTTCTGGGTGGACACAAATTTTCTATTGTGAGGAGAAGTATGTATTCAACCCAGTACCCTCATCATCACTTCAGTTTTATTCAGTTTGTTAGAAGCAAGCCTTTAATTAGCTCACACTCAAGAACAGAGAAGTTAGACTATGACTTTTAAAGAAAGAAGTATCTGAAAAATGGTTGGGTATATTTTTAAAATACCACAAGGACAAAGTCGTGCTTCCATACCAGAGGTCCTTCATACTGAGCTTTTCTAGTCTCTTATGCAATAATGGGCCCAGTATAAAGAGAATGTTTTCTGAAGTTCCATCCTATTTAGGAAAAATCGATAGTTGAAAATGACCATTCAAAGTGAATTTTTTTAATGGGGAACAAATTTTCTTTTGAAAAATGATTGAAAAGATATTTTGGATTTTATAATGAAAAATAATTAGAATACATGTATTTTACTTAAATTGAAAAAGAAAATAAGTGAAAATATAACTGTACTAATTCTTAAAACAAAGAATGATCTGGTTTTGTTTCTCACTTTGGTTTAATTTTTCCAACAAAACCATGCAATTTTCACAACAGATCCTTCAGTTTTAGATTGACTTTCTCAGTAAAGTCATAAAAAATTATTGTTTTTGAAAAATTAAAGGATTTTGTCATTATTCCCTAATTTATTTGTTATTAATCACATTCTCTTCTATAATGACAAGGCTATCATTATGCTTGAGGATTTCTTCTTCTTTGAATAATGCCTACTTATGTTTCTGTCACATCATCATTCAATAATAATTCTTCCTGTGCTTCTAGCCGTTCTTCAACAGTACTTTTTTTTAACTTCGTGAAATATTTCATTTGAGGCAAATTTTTAAAATTTACTTTATAATCAGTTTACAAAGTATATTTGTAAACTTTCTTGGAGTCAATGAGAGATTTATAATGACACTGATTTAGGCTATAATTTAGTGACTGATTTTGAATGGGTATTGTAGTTTATAAGTGGTCAATTTGGTCATAGATATGTTCATATAATTGTGATGGTATTTCTCTCTCAGGTCAGTTCAGTTCAGTTCAGCCACTCAGTCATGTCCGACTCTTTGCAAACCCATGAACCACAGCACGCCAGGCCTCCCTGTCCATCACCAACTGCTGGAGTCTACCCAAACCCATGTCCATTGAGTCTGTGATGCCATCCAATCATCTCATCCTCTGTCGTCCCCTTCTGCTCCTGCCCCCAACCCCTCCAAGCATCAGGGTCTTTTCAAATGAATCAGATCTTCACACCAGGTGGCCAAAGTATTGGAGCTTCAGCTTCAACATCAGTGCTTCCAATGAACACACAGGACTGATTTCCTTTAGGATGGACTGGTTGGATCTCCTTGCAGTCCAAGGGACTGTCAAGAGTCTACTCCAACACCACAGTTCAAAAGCATCAAATCATTGGTGCTCAGCTTTCTTTATACTCCAACTCTCACATCCATACATGACTACTGAAAAAACCATAGCCTAGACTAGACAGACTTTTGTTGGCAAAGGCATCTCTCTGCTTTTTATTATGCTGTCTAGGTTGGTCATGACTTTTCTTCCAAGGAGCAAGCATCTTTAAATTTCATGGCTGCAGTCACCATCTGCAGTGATTTTGGAGCCCCCCAAAATAAACTCTCTCGCTGTTTCCACTGTTTCCCCATCTATTTGCCATGAAGTGATGGGACTGGATGTCATCATCTTCGTTTCTGAATGTTGAGTTTTAAGCCAACCTTTTCACTCTCTTCTTTCACTTTCATCAAGAGGCTTTTTAGTTCCTCTTCACTTTCTGCCATAAGGGTGGTGTCATCTGCATATCTGAGGTTATTGATATTTTTCCAGGCAATCTTGATTCCAGCTTGTGCTTCCTCCAGCCCAGCATTTCTCATGATGTACTCTGCATATAAGTCTGTCTCTACGACCTTTTAAATAGAGCCTCCAGTCACAAAAACCCAAACAACAAAGACTCTCTGATCTTTTTACCCTCTTTCTAAAACTCCACTCCTCATCATACTAATATATCATTAAAATCTTTCAGTCTTCTTTAAAGCAATACTGTGAAAAACAAAACAAAACATTAGAATTACTTTGTGTATATTGTTGTAAGAAAAGGATAGTGTATATAACCAGAGACTGTTAGTAGGACTTCATTACCTCAGAAATTTCTTTACTGAAGATTGACTTATATCACTTCAGATAACCAGAAGGTAGTGCAATGCCTTGGCTCTAAGAGAGTCTTCCTGTGGGAGGAAAAGTCAACCAGCATCAGAGGATTCTAGTTTACCCTTCCCTGTAGCAGAGGTCTGAAACAGTTTTTTGAAAGTTCCTTTCAGCCAAAGTCTTGATCCAATGTTCAAGGCAATTAAAGTGACAAAACAAATAAAAAATTTGTCTTATCATACAAGCACAATGATTTATTCAAAGGCAATGTATTTAGATGGCTGTCAGTTAGAGAAATTTTTCTGAGCCAAATGTTAGCCAGATATCATAAGTCACCACCACCCTAAAGACAATGGCTCTTTTCCAAAGCAGCCCACTGAGGTCTCCACCTGCCAACTTGGAATGTTCTAGGTGCTTGGAGTTCCCTTCAAGGAAGAGACTGTATCTGCTCTTGCAGATATTCCCATGGTTAATTTCTTCTGTAGCTGTTTTTATACTTTCATTCTAGCTTAACTCTGGATAAATTTGTCTGCATACTTTATGTCTCCATCAATTCCATCTTTCTTGCATACACAATTTATTTTCAGCAATGAATGCAATCATAGTACTTATCATTCACAGGTAACTTAACAAAGCTCTGTTACAAGCATCCCTCTTGCTCAGCCTCTGGAAATGGTGCATTTGCAGTCCTTACTCTGCTCATTTTCCTGCAACAGAAACATGTTTTTGCTTCTGTTTTATAGCTTTGTTTGTGAAAACTGAAAGCCTATCTTCAGGTAGAGAGCCAGGTTTTATTATTCCAGACAGAATGTTTAAACTTTAATTACTTATTGATTTATTGATGTAACTTTTTCTTCTTCTTTTTTTAAATTATGAAAGTATGACAGCACATATACAGGAGACTTAAAAAATACAGAACAAGGTTACATATGTTTCACACAATAGGGTGAACACAACAGTAGGATGCAAATTCTATTCAAGATTCCATAGACTATGAATGAGGAGACACTGGAACATATCCAGGGACATAAAACAAGGTGCAAAAAGTTATGGTCTAAAGGTACTTAAATCATAGAGAGTCTGTTCTATTATTACTGTGGAATTATTTTAGAAATCAATATCAAAAGATATCTGAAAATAACCCACATATTTTCAAGTGCAATATGACATTTACAAGAGAGATCTTTGACTTAGCCATTGACACTCTTGGTGAAGTTAAAGGTCTGAAAAAACACAGCAAGTGATTGCAGAGAAGAAAGCATTTAATTGAGAAATTAGTATCAAAGATACTTTAAAACTCCTATGTATTTGGAAGTTAAATATTCACTTTTAAATGAAGTTAAAGTCAAAAGAAAGAAAATTAGAAAATATTTGTAGCATAATAAAAATAAAAGAGAATTTATCAGAATTTGAGGCATAAACTCAAAGCTGCTGAATGCAAGTAAATAAAATATGGAGCCTTAATAAGGTATGAAAACAAAAAATGGACACTAGCATAAAATTTTGTGAAATTTGATCAAAATCTGTATTTTAGTACTGTATCTCATGTTAATCTACTGTTTTGATTTCTTTTTTACAACATAGCATTTCTTTATATTCTCAGAATTTGATTAGAATTTTCAAGTTTCATTCAATTTTTTAAAATCACTAAAATAATAACATTTTTATTTTTAGCAGTAATACTGGATTCTAAAATACATAGAACCATAACAAAGTTTTGAGTGAATATAAAAAATGATCATATAGTCCAATTGTTTTTAAACATAACTGCTCATTAGAAACACATTTGGAGCTTTGGAGAAAAGAACCAATACTTGGGCATTTGTATTTTTCAAAAAAAAAAGTCTGAATTTTAAAAAGTGATTACAGGTTTTTCTATTAAACGGTACTTTTAGTGATCGAGAATCCTATTTTCTGTTAACCAGTTATGATACAATGATATTAAGAGAGTAATAGTTACATAATCACAGTATTAAAGTGAAAGTCGTTCAGTTGTGTCCGACTCTTTGAGACCCCATGAACTTCAGGCCAGAATGCTGCAGTGGGCAGCCTTTCCCTTCTCCAGGGGATTTTCCCAACCCAGGGATTGAACCCAGGTGCCCCATATTGCAGGTGGGTAAAGAGCCTGCCTGCACTGAGGAAGACTTGGGTTTGATCTCTGGGTTGAGAAGATCCCCTGGAGAAGGAAATGGCAACCCAAACAAATATTCTTGCCTGGAGATCCAAAATTTGGAGGAACCTGGTGGACTACAGTCCATAGGGTCATAAAGAGTCAGATAAGACTGAGTGACTTCATTTTTTAAATCACAGTAGTAAAAGACATTTATTAGTTTTCACAATCAATAGCCAGACAAAAGATAAGATAATTATAATTGCAAGCCATAATGGAAACATGATTAACCTAACAATATAAAATAATTACATACAACTTGGGGGGTTAAGTAGAGTGATAAGTGGAAGTACATACATGCACACATTCTCATCAGCCAAGCCAGTCTATGTCTTTTGCTTGGTGCATTTAATCTACGTTTAAGGTAATTATTGATATGTATGATCATATTACCATTTTCTTAATTGTTTTGGGTTTATTTTGTGTAGGTCTTTGCCTTCTCTTGTGTTTCATCCTAGAGAAGTTCCTTTAGCTTTTGTTGTAAAGTTGCTTTGATAGTGGTGAATTCTCTTAACTTTTGTTTGTCCAGAAAGATTTTGATTTCTTCATCAAATCTGAAGGAGAGTCTTGCTCAGTAGAGTATTCTTGGTGGTGGGTTCTTCCCTTTTCTGCCATTTCATTTATTTAAAATATGTCCTGCAATTCCTTTCTGGCTTGTAGAGTTTCTGTTGAGAAATCAGCTTATAACCTTATGGGATTTCCCTTGTATATTATTTGTCGTTTTTCTCTTGTTGCTTTTAATATTTTCTCTTTGACTTTGTCTTTAATTTTCAACCGTTTGATTACTATTTGTCTTGGTGTATATCTCCTTGGTTTTATCTCACCTGGGACTCGGTGACTCCTGGACTTGGTTGACTGTTTCCTTTCCCATGTTAGGGGAGTTTTCAGCTATTATCTCTTCAAAGATTTTCTCAGGTCTTTTCTCTCTTCTCCTTCTGGGACCCCTACAAGGTGAATTTGGTGTGTTTAATGTCCCAGAAGTCTCTTAGAGTGTCTTGTTTTTCTTCTTCTTCTTCTTCTTTTTTTTTCATTCTCTTTTCTATATTCTGTTCATGGTACTAATTTCCACCATTCTGTCTTCCAGGTCATGTATTGGTTCTTCTGCTTCAGTTATTCTGCCATTGACTCCTTCTAGTGCATTGTTCGTCTCTGTTTGTTTGTTCTTTAGTTCTTCTAGGTCTTTGGGAAACATTTCTTGATCTTCTTCCTTCTGTTTCCAAGATCCTGAATCACCTTCACTGTTATTGTTCTGAATTCTTTTCCTTCTCCATTTAGTTGTTTTCTGTGGTTTTATCTTGTCCCTTTATCTAGGATATAATTTCTGATTTTTCATGCTGGTTAACTTTTTGTAATGCAATTTTGGTTTTAGCCACTGTGGGATTATGGTTCTTCTTGCTTCTTCTGTCCATCCTCTAATGGATGACTCTAAGAGGCTTGTGTAAGCTTCCTGATTGGAGGATTTGGTGTGGGAAAAAACTGGGTCTTGCTCTGGTGGGCAGGGCCATGCTCAGTAAATTTTAATCCAATTATATGTTTATGAGTGGGGTGGCACTCCCTACCTGTCAGTTTTTGGCCTGAGGTGACCCAGCTCTGGAACATAAAGGCTCTGTGGAGGGTTAATGGTGACCCTCAAGAGGACTTAAGCTAAAGGTCAGCTTCCAGGACTGCTTCTGACAGTGCCACTGTCCCCATGGCGAGACACTGCCAACATATACTTCCACAGGAGACCCTCCAATACTAGAAGGTATGTCTGGTTCCGTCTCCTGTGGAGTCACTGCTTCTTTTTCTGGGTCTTTGAGCATACAAGATTTTGTTTGTGCCCTCCAAGAGTGGAGTCTCTGTTTCACCCAGTCTTGTGGAAATCTTGTAATCAAATCCTGCTGGCTTTCAAAGTCAGAATACCTGGGGATTCCGAGACCCTTTACTTGATCCCCAGGCTAGGAAGCTTAATATGAAGCTCAGAACCATGACAACAGTATAAGAACTTCTTTGGTATTATTATTCTCCAGTTCGTGGGTCATCTACTGAGCAGTTATTAGACTTGATTTTATTGTGTTTGCACCATTCCTACCATCTTATTGCAGCTTCCTCTTTGTCTTTAGATATAGAGTATCTTTTGTTGGTGGGTTATAGCATCCTCCTCTGGATGGTTGGTCAACAGCTAAATGTGATTTTGGTGGTCTTGCAAGAGGAGATGAGAGCACATCCTTCTACTCCACCATCTTGAACTGGAAGCCCATTGATGCAAATTTTATTAAAAGAAAAATTTTTAATATGCATGAAAAATAAGTTATTAGTTATATATATGTGTGTGAATATTATATAATAGTATAATGCATATATTTATTTCTCTGTGTAAGTTTATATGTAAGAGAGACTTTTGTGCCAATGCATGTTTGATGCATTATACTTTACAGGAAAAAGTTTCCAATGAGGTAAATCTAATAACTACCAACTCTTTAAACTTACACATAATACAGATCATAGTAAATGTCAACTCTAACACTGCACACATTCTGAGAGTAAGTGCAGAGTTATCTGACTTTGCAGTGCTCAATCACAGTTGTGTCTAATAGATACATGAGCTACTTTGATATTTCTGCAGCTGCTGATCATGACATCCAGCTCTTTATATTTTCAGGTTTTGTTTCTAATGGTATCAAGCTATACAAAACCAGAATCAGTTGTCCAGAATTAGTCTATCTTATTGATCCTTGTCCTATTCTAATAACATTCTTTGTTTTTATTTCTGTCTTTTTTTTTCTTTTAAAATAAAATATATTATATACAGAGAATAGGTTGTAGAGTAGACCCAATCAGCTGCCCACTTTAAATCTGTCCCCATTTATACCTTCATTGGCAGAGTACTTATTTTGTTAAGGTGGTTTATCTCAGTAAATATGACTACTCAATGGGCAAAGCCCAAGATCATCATTGTAATCTCATACCACTTATAAGTGACTAACTTAGAGGCAATTGTGTGACCTTGTCCAGGCTGAAGACTTGAGAAATTCACAGAAGGCACTCATAGGAAATGTTCTCTTGCTCTTAAAAAGAGATATAAGGGGGGAGACAATACTATTTCTTTCTCTAGTCATGGACATGCCTGAGTATGTTTCCTGGAACTGCAGATGAAGCAAAACCCACAGAGGAAGACATGGCCACAGAGAAGTGAGATCAGAGCCCTGATGCACCCTGCCTGGAGCCCTCCTCACATATAGATGGCTTGCACTGTGATATAATAAATCTCCTTTAATTTAAGTTGACCAGGTACAGGTTTTCTGCCAATGTAGCCAAAAGGATAAATCATCGCATGCTGTGTCTTTTCCTTGGAGGAGCTTCTTTCCATGTTTACATGGACAGGTGCGTAGTCCTACAAGCCAAGGTGCCTAGTCTTCAGAGTGGAATCAACCATTGCCTCATCAAATTTCTCTTGAAACTTTTTGTGCAAATATCCTGCTATTTATCCTATTTACTGATACATCCTTATGAATTTGCCTGCTTATGGTTTCAGACAAACTCACATTACAAATTTTCTTATAGAACAGTCAGATTTGTTCCAGAAATAGTACTAGGAACATGACTCAATAAAATATTTACCAGCAAAGAAGGTGAGTTCCTTTGCTCACTGGTTTATCAGAAATATGATATGAGAATTAGAGGTAATCCAGTAGAATGGATATGTGTGAATGTTATGAAGCCAGCAAAAGAGACTATAAAATCTAACTCTCAGTGCATACACACAGTTAAAGTCACATATGATGGCAAATATAAGTGACACAAGAAATGAAGATTCATTATTGGAGATATAGGAGATATCAATACTAAAATCAGATTGATTATATTCTTTGCATCCAAAGATAGGCAAGCTCTATACAATAAGTAAAAACAAGAACTGGAGCTGACTGTAGCTCATATCATGAACTATTTAGCAAAATATAGGCTCAACTTGAAGAAAGTAGGGAAAACCACTAGACCATTCAGGTATGACCTAAATCAAATAACTTATGGTTATACATGGAGGTGATGAATACATTCAAGGATAAGATCTGGAAGATAGCGTGCCTGAAGAACTATGGATGGAAGTTCATAACATTATACAGGAGCTGGTGACCAAAACCTTCCCCAAGAAAAAGAATTGGAAGAAGGCAAAGTGGTTGTCTGAAGAGAACTAACAAATAGCAGACAAAAGAAAAGATGCAAAAGGCAAAGGGGACAGGGAAAGATATACTCAACTGAATGCAGAGTTCCAGAGTATATCAGGGAGAGATAAGAAAGCCTTCTTAAGTATGCAGTGCATGAACAGAGGGAAGTAATAGAATGTGAAAGACTAGAGAGCTCTTCAAGAAAAGTGAAGATACCAAAGGAATGTTTCATGCAAATATAGGCACAGTAAAGGACAGAAACAGCAAGAACCTAACAGAAGCAATTAAGAAGAGGCGGCAACAATACACAGAATAACTCTACAGAAAATATCTTAATGACTTAGAAAGCCATGATGGTGTGGTTACTCACCTAGTGCTAGACATCCTGGAGTATGAAGTCAAGTGGGCCTTAGGAATTATTACTGTGAACAAAGCTAGTGGAGGTGATGGAATCCAGCTGATCTATTTAAAATCCTAAAAGATGATCCTGTGAAAGTGCTGCTGTCAATATGCCAGGAAATTTCAAAAATGCAACTGTGGCCACAGGACTGGAAAAAGTCAGTTTTTTTTTCCAATCCCAAAGAAAGTCAATGCCAAAGAATGTTCAAACTACTGTACAATTGCATCATTTCACATGCTAGCAAGGTGATGCTCAAAATCCTTCAAGCTAAGCTACAACAGTACATGAACCAAGAACTTCAGATGTACAAGTTGGATTTTAAAAAGGCAGAGGAACCAGAGATCAAATTGCAAACATCTGTTGGATCAGAGAAAAAGCAAGGGGACTCCAAAAAGCAATCTGCTTCACTAACTACATGAAAGTCTTTGGATCTGGATCACAATAAACTGGAAAAGAGATGGGGATACCAAATCACCTTACCTGTCTCCTGAGAAACCCATATTCAGGGCAAGAAGCAACAGTCAGAACCAGACATGGAACAATGGTTCAAAATTGGGAAAGGAGTACGTCAAGCCTGTATATTGTCAACCTGCTTATTTAACTTAAATGCAGATTCTTGTGCCATGCTGAGTTCCTCTTTCATATCTGACTCTTTGTGACCCTGTGGTGTTTGGCCTGCCAAACTGTTCTGCTGTCCATGGGGATCCTCCAGGTGAGAATGTTAGAGTGGATTGTCATGCCCTCCTCGAGGGGATCTTCCCAACCCAGGGATCAAACCCAGGTCTCGTGCATTGCAGGCAGATTTTTTACCTTTTGAGCCACCAGGCAAGTCCAAGAATACTAGAGTGGGTAGCCTATCCCTTCTTCAGGGGATCTTCCTGACCCAGGAATCAAACCAGGATCTTCTGCATTGCAGGCACATTCTTTACCAGCTGAGGTACCAGGGAAGCCCGTATGCAGAGCATGTCATGCGAAATGCCAGGTTGGATGAATCACAAGCTGGAATCAAGATTTTCAGGAAAAATATCAATAACCTTAGATATGCAGATGATATCATTCTAATGGCAGAAAGCAAAAAGGAACTAAACAGCCTCTTGATGAAGGTGAAAAAAAAAAAAAAAAAAACAGTGAAAAAGCTGGCTTAAAACTCAACATCCAAAGCACTAAATCACAGAATCAGGTAAAGTCATATCAATTTATGGCAAATAGAATGGGAAAACATGGAAAGAGTAACAGATTTTTTTTTTTTTTCTCCAAAATCACTGGGGATGGTGACTGCAGCCACAAAATTAAAAGATGCTTGCTCCTTGGAAGAAAAGCTATGAGAAACCTAGACAGCTTAAGAGAGGCATTACTCTTCCAACAAAGGTCCATCTAGTTGAGCTATTTTTCTTCCAGTAGTCATGTATGGATGTGACAGTTGGGCTGCAAAGAAGACTGAGCACTGAAGAAGTGATTCTTTCAAATTGTGGTGCTGGAGAAGATTCCTGAAATTCTCATGGACTGTAAGGAGATCAAACCAATCAATCCTAAATGAAATCATCCCTGAATATTCATTGGAAGGACTGATACTGAAACTGATGCTCCAATACTTTGGCCACCTGATGGGAGGAGCTGACTCATTGGAAAAGATCTTGATGCTGGGAAAGATTGAGGGCAGGAGGAGAAGGGGGCCATAGGGGATGAGATGGTTGGATGGCATCACTGACTCACTGGACATGAGTTTGAGCAAACTCCAGAAGATAGGGAAGGACAGGGAATCCTGACGTGCTGTATTCCATGGGGTTGCAGAGAGTTGAACCCAACTTAGTGACTGAACAACAAGGAAGGTTAAACCTTGACTTTTTGCAGCTACAATAAATTGAAGAGGAACAAAAAGAACAAATCCTTCTTGAGGGTGAACAAAAGGAATTCTATATCATATAAGAATCTGGTCCTATCCAGGAAAGCCTGACTGTTTGGCTTATGGAAATGAAGGCCAGTACCATCTGTCTCTACCACTATCACTTAGCCCTTCAGAGTATTATTTTACCTCTACTTCTGAGCAACCACAAGGGTCTCATGAAGTGGATTCAGGTCTGTTTTGCCATGGGCTCGGCTCTGTTTTGCTTTCTTTTTCTTAACTGATAAACTGTGAGTTTATTCTCACAAGATCTTCCTGTGCTGCTGCTTTGATTTCAAGGTTGGTCTGTTTCATTTAAGATATCTGTACTTATAGCACACATTCTTGGACTGTGGTTCCAGTGTTTTGCCTCTATACTCAAAGCCTCCTAGCTTTCTCACTCATGTAGTCAGTTGCTCTTGACAACGCCTTTATGATGTCTTTCTCACTTGTGCTTTCCTCTGTACTGGTATAACGCATAGGAATCTCAAAACCAATATATTCAAAACTAAAATCATCCTTCTTATCCTTAGGCTTAGACTTACTCTCCAAATCAAAAAACATAAGAAAGGGCTATAATTAGTCCTTTTTATCTATAATTTACCAACACTATCATTAAAGCCACAAGGAAATTTTATTAGGGCATTTTTGTCCTAACCTGAATCTAAACTCAGTGAGAGTCGAGAAAGAATTCAAAGTTCAAGTTGAACAGAAGGTCCTAATAATGTGATCAGAAGAGCTGTGCTCTGCCTTTTGGTTCATGTCATACATCTAATGAATGTGTGTCAAATCACCCAGAAAGACAGCAAACATGAAGGAATATCAGTTTGTAATAGAGAGGACTGGATGTAGTAACTCTGCCTTGCTAGATTACAGTCTTGAAATAAAGAAACAGTCAATAGGTAATGGGTTCTATACAGGATACTGTACTAATAAGTACTTTACCTGCCCCATCAGTGAGATGGGTACTATCATTTGCCCCTGTATTGCAGGTAAAAATCCTGAGGATTAGCATGGTTTTTCCAAGCCCACACAGTTAAATTTTGGATTCAGTATTCAAACCCAGTTCTGCCAGACACCAAAGCTGGCTTCTTAATAATATATTGTATTTACTTTATCCTTATAATCCCAAATTTTTATTCATAAAAGAAATCCAAGTGCTTGTTTTCCAGGTTTAGTTTAATGGATAAGTTATACTGTACAGTTATACTGTATACCCTGTATAACACTGAGGAACAATTAATCTAAATGGTAGGGACCCCATGGCTCATTGCTTGGCTGTGTTTTGCTGATTTCCATAATTGATTTTCATTTGAATTCCTTTGTTAGAGCTCTATTTTGTATCTCTTTCAAAGTTTTCCAATTTTCTTTCTGTTTAATTCTTCCTTTATATTTAGGCTTTCGGTTTACTTTATTTAAGTTACTTGATTATAGTCCAGCCTATAAGACCCTCCATAACCTTGTCATTTCCTTTATATACATAGTCATTATAGCATATCTGGACCACAATAACAATTTATCTAATATCTGATGAAGAAATCAGTGATTTTTGTCATTTACATATTAACTTACCTCTTCTAAAAGACAGAGCTTTTTAAAATGCATCATTCTATACATGGTAGGAAAGCACAGGATATATTCAGAGCCTTCTGATTCTTGCTTTTATTAATCAATAAGGAATATATAATTAAGCAAGGTCTATGAATCCCTGATTTCACACACTTGTGTCTCCCTCTAACATTTTTGAGGGCACTCTGTTTTGTAGGGTATTCTGTTAGATATCAAGGCTACAAATGTTAATAAAATAATATATCTGTCATTGGGATGTATGTACTCAATTTTGTAGAGAAAATATAAGTAATTAAAATAACTACTATTGATAGAGTTCAATAAAGGGCACAACGGTGGTGGATGGAAAGGAGAAGAGATAGGCAAGAGCGGGGTCGCAGAAAGTGCTAGAGAGCTAATCTAAAGACTCTCTAGAGGAAAATTGTGTATTCTCAAACATTTACTGTTGAGAAGTACAGGGTATGTATGTAGAGATGTTTGCTATGTAATGGCGGAGGCACTTGCTCGGCCGTGGGATGTCTCATTGAATTTGTGTGGAAGTTTTGATAATGCATCAAGTCATTCCAGAAAAAAAAAAAAAATTGTCAGTCTTCAAATAAGAAACAAGGCACTTTCACTCTGAGTAATAACTGCATTCAGGCCCTCATAGTAACTAAGCAGTTCCATATCCTATAATTGAATTAGAATACAACTTCAGTTCAGTTCAGTAGTGTCCAACTCTTTGCAACCCCATGAACTGCAGCACGCCAGATCTGCCTGTCCATCACCAACTCCTGGAGTTTACTCAGACTCACATCCATCGAGTTGGTGATGCCACCCAGCCACCTCATCCTCTGTCGTCCCCTTCTCCTCCTGCCCCCAATCCCTCCCAGCATCAGAGTCTTTTCCAATGAGTTAACTCTTTGCATGAGGTGGACAAAGTACTGGAGTTTAAGCTTTAGCATCATTCCTTCCAAAGAACACCCAGGACTGATCTCTTTTAGAGATCTCTTTTGGACTGATTAGATCTCCTTGTAGTCCAAGGGACTCTCAAGAGTCTTCTCCAACACCACAGTTCAAAAGCATCAATTCTTTGGTGCTCAGCTTTCTTCACAGTCCAACTTTCACATCCATACATGACCACTGGAAAAACCATAGCCTTGAATATACGGACCTTTGTTCACAAAGTAATGTCTGCTTTTGAATATGCTATCTAGTTTGGTCATAACTTTCCTTCCAAGGAGTAAGCGTCTTTTAGTTTCATGGCTGCAATCACCATATGCAGTGATTTGGGAGTCCCCAAACGTAAAGTCTGACACTGTTTACATTGTTTCCCCATCTATTTGCCATTAAGTGATGGGACCAGATGCCATGATCTTAGTTTTCTGAATGTTGAGCTTTAAGCCAACTTTTTCACTCTCCTCTTTCACTTTCATCCAAAGGCTTTTTAGTTCCTCTTCACTTTCTGCCATAAGGGTGGTGTCATCTGCATATCTGAGGTTATTGATATTTCTCCCAGCAATCTTGTTTCCAGCTTGTATTTCTTCCAGCGCAGCGTTTCTCATGATGTAGTGTGCATATGGTTAAATAAGCAGGGTGACAATATACAGCCTTGATGTTCTCCTTTTCCTATTTGGAACCAGTCTGTTGTTCCATGAATACAACTTACTGCATGTATTTTGCTGGGGTCCAGCCCCAGTGGATCCAGGGAATTCGAAGCAGAGATGGCGTTGGTGAGGAAAAAACTTATTTATTTATAAATATAAGATTAGATTAGGAAGAAATAGTGTAGTAGGAAAATTAAGTGGAAAAACGAGGCTGAATAACTTGGTTTATATGGAAAGCCAATAAAGTTCCAGACAAGGAGCTTGCACCATCTACATTAGGCCACTGGCGTCCGTTTGAATATCGGAGGGTGCCTCGCCTTGGGCTCCCTCTCTTACAGATCTTAGAAGCCAGGACAAGTAAGTAAATATGGTGAGCCTCCACGCCCCAGATGGGAATTCAGCCAGAAAATAGAGTAAAGAAGAGACACGGGGGAAACCAGTCCTTCCAATGACTGGCCCGGCTTCTATTGTCTAGAAAGGCCTTTTATACCTTTGTGATTGTACATAGAGATCAATGGATAATACAAAATTATGCAGCATTAGCAGCCCAGACTCATCAAAACCAGGCTTTTCTCTCTGCATACCTAGTTGTATACACAAGTCTTAGGTGATTTACATCATCTTCCGGCCAAAAGGGTCAATTAACATTTTACAGCCTTTTTTCTGATAAGGCTTTGTCAACCGAAGACTTATTTGTGTTGTTCTTCTCAAAGTCTGGTGCCACTTTCAGAAAGCACTAAATAAAGTTACATTCTTACATAGCAAAGATACAGCAATTTATAACAAGTAAAAGGAGTACAGTGATTTGTAACAAAAGAAAAGTAATTAACTCAAAAGTCTAGTGTTGCTAACATCAAAAGTATTATATATATTTTTCCATATCCTGTTTGCATTGATTAACATCCTCCCAGGTGCCTAAAAGATAAAGAATATGGAGGTCTGGCAGCAATCATTGAGTCACCAATATGATTTTTAGCTCTTTAGAAAAGGCTCTGTATCTACAAGATTTAAGCTTTGTGCCTTTCATGGATGGGGGGCTGCAAGCAATTCACAAGCTGTAAGAGGTCCTGTGGAACCTGTTAGGCAAGCTAGAGAGATATCAGAGGGGATTTGAGCTGAAACATTCCTTCCAAATGCAGAAGACTAAAGCCCTGAGTTAACTTTTTCCAGAGAGTGTCAGAAAAGTGGAAAAATACAATAAGGCAGGCAGATTCTTATTTTGGGGGGGTACATGCTCAGGAAATACCAGGGGGAAAATCTGAGGCCTGATTCACCTTGCCCATCAGGCCTCTGCCACATGACCTTGTCACGGGTGGGATTCCTCATGCTGGCTCCCGGCAGTATTTCTTAGAATTCTCTGAAGCTTAGAGCAGTTCCAAAAGACATATTTCTTTGGAGGTTTGGAGGTAAATGGGAATTGATTTAGAAGGTACTATTTCCATCAGAATTTTTCCTATAATAAATTAACTAAGACAGCATGAATATATGTCTAAAGTTAGTTAGTTAAGTCGCTCAGTCGTGTCTGACTCTTTGCAATCCCATGGACTGTAGCCCACCAGGGTCCTCCATCCATGGGATTCTCCAGGCAAGAATACTGGAGTGGGTTGCCATTTCCTTCTCCAAAAGATCTTCCTGACCCAGGGATCGAACCCAGGTCTCCCGCATTAGAGACAGATGCTTTAACCTCTGAGCCACCAGGGAAGCCTCCTAGACAATAACCAAAACGCAGACAAGATAGTTTAGTGAGAAATTCCCCAGATTGAGTACCCAGATCCAGGATCCCTGATTCCAGTCTGTCATTTGCTTCTTCTGTTGACTCAGAGGGCTTAGATTTTTTAAATATGTTAATAAATATTTGTAAAGTGAATGAAATAATGGATAAATGTAAGATAAGGCTAGTAATACTTGCACCACCTACTTCAAAAGAGTTTTAAATAAGTTAACTAATTATACATTTGAGAAGATAAAATGTTTCAGGACATTTGTATTCTGATTTGTAAATTCATAGTGATAAATATCACTGTCAAGATTTTGTTGTTCATTGTTCAGTCACTCCATCATGCCCAACTCTTTGCCCCTCTTTGCACTGCAGCGCACCAGGCTTCCCTATCTTTCATTTTCACTTTCACTTTCTGGAGTTTGCTCAAACATATTCATTGAGTTGATTATTACATCCAACCATCTCATCTTCTATCGTCCTCTTCTCCTCCTGCCCTCAATCTTTATCAGCATCAGGGTCTTTTCCAGTGAGGATCTTCACATCAGGTGGCCAAAGTATTGGAGCTTCAACTTCAGAATCAGTCTTTCCAATGAATATTCAGGGTTGATTTCCTTCAGGACTGATTGGCTTGATCTCCTTGCTGTCCAAGAGACTTTCAAGAGTCCTTTCTAATACCCCATTTCAAAAGCATCAATTCTTAAATGCTCAGCCTTCTTTATGTTCCAACTGTCACATCCATACATGACTACTGGAAAAACCGTATCTTTGACTAGGTGGAACTTTGTCAGCAAAGTAGTATCTCTGCTTTTTAATATGCTGTCTAGGTTTGTCAATGGCACCCCACTCCGTTACTCTTGCCTGGAAAATCCCATGGAAGGCTGCAGTCCATGGGGTCGTTGAGGGTCGGACATGACTGAGTGACTTCACTTTCACTTTTCACTTTCCTGGATTGGAGAAGGAAATGGCAACCCACTCCAGTATTCTTGCCTGGAGAATCCCAGGGACGGGAGAGCCTGGTGGGCTGCCGTCTGTGGGGTCACAGAGTCAGACACAAATGAAACGACTCACTAGCAGCAGGTTTGTCATAGCATTTCTTCCAAGGATCAAACATCTTTTAATTTCATGGCTGTAGTTATCATCTGCAGTGATTTTAGAGCCAAAGATAATAAAGTCTGTCACTGTTTCCATTTTGTCATTTGTCATTATTTCATTTCCATCTATTTGCTATGAAGTGGTGGGACCGGATGCCATGATCTTTGTATTTTGAATGCTGAGATTTAATCCAGCATTTTTACTCTTTTCATCCACCTTCATCAAGAGGCTTTTTAGTTCCTCTTTGCTTTCTGCCATTAGGGTGGTGTCATCTGCATGCCTGAGGTTTTTCTCCTGGCAATCTTGATTCCAACTTGTGATTCATCCAGCCCGACATTTTGCATGATTTATTCTGCATATGTTAAATAAGCAGACCAGCAATATGCAGTCTTGACATGCTCCTTTCCCAATTTCGAGCCAGTCCATTGTTCCATTTCTGGTTCTCTTTCTTCTTGAGCTGCATATAGGTTTCTCATGAGGCAATAAGGTGGTCTGGTATTCCCATCACTTTAAGAATTTTCCACAGTGTGTTGTTATCTACACAGTCAAAGGCTTTAGCATAGTAAGTGAAGCAGGATTTCAGAGTCTGGGAATATACTGATTCTTCCGTTATACAAATTCGTTCTTGACCAGGAAAGAAGAAATATTAACCAGAACCGTAGGTGTCACAATGCAATTCTATTAAATAATTAGCTGGTTGCTGCTGCTGCTGCTGCTAAGTCGCTTCAGTCGTGTCCAACTCTGTGCGACTCCATAGACAGCAGCCCACCAAGCTCCCCCATCCATTGGGATTCTCCAGGCAAGAACACTGGAGTGGGAGTTAGCAGGTTAGGAACTACAATAATCTAGCTTCCCAATGAGCCAGATTAAAAAAAAAAAAAAGATTAGAAGCTGTAAATAATGGAAAGTTTTCAATGACAGTGAAGTAATGACAAATAATCCTTATATAGATGTATTTCATATATATTCAATGCCTTTCATTCTCACATTTGATTCAGTTTAGTTAAGTCTCTCAGTTGTGTCTGACTCTACAATGCCATGAACAGTAGCATGCCAGGCCTTCCTGTCCATCACCAACTCCCAGAGTCCATGCAAACCCATGTTCATTGTCAGTGATGCCATCCAACCATCTCATCTTCTGTTGTCCCCTTCTCCTCCTGCCATCAATCTTTCCCAGCATCAGGGTCTTTTCAAATGAGTCAGTTCTCATCAGGTGGCCAAAGTATTGCAGTTTCAGCTTCAACATCAGTGCCTCCAATGAACACCCAGGACTGACCTCTTTTAGGATGGACTGGTTGGATCTCCTTGCAGTCCTCGGGACTCCCAAGAGTCTTCTCCAACACAACAGTTCAAAAACATCAATTCTTTGGCTCTCAGCTTTCTTTATAGTCCAACTCTCACATCCATACACGACTACTGGAAAAACCATAGCCTTGACTAGACGGACCTTTGTACACAAAGTAATGTCTCAGCTTTTTAATGTGCTGTCTAGGTTGGTCATAACTATCCTTCTAAGGAGTAAGTATCTTTTACATTTCATGGCTGCAGTCGCCATCTGCAGTGATTTTGGAACCAAGAAAAATAAAGTCAGCCACTGTTTCCCCATCTATTTGCCATGAAGTGATAGGACCAATGCCATGATCTTAGTTTTCTGAATGTTGAGCTTTAAGCCAACTTTTTCATTCTCCTCTTTCACTTTCATTAAGAAAGGCTTTAGTTCTTCTTCACTTTCTGCCATAAGAGTGGTGTCATCTGCATATCTGTGGTTATTGATATTTCTCCTGGCAATCTTGATTCCAGCTTGTGCTTCCTCCAGCCCAGTGTTTCTTATGATGTACTCTGCATATAAGTTAAATAAGCAGGGTTACAATATACAGCCTTGACGTACTCTTTTTCCTGTTTGGAACCAGTCTGTTGTTTCACGGCCAGTTAAAACTGTTGCCTCCTGACCTGTATACAGGTTTCTCAAGAGGCAAGTCTGGTGGTCTGGTATTCCCATCTCTTTAAGAATTTTCCACAGTTTAATGTGAATGTGAAGCCAGATGGGCCTTAGGAAGCATCTCTATGAACAAAGCTAGTGGAGGTGATGGAATTCCAGTTGAGCTATTTCAATTCCTAAAAGTTGATGCTGTGAAAGTGCTGGACTCAGTATGTCAGCAAATTTGGAGAACTCAGCAGTGTCCACAGGACTGGAAAAAGTCAGTTTTTATTTCAATCCCACAGAAAGGTAATGCGAAAGAATGCTCAAACTACCGCACAATTGCACTCATCTCACATGCTAGTAAAGTAATGCTCAAAATTCTCCAAACCAGGCTTCAGCAACGTAAACCATGAACTTCCAGATGTTCAAGGTGGTTTTAGAAAAGGCAGAGGAACCAGAGATCAAATTACCAACATCCGCTGGATCATCCAAAAAGCAAGAGAGTTCCAGAAAAACATGTATTTGTGCTTTATTGACTATGCCAAAGCCTTTGACTGTGTTATGTACACGTAAAACACTATTTCTTTAAAGAATGGTGTTCATTTTTTTCAGAGTAGTGTTATATAGTGGACAAAGCATAAGCTTTGGCATGAAAGAGACCTGACATACCAGCTGCATAAACTATGAAACAGAATTTCTAAACTCCAAGCCACAATTTCCAGCCATTGATAGAATGAATGTAACCGTTCATGCCTAATGTTTACACAGTGTTATAAGAATTCAATAAAAGTTTTATAGCCTCTGTCAAAAGGTGGATCATCAGAAATATGAGATCTCACCTCTTCAACCCTACTGTAATTGGTAGTGTAGGATCCTACTTCCATATCATTTGCCATGATAATGCTGTAAGAGGAGACTCATAATTTCTATAAACTCAGTTTGCAAAAGAAAGTTGTACAAAGGTTGCTATTTCTATTCTTTCAGTGCTGCTCCTTTGAAGAATTTTCCTGAAATGTTGAATCTTACACAAAATTCTTTCACTGACTTACTTTCAAAGTTATTTGTGTGTGTGTGTATGTGATTCGACTTCAAACCAGTTTATATGTGCACCATTTATTATGACAATATAAAAGTTCACACAACATTTTACTTCCTATTCCCCAGGCTTATATTCCCCTTCCTGCTTTTATTATCCCTTTACTCTGTTTTTCTTCAGTAAAACATTACAGTGAATGGAACTAAGTATATACAATAAAAATTAAAACAAAAGACAATCTCCTCCCTCCTTCATACTCTCATATGTTCACTTTTGGAAAGATTTTTTTCACATTCTGGAAAATTCCAGCCCACCAGTTATTTCAATTTTCTGTTTCTGTTCTATCACTGTTTCTTAACATTTGGCACATATAATATACAATCATTTTTCATATGTCCATTTTTCTCACATACTGAGAGATCTTTGACCATGGTGTCCACAGAAATTGGCACAGGCATTCTACAAATTTTATTACTGCAAGTGAATGAATTAACATATCTATTTTTCTTGACTCTGTTTACTCTCTTGTGGAAATGGATGTTGGAAAGATACTAAGCTAGATTCCCTGCAGTTTAGTTTGGAGAAGTCCTGGGTTCTCCATATGCCACATACCCTGTCTTCTTGCTACCTCATCTCTGTTTTTAGACTGCTTGGCCATGGCCATCTCCACACTGGGAACTCTGACTGAATAAGAGGACTTCGGCTTCTTTACAACACTGGCTTTGCCTGCATACTGGATGCTGGTGCTTTTTTGCAAATTGCTTTTACATAAAGCATGTCACTGAATTTACAATGGAGTTATAGGATCTTGGAGAAAAAAAAAATCCCAGGAGAAATAATGACATTATTTCATCTATAGTGTGTTTACCTTGGCAAGCAAGAATAACAGATGAGAGGTTGAGAGCCAACGTTCAGGCTACAGAAAGAATACCTTGCTTTTTGGTGCACTCAACAAAGAGACTTTTTAGTTCCTCTTTACTTTCTGTCTTAAGGGTGGTGTCATCTGCATATCTGAGGTTATTGATATTTCTCCCGGCAATCTTGATTCCAGCCTGTGCGTCCTCCAGCCCAGTGTTCCTCATGATGCACTCTGCATATAAGTTAAATAAGCAGGGTGACAATACACAGACTTGACGTATTCCTTTTCCTATTTGGAACCAGTCTATTGTTCCATGTCCAGTTCTAACTGTTGCTTCCTGACCTGCATAGAGGTTTCTCTAGAGGCAGGTAAGGTGGTCTGGTATTCCCATCTCTTTCAGAATTTTGCACAGTTTACTGTGATCCTCACAGTCAAAGGCTTTGGCATAGTCAATAAAGCAGAAATAGATGCTTTTCTGGAAGTCTCTTGCTTTTTCCATGACCCAGCAGATGTTGGCAATTTGCTTTCTGGTTCCTCTGCCTTTTCTAAAACCAGCTTGAAAATCAGGAAGTTCATGGTTCACATACTGCTGAAGCCTAGCTTGCAGAATTTTGACCATTACTTTACTAGCATGTGAGACGAGAGCAATTGTGCGGTATTTTGAGCTATCTTTGACATTGCCTTTCTTAGGGATTGGAATGAAAACTGACCTTTACCAGCCCTGTGGCCACTGCTCAATTTCCCAATTTCCCGGCATATTGAGTGCAGCACTTTCAGAGCATCATCTTTCAGGATTTGAAATAGCTCAACGGGAATTCCATCACCTCCACTAGCTTTGTTCATAGTGATGCTTTCTAAGGCCCACTTGACTTCACATCCCAGGATGTCTGGCTCTAGGTGAGTGATCACACTATCGTGATTATCTGGGTCTTGAAGCTCTTTTTTTGTACAGTTCTTCTGTGTATTCTTGCCACCTCTTCTTAATATCTTCTGCTTCTGTTAGGTCCATACCATTTATGTCCTTTATTGAACCCATCTTTGCATGAAATATTCCCTTGGTATCTCTAATTTTCTTGAAGAGATCTCTAGTCTTTCCCATTCTGTTGTTGTCCTCTATTTCTTTGCATTGATCACTGAGGATGGCTTTCTTATCTCTCCTTGCTATTCTTTGGAACTCTGCATTCAGATGTTTATATCTTTCCTTTTCTCCTTTGCTTTTTGCTTCTCTTCTTTTCACAGCTATTTGTAAGGCCTCCTCAGACAACCATTTTGCTTTTTTGCATTTCTTTTCTATGGGGATGGTCTTGATCCCTGTCTCCTATACAATGCTATGAACCTCCACCCATAGTTCGTCAGACACTCTGTCTCTCGGATCTAGTCCCTTTATTTATTTCTTACTTCCACTGTATAATCATAAGAGATGTTTAAGTACAGCATATTGTCAGCAGACCATGGTTCCAGTTTTGAGGAACCCTAAATTAAATATGCCAGCAAATTTGGAAAACTCAGCAGTGGCCACAGGCCTGGAAAAGGTCAATTTTCATTCCAATCCCTAAGAAAGGCAATTCAAGGAATGCTCAAACTACCGTACAATTGCACTCATCTCACATGCTAGTAAAGTCATGGTCAAAATTCTGCAAGCTAGGCTTCAGCAGTATGTGAACCGTGAACTTTCTGATGTTCAAGCTGGTTTTAGAAAAGGCAGAGGAACCAGAGATCAAATTGCCAACATCCACTGATCATGGAAAAAGCAAGAGACTTCCAGAAAAGCATCTATTTCTGCTTTATTGACTATGCCAAAGCCTTTCACTGTGTGGATCACAATAAACTGTGCAAAATTCCGAAAGGGAAGGGAATACCACACCACCTAACCTGCCTCTTGAGAAATCTGTATGCAGATCAGGAAGCAGCAGTTAAAACTGGACATGGAACAACAGACTGGTTCCAAATAGGAAAAGGAGTATGTCAAGTCTGTGTATTGTCACCCTGCTTATTTGACTTCTATGCAGAGTACATCATGAGAAACGCTGAACTGGAAGAAACATAAGCTGGAATCAAGATTGCCTGGAGAAATATCAATAACCTCAGATATGCAGATGACACCACCCTTATGGCAGAAAGTGAAGAGGAACTAAAAAGCCTCTTGATGAAAGTGTAAGTGGAGAGTGAAAAAGTTGGCCTAAAGCTCAACATTCAGAAAACGATCATAGCATACGGTCCTATCACTTCATGGGAAATAGATGGTGAAACAGTGGAAACAGTGTCAGACTTTATTTTGGGGGTCTCCAAAATCACTGCAGATGGTGATTGCAGCCATGAAATTAAAAGACGCTTACTCCTTGGAAGAAAAGTTATGAGCAACCTAGAGAGCATATTCAAAAACAGAGACATTACTTTGCCGACTGAGTTCTGTCTAGTCAAGGCTATGGTTTTCCAGTGGTCATGTATGGATGTGAGAGTTGGACTGTGAAGAAGGCTGAGCGCCGAAGAATTGATGCTTTTGAACTGTGGTGTTGGAGAAGACTCTTGAGAATCCCTTGGACTGCAAGGAGATCCAACCAGTCCATTCTGAAGGAGATTAGCCCTGGGATTTCTTTGGAAGGAATGATGCTAAAGCTGAAGCTCCAGTACTTTGGCCACCTCATGCGAAGAGTTGACTCATTGGAAAATACTGTGATGCTGTGAGGGATTGGGGGCAGGAGGAGAAGGGGACGACAGAGGATGAGATGGCTGGATGGCATCACTGACCCGATGAAAGTGAATCTGAGTGAACTCTGGGAGATGGTGATGGACAGGGAGGCCTGTCGTGCTGCGATTCATGGGGTCATAAAGAGTCAGACACGACTGAGCAACTGAACTGAACTGAAAGTAAATATTGACTTTCAAAATATTGATACATGTATCAAGGCAAAGTGGGCTGTCTTCTCAAACATATAATCGAAGGCACAGCTTCAGCTCCAATCCATACCTTATCACCTACTCTTCAACAATTTTTCCCAACTCTGTTTCCAGCACATATCACCCTGGGTTGTTGGCTGTTATGTCTACAAATGAAAGAGGTTTAGACTTTCCACAATTTATAGGTGATAACATGCCAGAAATAAACAACTCCTCTGAAGAACTGGTGTCCAGCTGAAAGATGTTTTTCTACAGCCCTCTTGAATAACTGTGATGCAAGAGCAAATCATTTTTGTCACTCTTTGAGAGTACTCCCAGACTTTACCCAAGAATTGTTAGAGTAATAGGGTGTCCTATTCCCAAAGCACAACCTCACACTATGTCCAGTCAGCTTGGCTCCTGGACAGTTCTCTACATAAAGTGAAAAATGGGGACTAATCTTGTGTATCCTCTGCTTGTAAATTCCCCCAATAAGGATACTCTTGCCATTTCAAATGCGTTCACTCTGCGATCTCTCTGAACCTGCAGTTTAAAAGTAAGTGAAACACTTGCGGCCCAACTTCATTATGATCATTTGGACAACAGGTAGTTTCTCTTTCTTCTAAGTAATTGCCATTGTATGTATAATGCTTTTCGGAAGCATAGACAGAGAATCCATGGAAGAATACAGCTTCTTTAAGAGTATCCATTCTCTTTCCATTTTCTATGAAAACCTTGAAAGTGCTATGTGCACTTTTACTTTATGAAACTACAGTTTGAGCTAATCTCTAAATCATTCTCATGTATTACATATTGCTTTTCAAAGGAAAATAATATGCATTAAAAAGATTTGTTCAATCTTAAACCTGCCTGTGAGCATCCAAGATCAATGTAGAAACTGTTAAGTTGTGTTCTGTAGATTTCTGCAGTCAGATTCATCAAGGCACCCATTTCTTTTCCACTAATGATGCTGAACTCCAAACTCTTCTCGGAAGTGCTTTAATTTTCACATGGTCATTGTGAGAAGAGAGTGATTTAATGAATTGCAAATACAGAAAGAAAATTACATGAATCATCTTTGTATCCTTTTCCATGGTCTTATCACTGTTCTTTCATTATTATGATGACTCCAATGGCTTTTCTGTACTCCCAGAGTGAAAATTTAAGTATAAACCACAATTTTGGTAAGGTGGCTCACCAATAAAACCATAAGATAATTAAGATAAATGCATGCTCACTCACTTCAGTCATGTCTGATTCTTTGTGACCCTATGGACTTAGGTCCACTAGGCTTCTCTGTCCATGGGACTCTCCAGGCAAGAATACTGGAGTGGGTTGTCATGCCCTCCTCTAGGGGATCGTCCCAATCTAGGGATCAAAACTGAATATTCTTTTCCCTCTGAGCCACAACACAGGCCCTTTAGGATAAATAACAAAGATAAATTAATGTCAACATGGCAAAATATCATTTTACCCTGTATAATTATAATTTTCTCCTAGCTGATTCTTAGTATTTTCTTTTCTTTCTTTTTTTTTATTTGAAACAGTACACACACACACACACACACACACACACACACACACACACACATATATATATATGGCAGACAGCCCTGCCTTTCAAAAAGATAAGATAATGAGTCTGAAGTTGAAACATAGCTCCGTGTTTTAAAGGTAGCATTAAAAATTAGTGAAGTATTATTCAAAGATTAATTAAAAGTGCTAGACATTTAGTAAATTTAGTGTATTTTGCTTCATTCTAAGTGGTCCAATTTGAAAGAGTGTTTGAACTTACTTAGAAATTTGATCAGCTGGCTGGAAGTTGGGAGAATAAAACAGGGATAGAAAGAAATAATCCTCAGGGTAAGTGCTTAAAAATGCATCAAAGCCTATTGAAAAGAACACTCTTAATCTGTGTCACATTGGAGGAAAGAGTGCTGACAGGAGAAGGACAGAATGCCTTGGCTTGTCTTGACATCTTGGGTGGTGGCATTACTGAGATCTGCCAGTGAGAACAAGAGTCATCCTGCTTTCCTTTCAGGGCAAGTCTCTCTCACTAATGCCCAATGTAGAAACCTGGCTGCCCAAAAGACTTGACTGTCACTTCCCAGCAAGGGCTCAGAGAAATGAAGGAAAGGGCAGAGAGATCAAGCCTGTCTGATTCCAAGATTCCTGTGCAAGTTAATCAACTCTGAATTTTGATCCTGCTGAAAAGGTAGATTCTACCCATTTCAGAGCCTCTTATGAGGTTGGTGTTGGCCTATACTTTACCTCACAAAATCATGGATCTCAGAGCTAAAAATGTTCTCAGAATCATCCAGTCACACTTCCATGCCTCCATCCAAAGTACCAGTTATCTCTACAGATCAGGGTTGCTTGATTACCTCCCATAACAGGAAACTCACTTCTCTCCAACATCATTAATTACCCTGTTGCTTAGCTCATACTGCATATTCTTTCTTATGTTGTTTATAATTTATCTTTAACAGTATGATTCTTGACTTCAATCTGTGGAACCTAAAATTATAAGCAAAATCACTATTTTATAAGCCAGTCCACTGATGTTTAAAGACAGCCAGCATAATGCTCCTGAGTTCTTCAGATTAATCCTCAATGGTTATCAAGCAATCTGCTATTGACCTTGCTGCTCAGTTTGCATGTGCCAAGGTAAAATGAAAAGAGACATGTACACCTGGTGACTAATTCTGCCCCTGCTGCTTACCAAATGTACCCTCATGTTCATCATGAACATCTCTAAGTGTCTAATGCCTCAGCTATTCAAAGGGATTGTATGAAAATCAAAGGAGATAATTTGTGTAACTTTTTTTTTTTATAACACACTTGTAAACACACATTTGACAAACATCTCACCTTGTGGTTGGTATGAAATTATCTGTTCTAAAATCACGAAGCTATACATTGTCAAGCTACTCTCCCTAGGAGGGTTATGTGTCAGATCATCCCACATTAGTATTCCTCCTCCCTCTAAATTATTGTTCATCATGTTCAAGGAATTATGTGTTACTACAGCTTCATGTTAACCCATGAGGCATCACTATTGCTGCCTCTATTTTATGAATGAACAAATAGAAGTGAGAAAGATATTGCCCAGGTCACACTGGGTAAGTGACAGAGCCATGACTCAAACCCCAATCTCTCTGATAGTGGGTCCATTGGAAAGTTCTGAAGCATCTAGAAGCTGTCCTGGGGAAAATGAAAACAGAATCTAGGAGTAAAGCTTCCTCTTATAGGAGCAGATTCCTATTGCCAGTTCTGATCAAAGGGAGAGTAAGCTTGGGATGTAATTGTGGTACACATCAGTTGCTTATCCAGGAGCCACTCTCTTTTTTTCTATGATTTTCTAGCCCCTGGCACTAAATCATATTTGGCCTAGGTTTATAATAGCCATTATATTTCTTTTGGCCCGATGCTCCCTTTGATACTCTTATGACCCAGTTCTGGTAGATGAAAAAATATTTAGAAGCTTCTAGAAAATATTTCATATAAAAATTAATTAACAAAGGAAAGCTTCTTTTCTTCCCATTCATTTATTTTCAACTTGGAAATACAAAGTGTGAAGACATGTTGGGAGCCATTGAACCCACCTTAAGATAAAAAGTGAGCACAGAAAACGTCTTTCCTCACATTGCCCACTTTTGAACCCAAGTCTTACTTGAATACAACCAATTGGCAGAAGCCCAGTCACAGACCTATACTCTAGCTGCAAGGGAGTCTGGGAATACAAATTTATGTACTTGTAATATGAAATATAACCAACATATAGAGAGGATATGGGGCAATGACAAGAGACAAATAGCCAGTAGAGTGAGACAATCACATGGCATCATCTCTTAAAGCAATATCAGTCAAATATTCTATTTCTTGGCTTCCTTCTCTCCATCAGGTGCAAAGTAAGCAGAGAGGTTGCACACTGTGTCCCTCCCTGAAGCAGAGCATCATCTTTCTATCTCTGGAACACCTAGGGTGCAATCATGATTGCTCAAGCCTGTGCAAAAGCCACTTAATGAGGTGAACTCCTAAACTTTTCAAGATTTGTACCTCATTTGCTTTAGCAGATCAAAAACTTTTCATAAATAAGGATAACAGGAGCTACAAAGCATAAAAGCACAGAACTGTAATGCTGGAATGAACCTCAGAAATGGTTTCTTAAAAAGCATAACAATCTGTAAATCAGGTGCATTTTATTTTATTTTTTTTTAATTGGAGTACAAATGATTTAAATGTTGTGTTAGTTTCGGGTGTACAGCAATGTAAATCAGTTATATATATATATATATATATATATATATATATGCACATATCCTCTATTTTTTAGATTATTTTCCCATATAACCCATTACAGGGTATTGAGTAGAGTTTTGTGTGCTATACAATAGGTCCTTAATAGCTTTCTGTTCTATAATTGTGAAAGTGAAGGTGTAAGTTTCTCAGTCAAGTCTGACTCTATACAACCCCATGGACTGTAGCCTGCCAGGCTCCTCTGTCCCCTAAATTCTCTAGGCAAGAACAGTGTAGTGGGTAGCCATTCCCTTCTCTAGGGGATCTTCCTAACCCATAGTAGTGTATATATGCCAATACCAGTCTCCCAGTGTATCCCTAAACACCACTTGTGTTTGCATATGTGTGCCCCGTTGCTCAGTTGTGTCAAACTCTTTGCGACCCTACAGACTATATCCCACTAGACTCCTCTGTACAGGGTCTTTTCCAGACAAGAACACTATCGTGGGTTGCCATTTCCTTCTCCAGGGTATTTTCCAGACCCAGGGACTGAAGAAGACTCTCCTGACTCTCCTGCATCTCCTGCATGGGAAAGCAGACTCTTTAGCACTCAGCCATTTGAGAAGCCAACCCCCCCCCCCACTTAATCCCAGTGTCCATAACCATAAGTTCATTTTCTACATTTGTGACTCTCTTTTTGTTCTGTACAAGTTTATTTGTACAAGTTTTATAGATTCCATATCTAAGCAATTTCACATGCTGTTTGTCTTTCTGTATGACTTACTTCACTCAATATGACAATCTCTGGATCTATACATGTTGGTGAAACTGACATTGTTTCATTTTTTACGGCTGAGTAATATTCCATTATATATGTAACACATCTTCTTCATCTATTCCTCTGTTGATGCACGTTTAGGTTGCTTTCAAGGCCTAGTTATTGTAAATAGTGCTGCAATGAACATTGTGTGCATGCAGTTTTTTTGAAATTTGGTTTTCTCTGGATAGATACCCAGGAAGGGGATTACTGAATCATATGGTATCTCAATTTTTAGTTTTTCTTTTTTTAAAAGAACCTCCATACTATTCTGTGTAATGGTGGTGCCAATTTATATTCCCACCAACAATGTAGGAGGGTGCTCTTTTCTCCATATCCTCCCCAGCATTTATTGTTTGTAATTTTTTTAAATGATGGCCGCTCTGACAAGTGTGAGGTGATACCTCACTTTACTTTTTTATTTGCATTTCTCTAGAAATTAGTAATGTTGTACATGACTTCATGTGCTTTTTAACCATATCTGTGTTTTCTTTGGAGAAATATTTATCTAGATCTTCCACCCATTTTTTTACATTTTTTTATATTGATCTGCATAAGCTATTCGTATGTTTTGGAGATTAATCTCTTGTCAGTCACTTCACTTGCAAATATTTTATCCCATTTTGAGGATTGTTTTTTCTTTTCTTTCTTTCTTTTCTCTCTCTCTCTCTCTTTCTTTCTTTCTTCTTTCTTTTTTTTTTTTTATAATTTCCTTTGCTGTGAAAAAGCTTTTAAATTTAATTAGGCTCTATTTGCTTATTTTTGTTTTTATTTTCAAAACTCTAGGAGGTGGGTCAAAAATGATCTTGCTATGATTTATGTCAGAAAGCATTCTGCATGTGTTTTCCTCTAAAAACATTTCATTCTCCAGAATTATATTTAGATCTTTAATCCATTTTGATTTATTATTGTATATGATATTAGGGACTATTCTAATTTCATTCTTTTACCTGTGGCTGTCCAGTTTTCCCAGTACCACTTGTTGAAGAGATTGTCTTTTCTCCAATGTATATTCTTGTCTTCTTTGTCAAAGATATGTTGACCACAGGTGCCTGGGTTTATTTCTGGGCTCTCTGTCCTGTTCCATTTATCTCTATTTATGGTTTTGTGCCAGTACCGTACTGTTCTGATTACTGTAGCTTCATAGTAGAGTTGGAAGTCAGAGCCGAATTCCTCCAGCTCCATTGTTCTTTCTTGAGATTGCTTTGGGTATTCGGAGTCATTTGTTTTTCCATACTTCCATACAAATTATAAAACTATTTTGTTCTAAACCTGTGAAAAATGTCTTTACTAATTTGATAGAGATTGAATTAAATCTGTAGATTGCTTTGGGTAATATAATCATGTTGACAATGTTCCAGTCCAGGAACATGGAATATCTATACAACTGTTTGTGTCATCTTTGCTTTTTTTCATCAGTATCTTGTAGTTTTCTTGACTATAGGTCTTTTGCCTCCTTAGGTAGATTCATTCCTAGATATTTTAATCTTTTTTGATTCAATGGTGGATGGCATTGTTTCCTTAATATCTCTTTCTGATCATTCATATTTATCATATAGAAATGCAAAAAATTTCTCTGGGGAGAGAGAGAAAGAGAGCGATAAAGACATCCCCATTCTATTATACATGAGGTGAATTGTGTGCATTTTGGAATTGCCCGTGTGCATCTTCTTGACTTATTTATATTTACAAAGACCCTTTCTCTCTTATTGTGAGGGTCATTCCTGAATTTCATGATGATATCTCAATCATCTTATGTTTTCAAAATAAACAAAAGCTTGGAAATCAACTTAGCCTGGATGCTTTTTCTCTCTGAATTATCTTGAGCAAGTCACTTGTCTCTAAATCAGTTTCTCGGTTTGTAAATTTGGAGTGACAGTTAAAACTACCTCACTGGGCCATATGAAAGTTCAAAAGCTAACCTAGTAATGAAGAACTCTAGAATGATGCCTGGCACATAGTAAGCACTTAAACAAATGCTAGTTTATATTCTCCTTTCCTCTCCCTCTGTAGTTCTTCTGGCATTGTGGTGGTGATTATGGTATACTCACTAACTTGTATCTGACTCTTTGTAACCCCACGGACTATAGTCTACTAGCTTCCTCTGTCCTTGGGATTCCCAGGCAAGAATACTGGAGTGGTTTGCCATTTTCTTCTCTAGGAGATCTTCCTGAGCCAGGGATCAAACTTGGGAGTCATGCATTTGCAGGCAGATTCTTTACCAAATAAGCCACCATGGAAGTTCACCCTTTTGACATTGTACTGGTTTTCAATTGCATATATGTCTCTTGTAAATCCTTGTCCTAAGTATTAGCATGAAACATTCAACTGTCACTCCTTGCTGCTGCCTTTATTTGTGTGGATCTGTCTTTGATCCCCCATTGAACCTGGCCTTCACTGCTCTCCAGTCCTTCCTCAGCCCAGCCTCTCACAGTCAGCTCCAGGCATACAGTGCTTGAGTTTGATGGGAGCAGGAATTGAAGCTTCAGCAATCCATGTATATGACAAATGTTTACAATCACTGAAGCTATTAACTTAGTAATGATTTAAAACACTTTAAAAATTAAAGGGGGCAACTTCAAAAAGGTTCAAAAGACATGGGGGGGTAGTCTTTTAATAACATAAATCTCTGCTGCCTACAACTTTCATTCCTTTAAATTCACTTAGACTTTCAAGAAGGATTATGTGTATCAAGAAAGTGAGAAAGAACCAAAAAGAGCTGGAGATCAATTCTCAGAAGGGCGCTTGCTGGACCGTGATATTGGGACTCCTGTTGTCCTCCTATCCTATAACATCAGGGGTCTCTGACATGGAGCTTCTGCAGTTGCTTATAGCTTCACCTTCACCCCCAGCAATGATATTTGCACAGGACTTGTACTGTGCTCTGAATCAACAATTTCCCTGGTTAAAAATAATTTTTGGATACCTGGCCCAATAGAACAGTGCTGGTATGAGGGGAAAATAAAATAATTTGATTCTTAGTGAGAACTTCAACTAGGCATGTAGACAAATGTTATGGTTAATTCTTAAAATAGTCCCCTGAATTGGGCAAACCACCCCTATTTACAAGGATAAAATTATATTTTGCACATCTATAGTGAGGAAAATGTGGTTCAGAAAAATTACATCATTTGTCCAAGCTTATATAACTAGAGTCAAGAGTATGAATCCAATATCCATAGAGCTTTCCACAACTATCTTCTAAGAAAATATAACACTGCCACTTCCACAAGTAAATAGCTGTTACTCTGAAGCAGAGATTGGCAATGTTTTCTATAATGGGCCAGAGAGTAAATATTTTAGACGGTGCTGGAAACATATGACCCAATGCACATTCTGCTTTGTTTATCTATGTCTTTGTTGTATACCTTAAAATGATAACAACTATTCTTAGCTTATGCAGATATGCAAACACAGGCAGTGAGCTGGACCTGACTAATGGAACTTAGTTTCTGGACCCACGTGAGAGTTAGACATCTTAATTAAATCAATGAATAAAACCCCTAGCCCATGAAATAATAAAAATAGCTAACATTTAACGATTACTTACTGTATGGTATGCACTATTTTCAGCACTTTACATGTAGTTACCCAAAGTTACACAATCCATTAAAAACTAGGTCATTTTTCATTCCAGTCCCAAAGAAAGGCAGTGACAAAGAGTATGCAAACTATGGCACAATTGCACTCATTTCACATGCTAGCAAGGTAATGCTAAAAATCCTCTAAGCTAGGCTTCAACAATATGTGAACTAAGAATTTCCAGATGTTCAAGCTGGATTTAGAAAAGGCAGAGGAACCAGAGCTCAAATTTCCAACATCTGCTGGATCATAGAAAAAGCAAGAGAATTCCAAGAAAACATCTATTTCTGCTTCATTGACTATACTAAGGCCTTTGATTGTGTGGATCACAACAAACTATGGAAAATTCTTCAAGAGATGGGACTACTGGACCACCTTACTTTCATCCTGAGAAACCTGTGTGCAGATCAAGAAGCAACAATTGGAATGGGATATGGCACTGCAGACTCATTCCAAATTGGGAAAGGAGTACCTCAAGGCTGTATATTGTCACTCTGCTTATTTAACTTCTATGCATAGAGCATCATGTGAAATGCCAGGCTGTATGACTGATAAGCTGGAATCAAGATTGCCAGCAAAAATGTCAGTAATCTCAGATGTGCAGATGACATGACCCTTTGGCAGAAAGTGAAGAGGAACTAAAGAGGCACTTGATGAAGGTGAAATATATGAGTGAAAAACCTTGCTTAAAACACAACATTCCAAAAGCGAGGATCATGGCATTTGGGACCATCACTTCATGGGAAATAGATGGGGAAGTGATTGGAAACAGTGGCAGATTTTATTTTACTATGCTCCAAAATCACTGCAGATGGTGACTGCAGTCATGGAATTTAAAAATGCTTGCCTTTTGGAAGAAAATATATGACAAACATAGACAGCATATTAAAAAGCAGAGACATTACTTTGCCAACAAATGTCTGTATAGTCAAAGCTATGGTTTTTCCACTAGTGATGTATGGATGTGAGAATTGGACCTGATGCTCTTGAACTTTGGTGTTAGAGAAAATTCTAGAGAGTTCCTTGGACCTCAAGGAGATCAAACCAATCAATACTAAAGGAAATCAGTCCTGAATATTCATTGGAAGGACTGATTTTGAAGCTGAATCTCTTATACTTGGGTCACATGATATGAAGAGCTGACTCATTAGAAAAGACCCTGATGCTGGGAAAGATTGAAGGTAGGAGAAGAAGGAGTGACAGAGGACAAGATGGTTGGATGGCATCACTGGCTCAATGGACATGAGTTTGAGCAAGTTCTGGATGATGGTGAAGTACATCTGCTGTGCTACTATCCATGGGGTTGCAAAGAGTCAGACATGACAGAAACTGCAAAACAACAAGTATATATTATTATTGTTATATTCACATATTACAAATGAGAAAAAGATTAAGCCTCTTAGTAGTACACACCTGATTAGTTTCCAAAAACACAGTCTTAAACTATCACCAACAGTCTTTGGAATCTTGTTTGTTGTTTAGTCACTAAGTCGTGCATGACTCTTTTGCAACTCCGTGGATTATAGCCTGTCATGCTCCTCTGTCCATAAAATTTTCTGGCAAGAATTCTGGAGTGAGTTGCCATTTCTTACTCCAGGGGATCTTCCCAATCCAGGGATGGAACCTGGGTCTTCTGCATTGGCAGACAGATTCCTCACCACTAAGCCACCTGGGAAACCCATATTTTAACAATAACATCTTGCTTAATTTAATGAACAAAATGCATTTAGCTACAAAATAGCCCTTTGGAAAGCCTGTGGATGAAATAATTCTTTTTTGCTTTGTTTTGAAAGTTTTTCTCAAAATCTGATTCCTCTTGAAGTCTTGGATTAGTTTTATTTATATTTATTCAAATGGTGGAATTTACTTGGAGATACACTAAATATGTGAGAAAGGTCCCAAGATGACTTCTTTGACTATACAGAGTTCTAGTAATTCATTAAAACGTTTTTTTTTTTTTTTGAATATGCACTCAACGCCAGCCACTATATGGTGTTCTTAACCTTATGAAACATGTGGCAAAACAGGGAGACATAGAGACATGAAATGAAACTTTATAAGTGTTTTAGAAAAACTATGCCCAAAGGGTCAGGAAGAGTAAGTAAGGGAGCAACTAGCACTTGGTGAAACATGGGGAAGATATCAAATAAGAGAAGCCTGGGTGTGGACATATGTCCTGAGTTTACAACATTGGCCAATGTTGTGTACAATGTCTAGCCACAGGCCATATTCCTAAACCCAGCCACTCCCTAGGCACAGGGGTGTTGTGGGAGTTTATGTAACACCGGTCACAATATAAAGCAGATGAAGCTCAGAGTCTCAGTGACTTTGTACAATATAAATATATTTCTTGCTTAGTCAAAATCGAAACAGCATTAATGGGAGGTTGGACGTAGAGGAAACTTGTGCATTAAAAAATGTAGGCTAATGATATGTCTGCAAGTTCAACACATGGCCTCCAACTTTGCCATTCCGCCAGTCAATGAGAGAAGAGAGCAGGAAGGGGAGAGAAACTTGAAAACAGCACATATTATTTCTGACCACACACACCTGTGAGGAAGATTAACAAATACAGTTAGTTGTCTGCACAGGAGGAAATAGAATTGGGCTTGGCTTAGTCAACAGTGAGCCAGCCTCTGTCACAGAACTCACTCAACCACTCCTAGGATATTATTTGTATGTCTGCAGATGGTGTTAATTAACAGCCAAGCAGGAGACTAACAACCAATTTATAGATAAACAACGATTCAATAATAAAAGAAATGCTCAGGAGTTATACATTCCATTGGCTAGTAAAAGGCATGCACCAGAGTTTGCCAAAATATGTTCCATAGTGCTGTATTCTGATGATATTTTTCTACTCAGAGAGTGATCCTCAAGAAAGAACAATTGAAAGGTGTGTATAACCTTATATTCCATGTTCAAATAACACTTTTTTTCATATTTTAACATGTGAAATATTAATACATTTTACAGTAGATGGTTTCTTACAATTACACAGCTTGTGCAGGTGCATGTGCATGTGTGTGTGTGTTCTCTCCTGGTGGTATGTAACATGCATAATGGCAAATTAAATGCTCTCAAAAGTCTTACAGTTAAAAAGGGAGTTGATGGAATGTAGTTTGTTTAACCCGAATCCCAAAAGTATCAGAACATGAAAAAAACTTTTTAATGTCACTAATATCCACTAGAACAAATATTCATTCCCCAATATTCAGTTTGGCAAAAGTTGGCAAAAATATAAACAAAGGGAGATTTGAGTTCAGAGCAAGGTACATTAGCTGGCTGCTGGATTGGGATTTGATAGGAGAGCCTAACCAGTCTCCTAAGAAACTCGCATGTGGGTCAAGAAGCAACATTTAGAAATGGGCATGGAACAATTGACTGATTCAAAACTGGGAAAGGAGTATAACAAGCCTGTGTATTGTCACCATGCTTATTTAACTTATATGCAGAGTACATCATGTGAAAAGCTGGGCTGGATAATTCACAAACTGGAATCAAGATTATTGACAGAAATATCAACCACATCAGATATGCAGTTAATGGCACTCTAAGGCAGAAAGTGAAGAACTAAAGAGTCTCTTGATGATGGTGAAAGAGGAAAGTTAAAAACCTGGATTAAAACTCAACATTCAAAGAACTAAGATGATGGCATATAGCCCCATCACTTCAAGACAAATAGAAGTGGGCAAAGTTGAAAGAGTGGCAGATTTTATTTTCCTGTGTTCCAAAATCACTGCAGATGGTGACTGCAGCCATGAAATTTTAATGCTTGCTCCTTGGAATAAAAGCTATGAGAAACATAGACAGTATATTAAAAAGCAGAGACATCACTCTTCCAACAAACTCTGTATAGTCAAAGCTGTGCTTTTTCCAGTAGTCATGTACAGATGTGAGAGTTGTACCATAAAGAAGGTGGAGTGCTAAATAATTGATTATTTTAAGTTGTCGTGCTGGAGAAGACTCTTGAGAGTCTCTTGGACTGCAAGGAGATCAAACCATATTAAAGGAAATAAACTGAATATACATTGGAAGGACTGATGCTGAAGCTGAAGCTCCAATACTTTGATGACTTGTGAAAAGCTGACTCTTTGGAGAAGACCTTGATGCTGGGAAAGATTGAGGGCAGGAGGCAAAGAGAGCAACAGAGGATGTGAAGGTTGGATGGCATTATCAACTCATGGGACATGAATTTGAGGAAACTGTGGGAAATAGTAGAGGACAGAGGAGCTTGGTGTGCTACAGTATATGGGTTTGCAAAATGTCAGGATGGACATTACTTAGCAACCGAACAACAAAACAACAAAGGACAGCCTCATGAAGAAGGTAATACCTTGAGAAGCAGATGAATCAATGAGGGTCCCAGTAGGAAACTATAACACAATAAAAATAACTTGAGAAAGGTTTGGTGTGTGCCTGGTGTACAGACATTACAAGGAGAATGCAGTGCCCAGAATTGACAGTCACTGCCCTTTGACTGGAAGGAAAAAACTGAAGGAGAGGGCCAGGCAGAGAGGGCTGCCTTACAAAAGACAGTGACAGTTGAAGGACATAAGCAGCCCTACTGGGACCCTGAGAGTGAGGAATAGATGATAGGATAAGTCCTCTGGCCTCTTACTCCTTTTTTGACCCAGTCTCCTTTCAGGTTTTTCATTGATCAACTCAAAGCAGATGCCAATATGTAATGGAAGCTGATAATGACCATAAGGCTCATTGTCCCACAGCAGAGACATCGGGAAAGGGTAGAGGCAGGATCAAGAGGGATAATGCAGAGTATCCATCACAAGGAGGAATTTAGAGGGCATGATAACCTGGATTTGTGGTTTGGTTTAATCGCTAAGTTGTGTCCTACTCTTTATGACCCTATGAACTGTAGTCCACCACACTCCTCTGTCCAAAGCGTTTTCCAGGAAAGAGTATTGGAGTGGGTTGCCATTTCCAACATGGAATGGTCATAATTAAATCTGCCCAGGGAAAATATAATAAGCTATGTAAAGCTATGATAAAATCACTATATCGCTTCAAAACTTATAAAACCCTTTTACGTATTCTTTCATTTGCTGTCACAATAGCCCCATGAGGTACAAAGAGGAAGAGTAATTCTTCATATTTTACACATGATGAAACCATCTTTCCCACATCTGGGCTTCAAAGGTCTGATTGGGAGGAATTTCCTGGCAAACACTGCACCCCCCCGCCCCCCTGCACCCTGCCCTGATGCAAATTTTACCATGTACATGACACACTTTACTGATGGTGTCCCAGCAAGGTCATCTCCATGGAAGGATGTTATTAATCCCACTTACTGCTACACTTTTCAGTAGTTAGTACCCTTCACTTCCTCTATATTTATATGGCATTTCATACTTTCTGGGGCTTCCCTGGTGGCTCAAACAGTAAAGAATCTCCCTGCAATGTGGCAGACCCAGCTTCAATCCCTGGATCAGGAAGATCCCCTGGAGAAGGCAATGGAAACCCACTCCAATATTCTTGCCTGGAGAATTCCACAGACTGAGGAAGATGTTGAGTTACAGTCCATGGATTGCAATGAGTCTGACATGACTAAGTGAATAACACACACACATGCACACACAGTTCCTATTGATTGCATAGAAAGGTCATGGAAAATCTACAGAATCCTCTAACTTCCCAGGAGCTAGAACTACTGGGCATAATCATTCCTCTATTCCTTCTCCTACATGTATTTATTACTATGCTATTTTTTACAATGAAAAGATGAAATTCCAATAAATTAAGAGAGATCGCATGTGTGTTGAGTAAAAGAAAAATAAATTTTGAGGGATAGACAAACAAAGTACTGTTAGTTGTTCTGGGAAGAATAGATTACTTCTATTAATAGCTTGTCAAGGAAGGCAACATGAAACGGTAGATTTTTTTTTTTTTTTTTTCTGAGCCTTGGAAAAGGCTAGGATTAGGACCATCAAAAATGGGAGAAGTCTTGGCCAGGGCACTGCTTCTATTTGTAAGGCTTATTGAATTAAGAACAAAAGTAAATTCGTGCAAAATATATGAAGTCCAGTAGAGCTACATGTAACTTAAGAGGTTTGATGTCTTTTAGGCTGGGATTCTGGAGTCATACCACCTAGGTTCACATCCTATCTCTGACAGTCATTAATTGTAAGGCCTTGGGCAAATTACTTAGTTTCTCTGAGCTTGTTTCCTCGTCTGTAATAATAACAATTTTAAAAAAAGATAAAATGGATAATATTAATCCTTGCTCCTTAAGGTTGCTAGTGGGATTACATGAGTAAACACATGTAAATTGCCTGGCATAGAATACATTCTAGGTTAACCATTATAATGATATATAAAGATATTCCCAGAAAGACTAAACAAACAAACAAAAAAAATTAACTGTGACTAAACCTCACCTTTTGAGAGAATCTTTGAAAATGTAGTTCTAACATTTTTATGCATTCTTTAATCTTGTTCTTTCTTTCCACTTGTGGACACATTGTCAACAGACAAATGCAGCAAGACTCTGATTGACACTCAGAAAGTGTTGCAGACAGACGCTTTACCGTCTGAGCCACTAGGAAAGACTTTAAGCATGCTTACTGACTTCCAATTTTTGTTTTAATTAGGTTAGTTTATAAAACTTACATTTCCTCTCAGTAGATTCAGCTCTTTCAATTTTCAGTGTTTCACTCATATTCACAAAATAATAAGGGAAATGCAAAGAAATAATCCAGTAATTGAGCAAGGTGGCAGTACAGACAATAGTTCTGACAAACGGAACTAAGTAGCTGATAAATGAAGTCAACAAACCCTTTCCAGCGGCCATTGGTTAGTAAGATCAGAATTTGTGGAGGCAACAGTGTACAAGAGATGTCACATAGTACTATGTGACCAATCCATCGTGGTTTAGAGAGATTTATTAAACACACCAAACTGCCAGTGGTTCAGGAGGCACATATCTCAAAGTCCATGAGGATTTGAACAAGACCTGGAGAGGAGAAGTACCTAGAGAATAAGAGATTTAACATACCACTCTGACTAGAAGGCAGCATAGGAGTCAGGGTAATGTCAATGTTTTAAATAAAGATGGGTCAGTGCTGGGTTGAACCACATTGGAGCCTGAGACAAAAGCAAAAATCAGTAATACTGTTCCTTTAATTATAATTTTGAAGTTTTGTTTACCATGCGTTTTTCAGCATTAATTTTTTTTTTTATTTTTAATAGAGCAGTAAAACATTTATTTTGATTACTGGATTATTTGGTGCCTCCTTAAATTGTGCAGAAATGATTGCCTCACTTGCCTCACCCTAACATAGGTTCTGCTAGAATGTAGGGTGTGTAAAAGGACATATTAAGAAAGGTATTTTTGAAGTCAGATGGCCTGGGATCAAATCTTGGCTCAACTCTACTCTCAGCCTTAAGCTGAGTATGTTATCTTCCCCTTTGATTGGTTTCTTCCTTAAAAGCAATAAAACCTACTATACTGATGTTTCTTTCTGACTTACTTCACTGTGTATAATAGGCTCTAGTTTCATCCACCTCATTAGAACTGATTCAAATGCATTATTTTTAATAGCTGAGTAATATTCCATTGTGTATATGTACCACAGCTTTCTTATCCATTCATCTGCTGATGGACATCTAGGTTGCTTCCACTTCTTAGTTACTGTAAAAGTGCAGTGATGAACATTGGGGTACACGTGTCTCTTTCGATTCTGGTTTCCTTGGTGTGTATGCTCAGCAGTGGGATTGCTGGGTCCTATGGGAGTTCTATTTCCAGTTTTTTTTAAGGAATCTCCACACTGTTCTCCTTAGTGGCTGTACTAGTTTGCATTCCCACCAACAGTGTAAGAGGGTTCCCTTTTCTCTGCTCCTTCTCCAGCATTTATTGTTTGTATACTTTTTGATAGCAGCCATTCTGACTGGCTTTTGGATTCTGTGGGAGAAGGCAAGGGTGGGATGATTTGAGAGAATAGCATTGAAATATGTATATTATCATATGTGAAACATATCACCAGTCCAGGTTTGATGCATGAGACAGGGTGCTCAGAGCCAGTACTCTGGGATGACCCTGAGGGGTGGGATAGGGAGGGAGGAGGGAGGGAGGTTCAGGATGGGAGACACATGTACTCCCCCCCCCCCATGGCTGATTCATGTCAGTATATGGCAAAAACCATTATAATATTGTAAAGTAATTAGCCTCCGAATAGAATAAATAAATTAATTTAAAAAAAGGGAAAAATACCTAATGCATGGAATTTTTCATTTATCTATTAGTAAATATTTCTTGAGCACCTATTATATGTTAGAGATGTAGCAGTTATCAGAAACAAAACAAAATGCTTAAAGTATTTTTATTTTAGTTTGGGGAGTAATGCTCAATAAAAATAAATACATAATATTATGTAGCATAGTTATGACATTTTCTTAAAAGAAAAATGAATCAGGGTAGAGTGACTGAGAGTGTTGACAACAGAGGTAAAGAAAGAGGTGGGACTAGTTTAGAGAAAGGTTATTGAGAGGAACAAAGGAGGTAATTCTCTCTATGTGTATCATAATGTCTAACACATCTTAATGCCTTAGTAAATGATTATTGTTTATCTTGATGAAGTAGGGAAAGATAAGTTTGAAATGGGAGGGGGACCAATGTACATGCCTTTAAAGCTGAAACTCCAGGATTCTGGAGAATTCTACCATAAAATGTACTGATAGAGCATTAAAGTGTTAGCAGCTATCTTTATCACTTAGTTCAGATGGGAGTCTCTGTCTGACCTTGAGGCCCAGAAAATTCAGTTATCTGAAAAAAGCTTCACCCTTCTCTCCCTCCATAGTGAGCACACTTGGGCTTCATCTTTATTCCTTGCAGCAAATGGAGGAGAAAGAACATATATCCATTTATGTTGAAGAAGTAAAAGAGATGAGAAGAACTACAAATCAGCTTTTTGGTAACTGGGTGTACCAGAGTGAACATAATTCGTTTCCAGAGAAGCAGCCAATCATGGCAGAAAACATCAATAAAGCTACTTCACTTCATTAGAGCTGGAGCCCTCTTCCCTACCTCCTGACTTCCTGTGGGTTGGATGATGTGGCCTGGTCTGGCCCACATGGCCCTTTGCCAATACTCTGGATGTGGCTATCTGGCATTTCACCAGCTTATTTTATGGTGTTTGGGTTCTGGTAAAACAGCATGTAAAGAAAGAAATAAACATTTTCTTTTCTAAACCTGGAATTTTTATCTTTTTTTTTTTTTACTTTTAAAAACAAAGGAAGACAAAACAAAAGTAAAGAAAACAAAGTGCTACCTAGTTTAGGAAAAGCAGGGCTCACAAAAAATATTTTTAAAATCTCTTGGTTGATAAAACCTCCCTAGTAAATTATTAGGGATCAAAAGAAGATGAGGATGATGAGAATAAGTCTACATCTCTCCCTTAGACTACGGCAGAAGGATTCTGTCCTTCTTTTCATCTAGAACCACTTAAAGTTCCCCAAATACATCACGTTTCTCTTCTTTAGAATCTTTGCACTTAATATTTGCATTCTCCATTGAATTTCAAACTATGTAGGGCTACTACATAGTTTCTCCATTTTCTGTCTGGCTAATATTATATTTTAATTTTTCTTTTCTTTTTTTTTCTATTTATTTTATTTTATTTTTTATTTTATTTTACTTTACAATTCTCTATTGGTTTTGCCATACATTGACATGAATCCACCACGGGTGTACATGCGTTCCCAAACATGAACCCCAAAACTGAGAACAGATGGCACCTTTTCCAAAAGGGACTTATGACTCCTCCTTTGCCTCACCAAGTCCTGCAGGCTGCCCCCTCTCTGAATCTCTGGCTCACCACCCTTTACATTCTATCTGTCTACATTCGCTGAGCACTTACAGTGAGCTGGGCACAATTTTGCACACTAGAAAAACATCAGGGAGCCAGACAGACATCACAGAGCTTCCATTTCATGAGGAAGAAGGCAGAAAACACCTGAACAATTAGATATATATCCAACTACATTAAGTCCTTAAAAGAAAAATTAACAGAAGGGCTTGCATAATTCAATGAAGCTATAAGCCATGACATGCAGGGCCACAAGACAGACTGGTCATAGTGGAGATATCTGACAAACTGTGGTCTACTGGAGGAGGGAGTGGCAAGCCACTCTAGTATTCTTCCCATGAGAACCCCATTAACAAGAACAGTAGGAAAAGGCAAAAATATATGACACCAAAAGATGAGCCCCCATGTTGGAAGGTATCCAATATGCTACCAGGGAAAAACGGAGGGGAATTACTAATGGCTCCAGTAAGAATGAAGTGACTGGGTCAAAGCAGAAACAACACTCAGTTATGGATGTGTCTGGTATTGAAAATAAAGTCTGATACTGTAAAGAACATTGCACAGGGACCTGGAATGTTCAGTCTATGAATCAAGGTAAATTAGAGTTGCTTGAGCAGCAGATGGCAACACTGAACATAAGCATCTTAGGAATCAGTGAACTAAAATGGATGGGAATGGGTCAGTTTAACTGAGGACCATTATATATTCTACTGTGGCCAAGAATCCCTTAGAAGAAATGGAGTAGCTGTCATAGTAAACAAAATACATACTTCCCTAAGTGATGCATAGTTGGAAATGCTGTACTTGGGTATTTAAAAAACAACTGAATGAGCTCAGTTCATTTACAAGGCAAGTCATTTAACATCACAGTAATCCAAAGCTGCACCCCAAACACTGATGATGAAGAAGCTGAAGTTGACTGGTTCTGTGATGACCTGAAAGACCTTCTAGAACTAACACCAAAGGAAAAAAAAAAAAGTCATTTTCATCATAGGATTTTGAATGCAAACGTAGGAAGTCAAGAGATACTTGAAGTAACAGGCAAGTTTAGTCCTGGAATGCAAAATGAAGTGGAGGAAAGTCTTACAGAGTTTTGTCAAGAGAACACCGGTCATAGCAAACACTGTTTACCAACAACACAAGAGATGGTTCTACACACAGACCTCATGAAATGATCAATACTGAAATCAGATTGATTATATTTTTGCAGCAAAAAATGGAGGAGCTCTATATAGTCAACAAAAACAAGAACAGTAGCTGTGGCTCAGATCATGAGCTCTTTATTGCAAACCTCAGGCTTAAATTGAAGGCAATGTAGAAAACTACTAGGCCATTCAGGTATGACCTAAATCAAATCCCTTATGATTCTACAGAAGAGGTGATGAATAGACTCAAGGGATTCGATCTGGTAGACAGAGTCCCTGAAGAACTGCAGACAGAGGTTTATAAAATTGTGCAGGAGGCCATGACCAGCATTGCAAAGAAAAGGAAATGCAAAAGGGGAAAGTGGTTGTCTAAGGAGGCTTTACAAATAGCTGAGGAAAGAAGAAAAACAAAAAGTAAGGGAGAAAGCAAAACATATATCCAACTGAATGCAGAGTTCCAGAGAATAGCAAGGAGAGATGAGAAGGTTTTCTTCGATGAAGAGGGCAAAGAAGTAGAGGGAAAGAATAGAATGGGAAAGACTAGAGATTTCTTCAAGAAAATTGGAGTTATCAAGGGTTACTTCATGCAAGGAGGGGGACAAGTAAGGACAGAAACAGTAAGGACCTAACAGATGCACAAGACATTATGAAGAGGTGACAAGAATGGACAGAAGAACTACACAGAAAAGAGTCAAAATGACCCGGATAGCCATGATGTTATGGTCACTCACCTGAAGCCAGACATCCTGGAGTATGAAGTCAAGTGGGCCTTAAGAAGCATTACTAAGAACAAAGTTAATAAAATTGATGGAATTCCAACTGAGCTATTTTGAGCCCTAAAAGATGATGCTGTTAAAGTGCTGCACTCAGTATGTCAGCAAATTCGGAAAACTTAACAGTGGCCACAGGACGAAAAAAGGTCAGTTTTCACTCCAAGCCAAAAGAAAGATAGTGCCAAAGAGTGTTTAAACCGCCAGACAATTGCACTCATTTCATAATCTAGTAAGCTCAAAATCCTTCACTAGGCATCAGCAGTAAATGAACCAAGAAATTCCAGATATGCAAGCTGGGTTTAGAAAAGGCTGAGGAACCAGAGATCAAATTGCCAAAATTTGTTGGATCATAGAGAAAGCAAGAAAATTCCAGAGAAACGTCTTCTGCTACATTGACTATGTGAAAAACTTTGACTGTGTGCATCCAAAAATAAAATAAAATAAAATAAAAATAAAACTGTGGAAAATTCATAAGGAGATGTGAATAGCAGACCACTTTGCTGCCTCATGAGAAACCTTTATGCGGCTCAAGAGGCAACAGTTAGAACCGAACATGAAGCAACTGACAGGTTCAGAATTGGGAAAGGAGTGCAACAAGGCTATATATTGTCACCTTGCTTATTTAATTTTTATGGAATTGCTAGGCTGGATGAATGACACGCTAGAATCAAGATTGCTGACAGAAATATCAGCAACCTTAGGTACGCAGATGATACCACTGTAATGGCAGAAAATGAAGAGGAGCCAAATAGCCTCTTGATGAGGTTAAAAGACGTGAGTGAAAAAGCTGGATTAAAACTCAACATTCAAAGAACTAAGATCATGAGATCTGGTTCCATCACTTCATGGCAAACAGAATGGGGCAAAGTGGAAACAGTGACGGATCTTATTTTCCTGGGCTCCAAAATCACTGTGGACAGTGACTGCAGCCATGAATTTAAAAGAGCATTGCTCCTCAGAAGGAAAGTAATTACAAATACATATAGCATATTAAAAAGCAGAGACATCGCTTTGCTAAGAAAGATCTGTCTAGTCAAAGCTGTGATTTTTCCAGTGGTCATGTATGGATATGTGAGTTAGACCATATAGAAGGCTGAGTGCTGAAAAACTGATGCTTTTGAATTTTGGTGCTGAAGAAGGTTCTTGAGAATCCCTTGGATGTCAAGGAAATTAAACCAATCAATCCTATAGGAAATCAACCCTGAATATTAATTGGAAGGACTGGTGCTGAAACTGAAACTCCTGGTCATAGAAAACACCCTCTTCCAACAACACAAGAGAAGAGTCTACACATGGACATCACCAGGTAGTCAATACTGAAATCAGATTGATTATATTCTTTGCATCCAAAGATGGAGAAGCACTATACAGTCAGCCAAAACAAGACTGGGAGCCGACTGCATTTCAGATCATGAAATTCTTATTGCTAAATTCAGATTTAATTTGAATATAGTAGGGAAAACTACTAGACCATTCAGGTATGACATAAATCAAATGACTTACAATTATACAGTGGATGTGACAAATAGTTTGAAGGGATTAGATGTGATAGACAAAGTGCCTGAAGAACTATGGACAGAGGTTCATGACATTGTACAGAAGGCAATGATCAAGACCATCCCCAAGAAAAAGAATACAAAAAGGAAAAATGGTTGTCTGAGGAGGCCTTACAAACATCTTAGAAAAGAAGAGAAGTGAAAGGCAAAGGAGAAAAGGAAAAATATACCCATTTGGATGCAGAATTCCAGAGAACAACAAGGAGAGATAAGAAAGCCTTCCTCAGAGATCAATGCAAAAAAAAAAAAAAAATAGAGGAAAACAATAGACTTGGAAAAAACAGAGATCTCTTCAAGAAAGTTAGTGATATGAAGGGAACGTTTCATGCAAAGATGGGCACAATAAAGAACAGAAATGGTATGGACCTAACAGAAGCAGAAGATATTAAGAAGAGGTGGCAAGAATACACAGAAGAACTATAAAAAGAGAGCTTAATGACCCAGATAACCATGATGGTGTGATCACTCATCTAGAGCCAGACATCCTGAAATGCAAAGTCAAGTGGGCCTTAGAAAGTACCACTACAAACAAAACTAGTGGAGGTGATGGAATTCCAGTTGAGCTATTTCAAATCCTAAAAGATAATGCTGTGAAAGAGCTGCACACAATATGCTAGCAAATTTGGAAAACTCAGCAGTGGCCACAGGGCTGGAAAAGGTCAGTTTTCATTCCAATCCCAAAGAAAGGCAATGCCAAAGAATGTTTAAACTACTGCATAACTGTGCTCATCTCACACGTTAGCAAAGTAAGGCTCAAAATTCTTCAAGCCAGGCTTCAAGCCAGGTTCATGGTACATGAACCATGAACTTCCAGATGTTCAAGCCTGATTTAGAAAAGGCAGAGGAACCAGACATCAAATTGCCAACATCTGCTGGGTCATCCAAAAAGCAAGAGAGTTCCCGAAAAATATTTACTTCTGCTTTATTGAGTATGCCAAAACCTTTGACTGTGTGGATAACAATAAAGTATGGAAAATTCTTCAAGAGATGAAATACCAGACCACCCTACCTGCCTCCTGAGAAATCTGCATGCAGGCCAAGAAGCAACAGTTACAACTGGACATGGAACAACAGATTGGTTCCAAATTAGGAAAGAAGTGCATCAAGATTGCATATTGTCACCCTGCTTATTCAATGTATATGCAGAGTATTTCTTGCAAAATGCCAAATTGGATGAAGCTCAAGCTGGAATCAAGATTGCCAGGAGAAATATCAGTAATGTCAGATACATAGATGACACCATCCTTATGGCAGAAATCGAAGAACTACAGAGCCTCTTGATGAAACTGCTGACAAAGGTCCGTCTACTCAAAGCTATGGTTTTTCCTGTAGTCGTGTATGGATGTGAGAGTTGGACTATAAAGAAAGCTGAACACTGAAGAATTGATGTTTTTGAACTGTGGTGTTGGAGAAGACTCTTGACAGTCCCTTGGACTGCAAGGAGATCAAACCAGTCAATCCTAAAGGAAATCAGTCCTGAATATTCATTGGAAGGATTGATGCTGAAGCTGAAACTCCATAACTTTGGTCACCTGATGCAAAAAGCTGCCTCATTGGAATAGACCCTGATCCTGGGAATGATTGAAGGCAGGAGGAGATGAAAACAGTGGGTGAGATGGTTGGATGGCATCACCTACTCGATGGACATGAGTTTGAGCAAGCTGTGGGAGTTGGTGATGGACAGGGAAACCTGGTGTCCATGGGGTCACAAAGAATCCAACCACACTGAGTGAATGAACTAAGTTGTACTGAGATATATCAAACAAGATTCTTATCTTCAAAGAGTTTATAACCCATGGAGTCATGGAACAAATATTTATTGAGTGCCTACTATGTGTCAGTTGGGAGTGCCTTTTTTGAGTGCCTTCTATATGCCATACAAACAACAAGGAAACACTGAAGTGGGGATGGATTGTGTGGACTCAATTGAGGACAGTCTAAGTGTTTACAGTTGAGGTCAGTGTTACATGTAGATTTCAGGTTCTGGAGTCAAATTTTTAGGTTTTAAATTCTGGCCATGTCACTGGCTAGCTGTCTCCTGGCTAGCCAGGAGAAATATCTGTAATCTCAGATACATAGATGACACCATCCTTATGGCAGAAATCGAAGAACTAAAGAGCCTCTTGATGAAACTGCTGACAAAGATCCATCTAGTCAAAGCTATGGAACTTGAGAAAATCCAATTAACAACTCTGGGTGTCATCTATAAAACAAGAATGATGGCAGTGGCCACTTTATAAAATCCTTATAATGGTTAAATGAGAAGATGGATATGAGAACTCATCTTAGGGTAAATTGTCAAACAAGGACAGAAAGACAGTGAGAGTGCACACTTCTGGCAACAAATAGGATTAAACTCATGAAGAAGAGAGAGGATGAAATTCCACTGGACAGAGTTCTCAATCTAAAAGAAAGTACAAAGGGACACCCACACCCTAGGCTCCAGGTTCTGGAGGAAGACTACACCTGTATCACTTCTTCCTGGAGGAAATACGAATGGGGGACCTTGAGGCCTTGGGAAACTGCTGGAAATTATGTTCAGGTTGTACATCTGCTAAGTTGTTTCAGAGGTTGACTACGTTTCAGTTCCATTTGCTTGTCAAGGTTTTCTTTTCTTTTCTTTTCTTTTTTTTTTAATTTTACTTTACAATTCTGTATTGGTTTTGCCATACATTGATATGAATCCACCACGGGTGTACATGGTTTTCTTAATGAGGCTAATTAGCCCCAAACAGAAAATTCTCCCAGTGCTCCATGGAAAGCCTGGTTGTTTATAAAACAATGACCCTAGGACTTCTGTCCATGGCTAAGAAGTCTGCTTTCTGGGCATCAGTCTTATCAGAGCTTAATGCTTAAAGACATTTCAGAGTTAGTAAGGATTTACAGTGGCCTTGGATCCAAGGAAGTCATCAGGTGCTGAAGACCAATCCTGTGGTCGGAAGGAGACTGCCTCTGAAGGGACCCATGTGCAGATTAAATAAGATGTCAAAGGGCAACATGTGGCTGGAGAGAAAACAGTGGCAGAAGATTTACCTCAGGAAGTTTAAGTTGTTTATGGGTGATTGCTTCAGTACTCATACTTGCTGACATAAAAATGTGAAAAAAGTATATATTTAAAATCCCATTTAGTGATATCAAGTAAGAGACGTAAATTTACAGTGATTTTCTTGAATGCAGCTTTCCTCAATAATAAGTGGGCAGATAGCCATGGCTACTAATACCTTGTTTCTTAGCATTCTTTTTGTAGATTTCCAGACGGCACATCACATAGAGTGCACTAGGAGGTACTAGACATAGGTTATTTACTTTAGGTTGCTAGAACAATGGAAGTGATTTAGCTAGCATTTATCAAGTCTTATTATATCCCATGGACTTTAACCCCCAATACACTACGAGGTAGGTACTACAGGTCTTCCTCAACAAGGGGGTTATATCCTGATAAACACATTGTAATTTGGAAGTATCATAAGTTGAAAATGCATTTAATACACCTAACCTACCAAATATTGTAGTTTAGCCCAGCCTACATTTAACGTGCTCAGAACACTTGCATTAACTTATAGTTGGGCAAAATCATCTAAGACAAAGCCTATTTTATAATAAAGTGTTGAATATCTCATGTAGTTTGTTGAATACTGTACTGAAAGTGAGAAACAGAATGGTTGTCTGGGTACACAAATAGTTATCAGTATATTGGTTGTTTGCCCTGGTGACCAAATGGCTGATTGAAAGCTGTGGCTGCTGCCCTGCTCAACATCATGAGAGTGTCACCCCCCATATCATTAGCCTGGAAATGAGCAAAAATAAAAATTCCAAGTATAGTTTATCCTGAATGCACATCATTTTTGCTCCATCATAAAGTCAAAAAATTGTAAGTTGAGTACTATCTGTATTGCTATCTCTCTTTTACAAGCAAGGAAAGAAAGACTACAGAAAAGGGAAGCAGAAAGCTCAAGGTCTCATTTGTTAGTGGCATTCAAAGCTAGACCATCTTCAAACCAAAGCTGGCAGATTTAGCATTGCACACTTACCCCCATAGGAAATAGACACATTGATGATTATGACTTTTAAGCTTAAACAATCATCTCCCAAGTCGGGTGCTCTGAACAGGACCCTCCTTTAGGAGGCAAGGAAGTATTGTAGAGAACATAGTCTCTGGGAATCATGGACTAGAATTTCAGTCTCATCCCATAGATCCTGGGACATACAAAGCAAATAACTGCCTCCTGGCACCCATGTTTCCTCAATGACTAAAAGAAGAATTAGCTTAGAAAGATCTCTTAACTCCCTTCTAGCTCTGGCATTCTACCATTATATGATGTGTCAAATAATGGAATCAAATAAGATATATATTTTTAAAAAGGAAAAGTCAGATGCTAATTTTCGCAGCTCTCAGGTTTGTGAGTCTTTCAAAGAAAATATGTTTTTCCAGTGCAAGATTAAAAAAGGAAAAATCAACTCAAATATTTATTTCCTTTCTTCTTTCAGTGAGTTTTAAATTACCCATCAAGTAGGATTAAATTATCATTTTGTTTTTACAGTTGAATAAACTGAGGCTCATTTTGGTTAATGAATTAATTAGGATCACATAGCAATTCAACAGCAGAGGACAAATAAGCATTCACCATGTATCATTTGAAAGACCATTCTGAATTGGCAAATGTCAGAGACTTTTTCACTGAGTAACCACATCCGTAACATGAAAGTCTTTGATAATGAGGCTGCTGTCAGTGAACATGATGGCAGACAGCAATATTGGGCAGTATACATTGTAGTAGGCATGGAACCAAGCTGGGTTAAAAGCCCAGCTCTGCAATTTACTATTTATACTAACTTGGGCAAATCTTATGATTTCCCCCACTTCCCACTACCCAATTCCTGCATTCCACATAGTAGGGTTTTAAGAAATATATATGATGATTTCCTGATGGTAGTTCCTGTCTCACATTCCCTTAACTTCTTATGACTCAGTTTCCTTAACTGTAAACAGGTTGTGATCATATCTTCATTGCTACTTGAAGATATACTGTTGTAGCCACGCTTTCCAGGAAACAAACTTACTCAGAGGACAATGTAGATAGTGCAGTGCAGTTTATTACACTGGCGGGCCCAAAGCAGAGTCTCCTCTTAGCCAAGGACCCCAACCAGTTTTGTGAAAACTTTATATACCCTAAGTATATAAGGTTCTCTGAAACTAGTCTGAACAAAGGGAAAAGAAAGATACAATCAAAGTTAACCCATGATCATATGCCTTAAGCCTAGGTAGTTAACAGTGGAAAATTATACCCCAATAACCAAAATAGAATGTATGATTCTATTCAGTTACACAGATAATTAGGATATTCTTTTAGCAACAGAGAGCCCTAGGACTCTTCCTTCCAGGGGTGGGGCCTGGTTTTCCAGTTGGTATGTCGTTTCCATAGATACTGGACATATAGCTCAAAGTCCACAGTCTGGCCCAAGATGGAGTCTTGTTTTCAAGATAGAGCCTGCTCTGTTTGCTCCTTCAATATCACTGGAAGGATCTGCCCTTGGTAATTTGCTTCATGCATTCCTCCATATATGAGGATATTTGTCCACTTGATCAAAAGAAATAACCCAAAGGAAGCATCAGTATATTGAACCAGTTCAAGCAGATGCCAAAAGGGCCGCGAGTTCTGGCTTAGAATTTAGTCAATGCCCTTAGGTGACAGGAACTGCTGTGTGTGCCCTTGGAACCTCCTAATTGGATTTGAAGATAGCATCTCCCTAGGTTTTCCATCCATACAAAGAGGCTGTTACTCTTCCCTCCCACTACCATCTAAGTGAAAAAAAGCAGGGCCTAGGGCAGAGGGTAGCAAACTTTTCCTTAAAGAGCCAGATGGCAAATATTTTAGGTTTGCAGGCCTTCTGGTCTTTGCCTCGCTTTTGCCAGGAAAGCAGCTCAGACAATATGTAAACAAATGATAGACCTGTGTTCCAATAAAATGTGACTTATAAAACCAGGTAAGTCATTGTTTGCTTTTTCTTGATTTAGGGAAAAGCAGCCTTACTTGGTAATTCATAATAATCTCTTCATCAGAAGCACATGACATACATGCTCTCCTCTTTACTCTTCCCAACCACCCTGTGAATAGATGATATGATTATTTTCAAGAAGTTTAAAAGCCAGGCTGAGAGCAATTAAGAAGCTTGGCAGGCTTAATCAGTGTGGCTGTGGCAAAAAAACTCTTCGAATCTCAGTGGATTAACAGCACAAAGTTTTCTCCCTTGCTCATGATATGGCCAAATGTGGGTTGGCAGGGTATCCCTGGGGATGGGATGGGATTGTGCCATGGTGGGAAGAAGGGCTCTGATCCACGCAGTCCACTCAGAGAGCAGGGGCTCTGAACCTTTTTGTGCCACAAACCCCTTTGTCAGACTGCTGCTGCCTATGAACCTTCTCTGAAATTTTTTTGTAAATGAATAACATAAAATACATAGGATTACATAGAAAATCAAATTGGAAATAGGTATCAAAATAGATATTAAAATTAAAAGAAAAAATATAATACAGTAATGTGAGTTCTTCTTTATTAGTGCATTATTAGACAGATTAAGCAGCCGCTCTTGGGGCTTCCTTGGTAACTCAAACAGTAAAGAAGCTGCCTGCAATTCTACTGGTTTGATCTGACTTCAGTCCCTAGGTTGGGAACATCCCCTGGAGGAAGGAATGATTATTCACAACATTATGCTTGCCTGGAGAATTCCATGGACAGAGGTACAGTCCATGGGGTCTCAAAGAGATGGAAAATAATGAATGACTAACAATTTTTAACTGATAACTACTATAATCAAAAGGTTATTGTTCAGTTGCTCAGTGGTGTCCAACTCTTTGTGACCCCATGAACTGTAGTAAACCAGGGTTCCCTGTCCTTCACAATCTCCCAGAGTTTGCTCAAACTCATGCCCATTGAGTCAATGATTCCATCCCACCATATCATTCTCTGTCACTCCTTCTCCTCTTGCCTTCGATTCTTCCCCGCATCAAATCTTTTCTAGTGAGTCAGCTCTTCATATCAGGTGACCAAAGTTTGGAGTTTCAGCTTCAGCATCAGTCCTTCCAATGAATATTCAGGGTTGATTTCCTTTAGGATTGACTGGTTTGGTCTCCTTGAGGTCCCAGGGACTCTCAAGAGATCTCTCTAGCACCATATTTCAAAAGCATCAACTCTTCTGTGCTTAGCTTTCTTTATGGCCCAACTCTCACATCCATACATAACTACTGGAAAAACCATAGCTTTAACTATATGGACCTTTGTTGATAAAGTGATGTCTCTGCTTTTTAATATGCTGTTTAGGTTGGTCATAGCTTTTCTTCCAAGGAGCAAGTGTCTTTTGATTTCATGGCTGCAGTCATCATCTGCAGTGATTTTGGAGCATAAGAAAATGAAGTCTGTAAGTGTTTCCATTTTTTACCCATCTATTTGCCATGAAGTGATGAGACCAGATGCCATGATCTTCATTTTTTAATGTCAAGTCTTCAACCAGCTTTTTCACTCTCCCTCTTTCACATTCATCACGTGGCTCTCTAGTTCCTCTTTGCTTTCTGCCATTAGGATGATATCATCTGCATATTTGAGATTATTGATATTTCTCCTGGCAATCTTGATTCCAGCTAGAGCTTCATCCAGGCCAGCATTTTGCATGATGTACTCTGCACAGAAGTTAAACAAGCAGGATGACAATATACAGCCTTGACATACTCCTTTCCCAATTTGGAACCAGTCTGTTGTTCATGTCCCATTCTAACTGTTGCTTCCTGACCTGCATACAGATTGATTAGGAGGCAGGTAAGGTGGTCTCGTATTCCAATCTCTTTAAGAATTTTCCACAGTTTGCTGTGATCCATGCAGTCAAAGGTTTTAGCACAGTCAGTGAAGCAGAAGTAGATGTTTTTTTTTTCTGAAATTCCCTTTCTTTTTCTATGATCCAGCAATTTAAGCTCTGATTCCTCTGCCTCTTCTAAATTCAGCTTGTACATCTGGAATTTCTTGGTTCACCTACTGTTGAAGCCTTACTTGAAGGATTTTGAGCATTACCTTTAACAAAAAAATGATATTTTGAGATATTGATGTAATAACTATAATGTGATATGAAAACATCTCTGATTTCTATTAGAGAAGGAGTCACAAGTACTATTATCATTACAATGGTTTGGTGTTTACACTCAAACTGAGAAACTGCTAAGTTTCAGAGGTTAGCAAAAATAAAATATTGTTTCCCTTCCCAAGTTCCAGCATTTTTGGACCTCTTGAGCACCCAAATGTCTAAGTTTTAGAATTCCTTAATCCAATGTCTAGATCAGGCCTCAGCATTCTCCACTGGATTCTCTGCTGGAAGGTAGATGGGAGCAGAGTTGGAAGGTTTCATGGGCAGCTTAGGGGCCAGGATCGGAAGGGGTCACATCACTTCATCTCTGTCCACTATCATGTACTAAGGCATAGGATTTACCAATCTGTGGCAAGGGGCAGGGAGAGGCTTGCTGCATGAGCTTTTCCTGGATACCAGGAAGCAGAGGAGAACCACTTAACTGTGAGTCCCAGAAAGGCTCTTTCACATTAACAGAGCCAGGATTTGCCTCTGGCCTTCAGGCAAATGGTTAGAGTTCTTTCCACTACTCTACACTGCCTCGATAACGTGGCACATGCCCAAACTATCTGACTTCCTTAGTCCAGAGTTTCTCTGTTGCTGCTGCTGCTGCTAAGTTGCTTCAGTAGTGTCTGATTCTGTGCAGCCCCACAGACGGCAGCCACCAGGCTCCGCTGTCCCTGGGATTCTCCAGGCAAGAACACTGGAGTGGGGTGCCATTTCCTTCTCCAATGCAGGAAAGTGAAAAGTGAAAGTGAAGTCGCTCAGTCGTGTCTGACTCTTCTGACCCCATGGACTACAGCCTGGTTCTTCAGCACTACTGACACTTTGAATTACATGTGGGGGATGTCCTGTGCTTCAAAGGACATTTAGTAGCAATTTTGACCTTTACCCACTAGATTTAGTAGCACCTCCTAAAATGTTTCTAAGTATCACCAAATGTCTCTTAGCAGGGGAAACTTGGGGTGGATTGCTCCTGGTTAGAAACTGCTGCTTTACTCCCCTTACCCAATCCTCCCTCTTCAGTATCTGGAGTGTATCTCTGGAATGTTCAGAATTGCTTGGAACGAAAAAGCAATGAGACCCCCGAAATCATATTTACAATGCATGATCCTTTTAGACTAGGGCACAGAAGCCTTCGTACACCTTTTCACAAACTCCCACTGCCGTATTTTTGCTGGATGTTTAGGTCGGGACCAGCCATGCAGGGATGTGAAGTTAATTTAGTGCACTAGCAACTCAGCATTTCGTGGGCAACAAGTTAAAATCAATAGGGACCTGAGTGACGGCCCAACCCTTCTGGATCAAAGCAAACAGGAAACTGACCGATATGGGTAGTTTAAATTTATGGTGAACAGAAGGCTAAAATGTTTCTACTAATGACCCCACCACTGTGTACTGACTCAGAGACAGAATATCAGCTCTCCCAGTCACACTACCTTGATTAAGTAGTTTAATCCAGATTCTCCTAAAGATTAGTTAATTCTACAGATCATGAGCTCCACAGAAACCTAGTTTCACAAAATATTAATAGGTTTTCAGAAAGGGAGGCTATTTTTCATGTATATATATATATGGACTTCCCAAATGACCCTGGTAATGCAGGAGAGCTAAGAGACACAGGTTCAATCTCTGGGTCAGGAAGATCCCCCGGAGGAGCGCATGGCAACCCACTCGAGTATTTTGCCTGGAGAATCCCATGGACAGAGGAGCCTGGGGTCAGTCCATAGGGTCTAAAAGGGTAGTACACGACTGAAGTGACAGCATACATGAACGCATGTATGTGTGTGTGTGTGTGTATATATATATATATATATATATATGCATTATATGTACATATATACATATACATTTTAGCAAGTATTTAAGTAAGATAATTTTGTTTTCTTGATGTAGAACTTACCAGAGCCTTTACTGTGCCTTGCACTTTTAACTTTCTAAGCAAAGATACAGCATATAGTATTTCCCACTCATCTTTTTTTCTTTTTTTTCATAGAGTATCTCCAGGGATTGATATGTTCTCAAAATATACTTTATAAAATGCTGCTGATAACTCTCTAGGTCTCAGTTTCTTCACTGTTACAGTGGGGCAAGACTGTGTGCCATGCTGACCTTACAGAGCTATTGGGAGAAAAATATGAGAAAACACTTGAGAAAGTGCTTTGTAAACTCTAAAGAGTTTAAGGGGTCAATATTAATGCATATTTATTAATAATTTACTACTAATAAAATTTTTCCTGCCTCAATTAGATGTTGAGTTGTTATATGTGATAATTGAAGTAGCAGAGATCCCCAGAGGTTAAGGTCTTGCCCAAGGTTGTGTAGCTAGAAATGGAGCTACAGCGCATATAAGTTAAGGTCACTATACAGATGTGCTCTGAGCTGAGGAAAGGACTCTCTGCAGCGTCAGTTGCTTTTGTTGTTGGGTTGGTTATTATTTTGACTGTAGTGGTAAATAAGGCAGTAGGAAATCAGATAGTGGCAAAAGACTTCCAGAAATTTGGAATTAATGAGTAAAGGGCAGTAGACTGAGTCAGAACATAGCGTGAGGTCTTCTGTAAGCTATTCGACATCTGTTCTCCAATCTACAAAGTAAAAGTTTTTTGTTTGTTTTATTTAAATGACACCTACTTTCCTGTGTCAGGAAGATACTCGGAGAAGGGATAGGCTACCCACTCCAGTATTCTTGACTTCCCTGGTGGCTCAGCTGTTAAAGAATGTGCCTGCAATGTGGGAGACCTGGGTTCAAAACCTGGGTTGAGAAGATCCCCTGGAGAAGGGATCAGCTACCCATGCCAGTATTTTGGCCTGGAGAATTCCATTGACTGTATATCCATTGGATTGCAAAGAGTTGGACATGACTGAGTGACTTTCACTTTCATTTTTTTTCACCTTCCAGAGTGCTTTCACCTTCCAGAGTGCTTGCAAGCATTAGAATATCCATGGGGTATCAGGATTGGTGTAGTGGGTTATAGTGTGGGGAGTGAAGAGTATTTGTAAGAGAAAGCTTTCACTCTTACCTTGAAATTGCATGCAACTTTTTGGAGAATCCTCTAAAGGCTACAACTTTATAATGAACAGACCCTTTGCAGAGGATGCACAGAGGCAAAGGGGCACAATTCCAGAACTCCAGGTGAAACATGTGAATAACTATGCAAAACAACATTGACCTGAGGGAGACTCAAGGGGTAGAGTGAGAGTTGCTGGGGTTCTGAAGAGGGCTTACTGGTCTATCTAAAAGGGCTCCCTGCAGGAGGTGGTACTCGTACTGACCCTTCCCTCTTCACGTATAGGTATAGGCTTAGTCTTCCTCACACCCCTGGCCCTCACCACAGCTGCCCAGGTGAGCAATCTGGGTATGGAACAAACCAATGTATTGATGCCAAGACGACAGCACTGAAACCTATTTGAGAATTCCACTGTGAACATGAGTAATAAAACATGTCCTGATGAAATGGCACAATTACATCTCAGCATTGATGAAGTACTTTATGCCTTTAAAGTATTTTATAACCATTAATTACATGGACTGTCTGCCAGAGACAATCATTTTAGGAAGCCCCCTCCTTCAGAGCACATAACTCTTGTTCCTCCCCAATTGGTAAAATTTTAACCTGTTATATATGACACTTTTTTTAATATTTTCTATCTGCTCTCTACTTTTCTATTATCTGACTTGTATAAATGAAATTTTAATGCCAATTAATTTTTTTAAATAGTAAATAAAACTTAAGCATCTTTATTTCTTTGTTTTGTTTTTCATTTTATTTTAATTGGAGGATAATTACAATATTTAATGGTTTTTGCCATACATTGACATGAATCAGACATGGGTACACATGTGTCCCTCCATCCTGAACCCTTCTCCTACCTCCCCACCCCATCCTTCTGGGTTGTCCCAGAGTGCTGGTTTTGAGTGCCCTGCTTCATGCATCAAACTTGCACTGGTCATCTATTTTACGTATGGTAATATACATATTTCAATGCATCTTTATTTCTAAGCCATAACCAAAGTAAATAATTTAAGACACAAAGTTGTGCTTGTCCTCTTAGGTTATGATGAACAGGTTGGAAGATTACTAAGCATGATGCCCTCAGCCTGGCAGCTCCCTGTCAGTGCTCTGAGGGCATCAGAACTTCCCTGAGCTTTTTCTTGCCTTTCAAACCAAAGACCAGAAATCAGCCTGGGAGCAGGTAGGGCTCAGGGAAGTAGAAGGAGAATCAGGAAAGCATATCTTGGTAACTAAAAACAGGACTCGTTAAGCAAAGGAAACCCAAGTGTCATAGGTTTCATACCAGAGAGTGGAAGAAAAATGCATATAATTAATTTTCCTTCTCTGTCAGCTCTCTTGTCAACTGTATAATTCTTGAATCCCCTCAATGATCCCCTGCCCTGCTTTTAGTGCCTCAGTGCAAGGCCTCAACATTTGTGGATTAGCTTTTGGTTTACCAAACAGCTGGAGATAAGAGAGAAGCTTTGACTTGTAGTATTTGTCAATTTCCATGTTATAACTACTTCTCTTATAGCAAATCTCCAGCTAACAATGTAAAAAATATCATTAAACATGGCGTAAGAAAGAGAGGCACAGTGGCACATCATTTTATACCATTTCTACCATAAAAGATAAAAAAAAATATGATTCTAATAATCTCCAGAGCAGAGAAAATCATAAAATGTAATAAAAGAATTTGGAAGTAATGAGTTTTAAGAATGCATTGCTATTGTTTAAATATAATGAAATTTAATGGAAAGTTTATAGATTTTAATTATCAATAATGATGTATTTAACAACTTGCAAAATTCCTAAAATTAAAATAGGCTCTCACAAGCTGGTACAGGTGGACTGTAGCACTTTAATTGTAGCAATCTTTTAGCTATGTTATTGCCTTCCAGCCAAAGGCCACCAGGAACACATATTCAGTTGAACAAATCTGGTCTATTGCTCTTACCAATGAGGCAGAATGGGTATCATCGGGCTTCTCAATATCAGGTGCTAGGAAGGATTTATTATAGGATTTAAACTTGTGTTGGGTGCTTCAGAGGAGTGTTCAAGGAAGAGGAAGCAGCTCTGAACTGTGTGTTGTCAAGAAATGGAGGTAATCCTGAGACTGTATATCTTATCTATAATACTGGAAGAATGAAACAGGTGAAAAATATAATTGGTAAAGCAGCATCAGTGGCTGACATTAACAGGAAAGGGGGATATTTGGTAATTTTTATAGTTAGGACAATGTTTGTGCTTTGTGTCTGTGTGATAAGATTATGAAGTGGTCTTTTTTTATTTTTTTTAGACTTGACACATCATGGGCAGAGTGGCCTTCTCTCTTGTGGTCTGTGAAGGCATTTATGTTCATCAGGGGAACACCAAGTTCTGACTGACAGTCCCAGCCAGGTCCTAGAGGTCAGGAACTACTTTTCCATTTCCCAGGTGAAATCCTCACCTGTCTTGTGTCGCCCAAAAGTGTCTTCTTTTCACACTGTCAGACTTTCTAAAACAAACATCCAGTTGTGACCATCCCCACTTAAAACCATCCGATTGATTTCTTTTAAATCGAATCCAAATACAATGGTAGCTTACAGTCCTGGTGGAATCTAGTCCCTGCCTCGTTTTGAGCATCATCTTTAGGTACCAGTTTGACACTTTCCAGCTCCTCTCCAGTGGTTTTTCTCCACCATGTCATTCCTGTGATATGCAACAATGTCTTCTCTCACTTCCCTCCACCCTCCCATTTCTATTCAGACCCTGCAGACAATCTATTCATCCTTTGAAGCCTATCTCAATTGCAACCTCCCACAGAAAGCCTTCTTGACATCCACCCCTATTTCTATCCAAGCTGGAAAACTTCCTTGGTGCTCGCATAACATCCATTAATTAATTCAACAAATATTTCATGAAAGTTTATTTTCCAGGCTTTGTTCTAGGCTCTAAGAATTCAGCTAGGAATAAGGCAGACATTGTCTGTGTTCTCTTGGATTTCACATTCTGATGGACAGAAATAGTCAATCTCTTTTAAAAGCTACAAAATAAGAGACACACCAATACTAATTTATAGATTTATAATTGGATTCTAGGAAAAGACTGGCTGAGATTGGGCCTTACTGCAGAGGTGACAATCTGAGGTTGAAATCCAAGTAACTAAATAGCTTGAAGCATATTGTAGCCTTATTACCTTATTGGGGACCCATTTCCTTACAATACTATAAGAGCATGGGATCATTCTTATCTCCTGGGCTTTTGAGTTGCTGGGATCTCCCCCTGTCACCTCCAGGTACCCAAATCTCATCCATGGTGAAGCCTAGTGAGGTTGTCCCTTCCCTGAATGTTTTGCTGGATGCTGAAGACTTTGGCAGTCCTGCAGCATCTGTAACCCACATTACACAATTATCCTCAAAACCAGGATGTTGCAGATGAACTACTTGATTCCTGGCCTCAGCAATGTCTTTCTGTAGGACATTGGACAAGTCATTTAACTTCTTAGTGCTTTTTACATCTGTTCAGTGGATAAGCTCCCTTGTGATACATTTTTCTTTACATATAATTTACATAGAGCCGTAATAACTGTATCTTATTTATCTTTATATCCCCAGTGAAACAGATGAGTGTTGTTTCCCAGGGCTCTGAAGAGTTCCAGTACCATAGTCCGTTAGGTCTTAGTGCAGAAAGAATTCAGTGAGAGACAAACTGGTAGTTGAGAAGTGATTTATTATTCTTGTGGAGCTTCCCTGATAGCTCAGTTGGTAAAGAATCTGCCTGCAATGCAGGAGACCCCGGTTCGATTCCTGGGTCAGGAAGATCTGCTGGAGAAGGGATAGGCTACCCACTTCAGTATTCTTGGGCTTGCCTTCTAGCTCAGCTTGTAAAAAATCCATCTGCAATATGGGAGACCTGGGCTCAGTCCTTGAGTTGGGAAGATCCCCTGGAGAAGGGAAAGGCTACCCACTCCAGTATTCTGGCCCAGAGAATTCCATGGACTGCATAGCCAACGAGGTCACAAATAGTAGGACATGATTGACCTAATAGTTAAGGAGTGATTTATTAGAATAGGATGCTTGTGAGGCTTATAAGTGGGTGGGCAAGGGTGTACCACTCCCTGAGACCTCACTGAGCTATAGTTTTATAATCAAAGAAAAAGTGAGGAGGGGAAGAAGTACTTCTTTGTCTTTCTTGAGTAGATGTGATGATTTCACCATCAACTCCTCCTCCAGGTTGAGCAGGGGAGTTTTCTTGTCCCTACGTGGTCAAACTAGGTCCAGAAATCATTGTTTTTTATGTGTGCAGAGAGGATGTCCTAGGGATCATTAACTTACTGAGCTCACTGGGAAGGATATGTGTCTCATGTCACCATTATTTTATTGTTTTGGGGTATGTCTTGTGCTTCTGTTGCAGGGTTTTGTTGCTAAGCAAGTAATCATTAATTACAAGGGTCTCCCAAGTGCTTCCCAAGTGTCTCAGCAGTAAAGAATCCTCCTGCAATGCAGGAGATGCAAGGGATATGGGTTTGATCTCTGGGTCAGGAAGATCCCCTGGAGGAGGGCATGGCAATGCTCACCAGTATTCTTGCCTGGAGCATCCCATGGAAAGAGGAGCCTGGTGGGCTATGCTCCATGGGGTCGCAAAGAGTCAGACACAACTGAAGTGAATGAGCACATACACACATACACTCACAAGGGTCTCCCATATTTTTTCTATTTACAATCCTCAAGTGGGATTAACTGTTTAATCACCTATTTTGTCCCTTTACCCTAACTCCATCACTAGCACTGAACACAATGCCTGACACACATTCAGTTCAGTTCATTTCAGTTGCTCAGTCGTTCCTGACTCTTTGTGACTCCATGGACTGAAGCAAATCAGGCCTCCCTGTCCATCACAAACCACTTCAGTATTCTTGCCTTGAGAACCACATGAACAGTATGACACACATTAGATGTTTATAAATGTTTGTGGAATAAATGGATGGAATGATCATAACCACTTTCATCTGGGAATGTTTTGATATAATTGATATCAAATGTCTAATAGGAAATAGGTCAAAATAAACTCTAAGTCTTTACACTTACATTAGTCTTTTTTTCCCATATGTTTCTTGTTCCTTTTATTTACACTGTTATATTTTAATTTTATTCCTCATAGTGCTATGAGACACCTTTGACACAAAGTTAGGGCTTAATAAACCTGTTTACTGGTTTAAGAATGTGATGTTGTTAGAGACATTTGATAGCTCTGAAAAATAGACAACAGCTGAAAATATGCATCAAAGATATTGGAAATTGATCTGTTTTGTCTTAAGATGTCATTCTTTAAGTTATAAATATAGTGCACACTCATTAAAAAAATTTAAGAACTATAGAAGAGTAAAAAGAAGAGCAATATTCTAGTTCTCCCATCTAAACATAATCAGCTCATGATGACACTTGAGTATATATGCATTTTAATAAACATGTATACTGTTGAGTACGTGAAACAGACTGTACATGAAATTTCATTTATGTTTTCCCCTTAACATACCAAAAGAAATTTCCAAGCTATTGTCTAAATTTTAATGTCTGCATTATATTCCATTTAACAGATACACCACAGTTCACATAGACATTCCCTATCATTGAATATTTATTTGTTTCCTATTAGTTTTTATTCTAAATAATGCTGCCACTGGTGTTTGTGTGGATGTTCTACCTCAGAAACAAAACAAAAGAATAAATTCAAGAAATTGTAATGCAGATGTAAATCTGAATTGCCTCTAGAATTCTTTTCTGTAAAGCAAACTATGTGAAGTATTTTTCAAAAAACAATCTCTTAGATCCAAACTCTGTTGTGTTCATTGATACAGGTTGAGAAATCAGAAAAAAAAAAATTCAGGTGATAATTGGGAATTAACAGGTTGAGTATATTGTCTAGTCCAAACCCATTAGATAAGCATTTATTGCAATACAAAATCGACACATGTATAGTGTATAGCAGTGATCCTCAGCTTCTTGGCACCAGGAATCAGTTTTTTGGAAGACAGATTTCCCACGGTTCAGAAAGGGAGTTTGTGTTGGGGGAAGGATGGTTTTTGTATGAATCTCATTAGGAGTGGGCAACTTAGATCATGTGCACAGTTCACAGCAGGGTTCATGCTCCTGTGAGAATCTGATGCTGCTTCTTCTCTGACAGGTGGCAGAATTCAGGTGAGAATGCAATAGATGGGGAACAGCTGTAAATACAGATGAAACTTTGCTTGCTTGCCTACTGCTCACCTCCTACTGTGCGGCCTGGTTCCTAATTGGCCACAGACCATTACCAAACCCCATGATCCAGGGGTTGGAGACCCCTTAGTCTATAGGAAGCTTAAAGATGTTTATTGACTGAAGTCTTGAAATCAACAGCCTTTCAAGCAGAGCTGTGGCTGGGCAGCATGTTCCATGAACAGTACAGTTGGTCACAAAACTCCCTGAGCCTAATACTCCCAAGCCTGGTCTTACTTCTCAGAGCTGTTATAAGAGAACAGGAGGTGACAATTAGAACCTTTCATTATTTTTTCATTCATCAAATCTGTTGAGAAGTAACTTGCATTCAGATACATGTACAGATCTTAAAAGAACAATTTGAGGACTTATATATGTTTACACCTTTGTTACCTCCATTCAGATCAAAACAAAGAACATATCCAGCACCCTGGAAAATTCCTTCATGCCCTAACTCAACCCAATTTAACTTAACCTCTGTCACTATTTTGCCTGTTTTTTAACTTCATTTGAGTAAAATCATACAATATGGACTCTTTTTTTTTGTCCTGACCTCTTTTACTGATTCTGTTAAGATTTTCTGACATTGTTTTGTGAAACAGTAGCTCAATCTTTTTCATTGCTTTATTCTATTATGTGACTATATCCATTCTACCACAAGGGACATTTTTGCTTTATTTACTTTTTGACCATTATGCTTAAAGGCATTATGGACATTTTTACAAGTCTTTTGGTGAACAACAGGCATAAGCTTTAAAGTTTTTTCCAAGCTAGTGGTGAGCACAGTGGACCAAAAGCTAAGGGACCCAGATTCCTTTGGGAGTTCTGCTATTTTCTAGGTATATAATTTTATGCAAATCACTTCACATCTCTGGATCCAAATTTGCTCAACAGTAAAATGGATGAGGACTTTTCACTCTGAGAGTTCATGACTTTCTGACTAAATACTTTTGTAACGTGAAGGAAAGTCATTTCATTTCCCTAGGTCTTGATTTCAGTTCAGTTCAGTCACTCAGTTGTGTCTGACTCTTTGTGGCCCCATGAATTGCAGCACTCCAGGCCTCTCTGTCCATCACCAACTCCCAGAGTTCACTCAAACTCACGTCCATCGAGTTGATGATGCCATCCAGCCATCTCATCCTCTGTCTCCTCCTGCCCCCAATCCCTCCCAGCATCAGAATCTTTTCCAGTGAGTCAACTCTTCGTATGAGGTGGCCAAAAGGTCTTGATTTATTTATCTGTAAAATAAAGTAGATGAACCATATGCTCCCTAAGGTCCCTTCCATCTGTAATTCCATGTTTAAATAGAATCTGATATTTTCTACATTCCAGAGATAACCATTACTTTCCACAGGAACACACCTAAGTGTCATGGATATAGCAGTTCTTTCCAAGATCCACCATTCAGCAAAGGGATTTGGAGGCAAAAGTCACAGATTTGAGTCTCAGCTCATATTTTAGGCATGCTCCTCAATATTCCTTTTTTTTTTTCATCTGTAAAATGAGGATAATGAAGTCTGACTTATGCTCCTATCAAGCCTATTGTATGATATTGTGATTTTCAGCTTCCTCCAACATGACGTCTCCATGCAGAGAGACTTTTACTATCTTGTCAAATCTTATACCACCCATGTATAGTGCCTGGTTCAAGGCAGGTACTCAGAAAGAATTTCCTGAATGAATGAAAATCCTTTGAAAACTATATATTGTTATACAAATGTTGACTTCCATTATTATCTCACCTTGTATTCCATGTGCTGATGGAATCAAATCTCAAGTTAGATTAATTTATGCAGTTGAAATTATACATTCCTCCTCTTGTGCATTAAATATGCTACTTGCTGAGAAGATTCAAAACATGGGGCATGGCCTCAGCCCTTGAGGAAATGCACTATTCAATTCAACAAATATTTATTTCCTGAGCACCTGTTACTTGATCACTCATCGTGCCAGGTGCTTGTAATAAAAAGATAAATAACATGTAATTCTTCTTGCTATGTTATTGTTGTTTGTTATTTTTCCATTAATTTACTTATTTGGTGAGTTTTTCTCATGCATAACATATAGATGAGATAGACAAGTAGATTATTAATAATCCCTTTAATTGGTCTTTAGTGAAAATATGGATAGAGCTCTATGGGAACAAAAGTGGGGGCACAGAGAAAGCCAACCAAAGTAGGTTACATTTAATCAAATCTTAAAAGATAAGTAGAAATCAGCCACATACACATAGGCTTCTATCTTTCTGCTTTTCTCTTTGGGCCCTCTCTGAACTCAGCTCTGCAAAGCTGATAGGAATCTTTGAAAAGGAGAATCATAGCATGTTGCACTTCTACATAAAACCCTCAGTGATCTGTCATGCTCTCAGAGGGAAACCCAAGCTCCTCACCATGCAACAAAGCCTGAAACATTCTGGATCCTGCCTCCTTCTCTGTTCTCATCCTTGTTCACTTTGCACAGTGGCCTCCATTTTGCTCCTGAACCATGCAAAGCTCTTTCCCTCCTCCAAGGAGGACCAGTTTGTGCACTTCTCTCAATCAAGAGAGCTATTATCCACATTCCTTGTAAAAAAGCTTTATTTTCATCCTTGCAATTTAGCATAGCTGTTCCCACCCCTTATTTACTCTGCCTAGTGTTTCCAGTCCATCAAGCACATTAAAACTAATGTCTAGAAAAGGCAAATCTTAGAAAGTAGATCAAGGGTTGCTTAAGGCTGGGGGTGAGAATGAATCAAAGGAGCAGAAGGCATCTTCTTGTTTCTCAGTAGCTCAGTTGTGTCCAACTCTTTGTGACCCCATGAACTGCAGCACCAGCATGCCAGGCTGCCCTGTCCTTCACTGTCTCCTGGAGTTTGCTCAAATTCAATTAATGTCCATTAAGTTGATGATGCCATCCAACCATCTCATCCTTTGTCACCGCCTTCTCCTCCTGCCCTCAATCTTTCCCAGCCTCTGGGTATTTTCCAATGAGTCAGCTCTTTGGATCAGGTGGCCAAAGTATTTGAGCTTCACCTTCAGCATCAGTCTTTCCAATTAATATTCAGGGTTGATTTTCTTTAGGATTGACTGGTTTGATCTTGCTCCCCACAAGACTCTCAAGAGTCTTCTCCAGCACCATAGTGAGAAAGCATAAATTTTTTGGCAGTCAACCTTCTTTACTTTCCAACCCACACATCCATACGTGACTATTGGAAATACCTCTGCTTTTTAATATGCTATCTAGGTTTGTCATAACTTTTCTTCCAATGAGCAAGCATCTTTTAGTTGCATGGCTGCAGTCACCATCCACAGTGATTTTGGAGCCCAAGAAAATAAAGTCTGTCATTGTTTCCATTTTTTCCCCATCTATTTGCCGTGAATGGAAATGTTCTAAAACTGAATTCTAAGGATAGTTGCACAACTTTGTTGTTTACTAAAAATAATCAAACTATATGTTTACAATGGGTAATATAAATTATATTTCAATAAAGCTGTTTTTAAAAATTACTCGGGCAGTTTTTTAAAAATACAGGTATCTCATTCTTAGAAATTCTGGAGAAGAGGCCTAAGCACTTGTAATTTATTAAAGCTCTCCAGTTGATTCTAATGTTTGGATGTAACTGAGAACCACTAATCTGTCTTATCACCCTGATTATTACCTTCATAGCACTGTAATTATATTATTTACTGAGTTGCTTACTTGATTCACTAATCCTGACGACACAAAGTAAAAGTTCCCTAATGAAGAGTCTTTTACTGAATCAACTTTAAATCTCCAGCATCTAAACATACAGTAACTTCTTAATATATGTTTATTAAGTAAATAAATAGAAAATTGGAAGACAGAGGGAAAGCCTTTTCTAAGCCACAGAAACACAAATAATATGGTGCTATAACATGGCACCCTATCCCCAGATTGGCAAATATAGAACTGGAACTATATGTATATAAGATTCATTCAATCAGTGCTGAAAGGGACTAGTGAGATCACAGATCCAGTGGTTTCATAGCCCTGCAAAGCAGTGTGGAAAGACTTCAAACACAGAAAATAGAAATGTTCAGTAAAGGATCCCAGAAATATGGAAATGGAGAGTTCAGGGAAAGTACTGTCTTTCCCCTTACTGACACCCTCAGTGTAGGAAATTTTATATTTCAGTATTTAAAGGCCTGTTGTCACTATCTCAAGAGATATCTGCACTACTATGTTCATACAGTTGAGGTATGGAGATGTGTAAACAAAATAAGTGTCCATCAATAGGTAAACTGGTAAAGAAAATGTGAAATACAGATTCAATGGAATATGATTCAGCCACAAAAAGATGAAAACACTGCCATTTTTCACAAATTGTATAGACTTTGAGAACATTATGCTAAATTAAATTAATCAGACAGAGAAAGATAGGTACTGTATAATCTCACTTTTATGTGGAATCTAAAAAAAAAAAAAAAAAACAACTCAAAAACAGAGAACAGTTTGCTATTTATCAGGGGTGTCAACCTAAAAAATATTCACGACTTTAAAGTTGAGAGTTGTGTTTATTTGGTGGGAATTTTTTAGGACTTGAAGCCTGGGAGACTGCATCTTAAGTAACTCTGAGAGAATTACTCCAAGAAGGTAGGAGGAGGAGCCAAGTTATACAGAAGTTTTGCAACAAAGGGCAGGTAGTCTGAACATCAAAAGATTTTTTGGTGAATTAAAGAAAACCAGCTATCTCAAACTAAGAAATTTAGCATTTTTCTATTTATGGGAAGATGTAAGAGTCTGGGCTCTGAAATCATCCTTTTGATATGCACCTCAGCACTTTGGGGCCAGTATCCCATTTTCACATCCTGAGTTTCTGAGGGCTCATCATAGTAGTCTTATGGCTGCTAAATGGTAGATTTTCTTCTCCTTTCTGAGTGTCCTCTACGCTCATTGGCTCACATTGAAGGGCTGCAATTGCTGATGATTGTGGCATCCTTGTTTACTGACATGGCAGAGAATATCCCATTTCTCAGGGGCAGAGAGTGAGAGAAATGGGTGAAGGTGGTCAAAGGGTACAAACTTCCAATTAAAAGATGAAAAAATTCTGGAGATGTACCATACAGCATGATGACTATAGTTACAACACCATATTGTAAATTAGTAAGTCATTAAGTAATATATTATAAAATTATAAAAGTCTCCAAACTGAAACTATATGAGGTGTTGGATGTGTTAACTAATCTTAATACGGTGATCATTTTGCAATATACACATATATAAAGTCAGTATGTTGCACACTTTAAACTTATACAATGTTATATGTCAATTATAGCTATAAATAATAAAGGACAGAAATGGTATGGGTCTAACAGTAGCAGAAGATATTAAGAAGAGGTAGAAAGAATACACAGAGAATGATACAAAAAAAAAAAAAGATCTTCATGCCCCAGATAATCATGATGGTGTGACCACTCACCTAGAGCCAGACATCCTGAAATGTGAAGTCAAATGGGCCTTAGGAAGCATCACCAGAGACAAAGCTAGTGGAGGTGATCGAATTCCAGTTGAGCTATTTCAAATCCTAAAATATGATGCTGTGAAAGTGCTGCACAAAATATGCCAACAAATTTGGAAAACTCAGTAATGGCCACAGGGCTGGAAAAGGTCAGTTTTCATTCCAATCCCAAAGAAAGGCAATGCCAAAGAATGTTCAAACTACCCTCACAATTACACTCATCTCACATGCTAGCAAATTAAGGCTCAAAATTCTCCAAGCCAGGCTTCAACAATACATGAACCGTGAACTTGCAGATGTTCATTCAGGATTTAGAAAAGGCAGAGGAACAAGAGATCAAATTGCCAACATCTGTTGGATCATCAAAACAGCAACAGAGTTCCAGAAGAACACCTACTTCTGCTTTGTTGCCTTTGCCAAAACCTTTGACTGTGTGGATCACTATAAACTGTGGAAAATTATTCAAGACATGGGAATACTAGACCACCCTACTTGCCTCCTGAGAAATCTATATGCAGTTCAGGAATAATCAGTCAGAACTGGATATGGAGCAACAGACTGGTTCCAAATTGGGAAAGGAGTACGTCAAGGCTGTGTATTGTCACCCTGCTTATTTAACTTATATACAGAGTACATCATGTGAAATGCTGGGCTAGATGAAGCACAAGCTGGAATCAAGATTTTTGGGAGAAATATCAATAACCTCATATATGCAAATGACACCACACTTATGGCAGAAAGCAAAAATGATCTAAAGAGCCTCTCAATGAAAGTCAAAGAGGAGAGTGAAAAAGTTGGCTTAAAGCTCAACATTCAGAAAACTAAGATCATGGCATCTGGTACCATCACATCATGGCAAATGGATCGAGAAAAAATGGAAACTGTGAGAGACTTTATTTTGAGGGGCTCCAAAATCATTGCAGGTGGTGATGGCAGCTATGAAATCAAAAGAGTCTTGCTTCTTGGAAGAAAAGCTATGACCAACCTAGACAGCATGTTAAAAAGCAGAGACAATACTTTGCCAACAAATCTCTGTCTAGTCAAAGCTATGGTTATGATGTCAGAGTTGGACTGTAAAGGAAGCTGAGCACCAAAGAACTGATACTTTTGAACTGGTGTTGGAGAAGACTCTTGAAAGTCCCTTTGAGGATGAGATATTTGGATGGTATCATCGACTTGATGGATGAGTAGCAAGCTCTTAGAGTTCATGGTGGACAGGGAAGCCTGGCCTGCTGCAGTGCATGGGGTTTCAAAGTGTTGGACATGACTGAGTGACTGAACTGAACTGATATCTCAATAAAACGGGAAAAAAGACATTATTGCAAAAATAAGGTTAAGGAAAAAGGTCTTATCTGTAAACCTGTGGAAACCCAATGGGTATTTTACATTCACCAGTACAGAGAATCAGACAGATAACTAAATAATAAAATATAAAATAAAAGATGGTACATATATATTTAAACAGTAAAAATAGTCAAGAAAGTTTTCAGGCTCTTCTCCTTCCATTTAAATTAGATATAACTTCATTTTGCATTGTTGCAGGTGATTTTTTCCTAGGAAAGCAAATTTATTTTTTCTCTTTGGTGTTCCATTCAAGTTAGAAGATTACAGATGGAACTTCACCCAAAACTTGGTGAGGACTGAGAGTATAAATAAAACAGAGGTTTATTTTGATGAGAAGAAACCAAAATGTCCAAACTGAGGTCAAAAGTTGATTCTTTTGACTCTTAGGAGAGGACCCATAAATGAGAGTCTAGAACTGGAGAGATCTTGGGTAAAGAGTATAGATAGAATAGAACAAGTTGGGATAGGACTTGTCCAGAGCTAAGCAAGCTATCTTTTTTTTTTTTTTTTCCCTGCATATGTGATTGTCATTGGTACTCCTTATCCCAATTCCCTGACTTAAGTATTTTCTGCTAGTCCATGTTACTGCAGACCACTTGGGCTTAAAATTAAGACCCAGGAATAAAAGAAAGATAGCTAACAACAAATTGATCTATTGAACAGAGTTTGTGAAAACAATCCAATTACGCTTTGGAGGATATCTGTGACCAATAGTGATTTTAACTTTTAGTACAGTTGAGAGCCAAGCAAACATCTGTGAAGAGTTATTTAGCAAAACCATTGATCAGTTTCAGCAGCTCCCAGTATGTGGTATCATAGAAGACAATCCTAATTTCTATGAACAGTTTGTGTGTAGGTGATTGTAAAGCTATTTAAGATCATCAACATGTAAGCTAAGAAGAAGAGCTTTTCCTTTGTGACTAAACATAATTATCTGATTTCTCAAAAGAGGAAACTTACTTTAGGTCTCCTAATAGAATTGTGAGGCAACTTTTGTCTACATCAGTAACTAAGAATCGACAATTAAAATTCATACCAGGTCAAGTTAAAGGCCAAGAAGAGGACAATGAAAGCTGCAAAGATTTTGTATTAATTCTTGAAAGGTTTTTCACAAATGTTAATGAGTATAAGAGCTGTCAATAGCAGATTAACTTTGCTATAACAAAGTCCACAGAAACCCTGACCCATACGTTAAGGAAGAAATGTATATGTATTTCTTTCTATATATCCAAGATTTATGGATATGTGATACCCAACCAAATTTTTGTAGGAAGTAAAATCATTTTCTCTACAAAGATGAGTAAATTATATACCAAATCTATTCAGGTGCAATAATGCCATGATAATTATAAGGGTAAACATGTTTGCAAGGGTCAAGTCTACCTGTCAGAAAGGACTTGAACTCTAGCTGGGGCCAGGGAGTCTTTATACCTTAATTAGATTATGCTAACAGTTTATTAATCAGATTGTGATGTGAATTACCAAGCAAGTAACATATTTACACCTGATGCTGGGAAGATACCCTCCAGTGCATGACTAAGAATGCAGCTAGAAATGCAAACTGTGACTCTGACTAAATCTTCCTAGAGCAAGGTGGCCAAGGCCTTTTCTTCTTTTCTATCCCATCTTCTGGCAACATTACATTCCTTCCTATTCTGAAGGCTTATAGAAGAAACTGATCTATTGTGGAGGATTTTCAAGTATTTTAGATTGTAATGCTCTGTCTTTTCATGACCTTTGTAACTGTTCACAAGAAGATCTTACCTGATCCAAATCAAGAAATGAACCATCAACTGTAGTCACTTGCAAAATTTCAGTTGTGAGAATCTATGAAGGAGACAAGAGGAGAAGATAGGAAGGAAAAATATGGACAGTGATATGTCACAAATTAAGAATAATTGGCTAATCATGTGTGTCAGATGCTATAATCAATGAATTTATGCTCTTACTCTTTTTCCCCAGATTCATTTCTAGAAATTTGTATTTTTGAATAGGCTTGACATTGGAAGAGATAAGTTCAGAAAGAGTAAGAATTTTTCAAAATCTTTATAGGTAACACTAACTTAGCACTTAGTATGTGCCAGGCAACATTTAATTTTTTTAAAGAATTAATTTATTTGTTTCTCATGATAACCCTCATGATAACCCAGTGAGATAGGCACTGATTAATATGAAGAAACTGAGACACAAAGCGGTTCAGTAACTTGGTCGAGATCACACAGTGTCTAAATCATGCTTTGAACCAAACAACATAGCTCCTAGGTCTCTAAACTTAACTATTTAGGTTGGTGCAAAAGTAACTGATTTTTGCACTGTTGAAATTTGCTTTTTCATATTGGAATATATTCTTAAATAAATGTGTCTATGTGGTTATATTGCACATCATTTTAATGCACATCTCTAGCCTTGGGGTTTTTTGCTAATGACATTACTTGTGTTTTTTTTTTTGTTTGTTTTGTTTTGTTTTGTTTTTAGACTATGGAAATGATGTTAGACAAAAAACAAATCTAAGCGATTTTCTTATTTGAGTTCAAATGGGTCATAAAGCAGTGAAATCAACTCATAACATCAACAACACATTTGGCAAAGGAACTGCTAATGAATGTTCAGTACAGCAAGAAGTTCAAGAAGTTTTGCAAAGGAGACAAGAGACGTGAAGATGAGGAACATAGTGGCTGGCCATCAGAAGTTGACAACAACAAATTGAAGCCAATCATCAAAGCTGATCTTCTTATAACTACATGAGAAGTTGTGAAAGAATTTAACATTGACCATTCTACAATCATTTGACAGTTGAAGCAAATAAGAAAGGTGAAAAATCTCAATAAGTGCGTGCCTCTTGAGCTGACTGAAAATCAGAAAAATCGTTGAAGTGTATTTTTCTCTTATTCTACATAACAATAAAGAAACATTTCTTGATTGTGACATGCAATGAAAAGTTGATTTTATGTGACGAGACGGTGACCAGCTCAGTGGTTGTACTGAGAAGACAGTCTAAAGCACTCCCCAAAGCCAAATTTGCACCAAAAAAAGGTCAAGGTCACTCTTTGTGGTGTTTTGCTGCCCATCTGATCTGCTACAGCTTTCTGAATCCTAGTAAACCATTACATCTGAGAAACATACTCAGCAAAGTAATGAAATGCACTGAAAAACTGTAATGCTTGCAGCCAATATTGGTCGACTGAAAGGGCCCAATTAATCTACATGACAACACCGACCACACATCACACAACCAACACTTCAAAAGTTGAACAAATTGAGCAGTGAAGTTTTGCCTCATCTGCCATATTTCCTGGACCTCCCATCAACTGACTACCATTTCTTCAGTGTCTTGACTTTTTGCAGGGAAAATGCTTCCATGGCCAGCAGGATGCAGAAAGTGCTATCCAAGAGTTTTTTGAATCTCAAAGCATGGAACTTTACACTACAGGAAAAAACAAACATTTCTTGTTGGCAAAAGTGGGTTAATTGTAATGGTTTCTACTTTGATTAATAAAGGTGTGTTTGAGCCTAGTTACAATGATTTAAAATTCACAGTCCGAAGCTGAAATTACATATTCACCAACCTACTGAGTTCAAGCTCACTCTGCTCGCTGCAGGACAAGTCAATAAATCCAAGATATGGAGTGTTGAGGCATGGAATATGACTTTATTTGGAAAGCCTGCTGACCAAGAAGATGGCAGACTAGTGTCTCAAAATAACCATGGATGGATGGTATGGATGCCAGATTCTTTTATGGAACAGATATGGGGGGGAGGTGAGGAAATGAAGTTAAAAAAAAAAAAAGCCATTAATCTTTCAATTATCTCCTAGAATGGCAAGCCTTGGGGAGGAGTTAATTTCGTTTGTGTTAATTTCGTCCTTCCTGTAGCTACCTATATGTAGACAGGGTCCTGAACAAAGGCTCTTTAATTTAACACTAAGTAGAGGGGCAGGGTTCCCCAAGGCAGGCCATTATTTATTTAAAAAAACACCCTTTTAGTGAACAAAAGCAAAGGAAAGCAAAGGTTTAAGGAACAGATCCAGCGTTGAGTCAGAATTGGCTCTTCCCTGTAACACTACATGTTTCCTATCAGATACAATGTGGGAAGGAAATTTCTTTTATTATCTTTGTCTTACCTGCTTTTTAGGAGAGGTCAATGGCACCCCACTCCAGTACTCTTGCCTGGAAAATCCCATGGACGGAGGAGCCTGGTGTGCTGCAGTCCATGGGGTCGCTAAGAGTTGGACACGACTGAGTGACTTCACTTTCACTTTTCACTTTCATGCGTGGAGAAGGAAATGGCAACCCACTCCAGTGTTCTTGCCTGGAGAATCCCAGGGACGGGGGCGCCTGGTGGGCTGCCGTCTATGGGGCTGCACAGAGTCGGACACGACTGAAGCGACTTAGCAGCAGCAGCAGCGCCGCCTGCTTTTTATTTATTGAGAAAAAGAAAGATGCTAGAATCATTACAACTTAGTAACTTAAAATTCCATTTGTGCTGAAAATTGAAAACACTGAAAAGTAAATTTAATTAGTTCACTGGTAATTATTGTCTGACTAAATTCTACTTTAAAATTTAATATGCCAACCATCACTTAATTAGCAAACTGAGTTGTAGAGTAGCCATATGCTCTTAATTTGACTGAAATTGGTGATTAAAAATAAACATTGTGTAGATCTCTGCTTTTCCTAAGTTGTAGTAGTTTTTGTTTATTCCTCCATGCCAATCTATCCGCCCCCAGCCAATAAGTGAATTTAAAAAAAAATATAGAAAAGGTAGAAAGAAACCAAAAATTTCCAAGACTTGAAGTCACCATAAATTTTTCATTGTTAGGTCTGAGTTTATAGTGGAGAAAGAGATACAGAAATCAGGATTAGAGGGAAAGAAAGAATGAAAAGGAAATGAGGTCTCTAGTGAAGGCCTAGAATACAGGCAGGCTGGGAAGGAAGAAGCAGTAGGGAAGCTGACCATTTCTGCCTGGCATTTTGGAACAGTGAAGGCTCAGAGGGGGAAGACTCAATCTCAGGAGGATGGAAGGCAGGGCTACTTCTTCTTCAGGAAAACTTGGACAGGGTTCTCCAACCTCATCAGCTTCTCAGAGCCAAATTTCAGACTAACCTTCCTGAAGAGCCCTTTTGGCTGGACTGTATTAGTTTCCTACCTATCCAGAGGTTTGAGCATTATTCATTTCTGGTACAATTTCAAGAGATGTCAGGGAAAGTGAGAGAAAAGCTGGCTTGTACTGTGACAGGTTTATTCCCCATTTAAACTTGGAGTAGCATGTCAATCCCTTAGCCAGAAGGTTGTCTTGGCATGACTGGCAGGTCCTGAGATGTTAGGCTATGAGTCTCACAGTCTGTTACTCTAAATTTAGTGTAAATAAGATAGAAGTTCTACTGTCAATCTCTCAACAGAGATAGGTAATTTTTAGTGATTGAACATGCCATGATAGGAGTACTTGTCAATCAAGAGTTTTGATTAGACCAAGGTGTTAAATTGAACAAAAATCTGAAATCTCAAAGGAGTATGTTTAATCGGTTGCTTTACCTTTCCAGTGTTTTCAAACACTCTGAATAACTTAGTATGTTCACATAGCCAAACACATTTTTGTTTACCACTAGTTAATTAAATAACCTAAAAAAAATTAAAATGAAATATTTTCTTAAAAAAAAAAAAAAAACAATAAGATAGCAGTTCCACTGTTATTGGTGAAGGGATAGTGGCACATAAATACGGAAGAGATTTAGCAGAATCTGAAAGTGAATATAACTTGGTTACTTGAAAGAAGGTTACAGAACCTGCTGAAACCAGACAAAGATTGCAGACTTCTAGTATCATGTCCTAATGCAATAATGGGCATGAAATGGAGGTAGCCAGGTCCTTCATCACAACAGTTTCTAGTATCATCCGCACATTAACTGGTGGTGGGGACACTCTATGGATACCCCTAGCCATCTATCCAGAGAAGGCAATGGCAACCCACTCCAGTTCTCTTGCCTGGAAAAATCCCATGGACAGAGGAGACTGGTAGGCTGCAGCCCACGGGGTGGCGAAGAGTCAGACACAACTGAACGACTTCACATTCAGTTTTCACTTTCATGCATTGGAGAAGGAAATGGCAACCCACTCCAGTGTTCTTGCCTGGAGAATCCCAGGGACGGGGAAGCCTGGTGGGGTCACACAGAGTCGGACACAACTGAAGCAAATTAGCAGCAGCGGCAGCAGCAGCCATCCATCCCTCACACTGAATCCAGATTCATCAATCCCCTCTGAACTTAAAATTAATCCTCAGATGTTCTTTGGATCGTGTGAAGCTCTTTTGGTTCTTCAAATTTCATGTACAAGTCCTCCCTTCAAGCAGATCCTGACTAGTACATTAGGTGGAGTTCAAATACACTGGACTGAGGAGGACAGTTTTTCCAAAGTGGAAAGTATCTTTCTTCTACAATACCAGAGATTGATTGTGCTGGGCACTTGTGAGAACCACATGAGTTGAAATATTCAAATCCCTTTTGAACTAAGCCCATGTCACTAAATAAAGCCCAGGCAAAGCCCATGGCACTAAGTAAGTAGTATATAACAAATCACAATTATTATTACCCGCCCTGTAAATGAAAAAATTAAGCCTCAGGGAAATTAAATACAAAACCAGGATTGAGAACATGTGTGATTGATTCCAAATCTTTCCTTCTAGGATGCTGTCTCCCTTAGGAAAACTAATAAGAAACATAAACAGCAGACCTACTGGCCATACCTTAAGACCAGTCTTACTCCCAGCACCTGCTAAGTAGACATAATCAATAATAGTGCACTTTTTCCAATTCAAGTTCTGAAGCAGCTTCTGAATGCTTCTCAACATGGCATGCCATGCAGCCACTTCCCATCATTTAGAATTCTGTTGAAAAATGAAACTATTTGCCACCTCTGAGTTGTGATATCCAACTATGAGGATAGGTGATAACAATTATGCAGATCCTGTGGACAATACCTTGTAATCCTTCCCTGAAGCTTAGTTGATTGTGGTCTTTTCAGCTTGCTCTGAGGAATGTCTCTAGTAAGGCTGTAATTAAGACTTCAGAATGACAATCTTACATGCTTCAAGCATGAATACTGTTATGAGAATTTCAGTTCAGTGCAGTTGCTCAGTTGTGTCTGATTCTTTGTGACCCCATGAACCACAGCTCGCCAGGCCTCGCTGTCCATCATCATCTCCCAGAGTTTACTCAAACTCATGTCTACTGAGTTGCAATGCCATCCAACCATCTCACACTCTGTTGTCCCCTTCTCCTCCTGCCTTCAATCTTTCCCAGCATCAGGGTCTTTTCAAATGAGTCAGTTTTTTGCATCATGTGGCCAAAGTATTGGAGTTTCATCTTCAACATCAGTCCTTCCAATGAACCTTCAGGACTGATTTCCTTTAAGATTAATTGGTTGGATCTCCTTGCAGTCCAAGGTACTCTCAATTATATACCTCAAACACCAAGATCAAAGCTTGCTGATGTCATTGAGTTAGATACTTTTTGTAAAACATGGGTTGTGTTGCACTAGAATGCCTTTCTCTTATGTCACCCTAATTTTTGTGAAGTTATACTCTAAATCTGGAATCATTCAAAACAAAATGTCAGATACAAGAGAACTAACATAAAGTAGACATGGGATCCACAATGCTCTTCTAGATTTGCTCACTGCTCTTTCTAGATTTTGTTTCTGAGAAAGATTGCTTCTTGTCACTATTTTTTCTTGCCTTTCCTCACAAGAACATTCTATAATTCACACAAGGTTTGTATATAAGGAAGATAGAATTTAAGAGCATATTTTTGTCTCCTGTTAAAATTAGAAATAAAGAATATTTATACTGTTAAGAAAGTGCCAGAGAGCCTGTCTATGATGAATTTATTCTCTTATCTGTCCTAAAAGAGACTGGTGAATTTTAAGAGGGAGAAAAGAATTCTTGCCAGTTCCCAAGGGGGACTGCAGATTACTGACAATCAAAAGATGGATAGGTAGTACTTTTATTCATTCCATTGTCTGTCAGTCAATAGCTCTGACTGCCCAGAATGAATATGTGTGTGGTTTTTCACTCTTTAGTGGAATCTGCCACCAGGAGCAAGATGTCTGTCACCACAACACATCCCAGTCACATCCTGTTGTGGGGGAAATAAAAGATGCCTGAAGGACCTCAAAGGCAAAAATGGCCACGAGTCACTGAGGGAAAGGTAGACTTACTCTATGACCAGGCCCCCCTCCCTGTAAAGAGTCAAGAGATATTCAGGAAGTCCAGGGACTCCTAGGACAGGGATACAATGAAATGGTAGGGCAGGTTGGACTAAGAAGGACAGGTACTTCACCTGGTCATACTTGTTGAAGTTGATGGAGACTGAAAGTCATGAATTGGATACCTAAAGACCATTAATCTAGGCATTGTGTGTGAGCATAAATTTTGAATTTGGAAGAATGAAAGATCTATGTTTTTGTTGAATGGATTTAATTTCAGATGCTACAAACATTTCTTTAACATGAATTTTTTTTTTTTTTTACTGATTCTAAGACACATATTTTTCTACAATTAAAATCTCTGAGGGCTTCATTGGTGGCTCAGTTGGTAAAGAATCCATCTGCAATGCAGGAGATGTGAGTTCAACCCTTGGGTTGGGAAGATCCCCTGGAGGAGGGCGTGGCAACCCACTCCAGTATTCTTGCCTAGAGAATCCCCATGGACAAAGGAGCCTGGCAGGCTACAGTCTATGGGATCACAAAGAGTCATACGTGACTGAGCATCTAAGCACATCTCTGAAATCAGAATGCACATTATAATTATCTGTTGTAGTTAATTTGTCAGTATTTTTTCTTTCTTGGTGATACATAAAATAATGGTGCATATTACAATCTACAGCATCACAGTTTTCATGAAGTATGGTTACATGGCCAAGTACTATACTGGTACCTTCATAGGTGTTAACTTATTTAATTTATGTTTTCTAATAGAAGCTTTATTGAGATACCATACAATTCACCCAACTAGTTTATAATTCAATGTTGTTGTTGTTTTTTATATTTACAGAATTGTGCTGCATCACCACAATTTTATAACATTTTTTATCATATCATAAAGAAAAATTTTACCATGTAGAAGTCCCTTCCATTTCACCCCACTCTAGGCAACAAATTTGCTTTCCAACCCTATATATTTGCCTATTCTGGACATTTCATATAAGTGGAATCATATCATATGTGGCCCTTTGTGTTTGGCTTTTCTCATTTAACATGTTTTTAAGGCTTATGCATGGTGTAGTATGTGAACTAATTAATTCCTTTTTCTGGACAAGTTATTCTAGTGTATGAGTATGTTACATTTTATATGTTCATCAATTGATGGACATTTGGATTTTTCCACTCTTTGGTTCTTATGAATAATGAGGCTACAAACATTTGTTCATGAGTTTTTGCATGGACATATGTTTTTATTTGTCTTGGGTATATTCACGAAGTGGAAATGCTAGGTCAAATGGCAAATCAATGTTTAACTTGTTGAAGAACAGCCAGACTGTTTTTCGAAGTGATTTCTCTAATTTACATTCCTATAAACAATGTATGAGTGCTCCAATTTCTCCAGGTCCTTGCCAATACTTGTAAATATCTGACGGTTTGGTGCTAGTCACCATAGTACACGTGAAATAACATGTCACTGTGGTTTTGATTTGGCTTTCCAGGTGGTTCAGTGATAAAAAATCTGCAATAAAGGAGACTTGCAGGAGACAAGAGTTTGATCCCTGGATCAGGGATATCCCTTGGAGAAGGAAATGGCAACCCACTCCTGTATTCTTGCCTGGAAAATCCTCTTCCCATGGATAGAGGATCCTGGCTGGCTACAGTCCATGGGGTCACAAAGAGTCAGACACAACTGAGTGACTAAACAACAATGACTAGTGATGTCAAGCATTTTTTCCCCATGCTTATTGGCCATATTTATATCTTCTTTAGAGAACATTCAATTCATTTGTTGTGACAAACTTTTTTTTATAATCAATGTATTTATTTTAATTGTAGGCTAATTACTTTAAAACATTGTAGTGGTTTCTGCCATACATTGACATGAATCAGCAGTGGGTGTACATGTGTCCCCCATCCTGAATGCCCTTCCCACCTCCCTCCCCATCCCATCCCTCAGGGTCATCCCAGTGCACAGGCCCTGAGCGCCCTGTCTCATGCATTGAACCTGGACTGGTGATCTATTTCACATATGGTAATATACATGTTTCAATACTATTATCTTAAATCATCCCACCCTCGCCTTCTCCTACAGAGTCCAAAAGTCTGTTCTTTATCTCTGTGTCTCTTTTGCTGTCTCACATATAGGGTCATCGTTACCATCTTTCTAAATTCCATATATATGTATTAATATACTGTATTGATGTTTTTCTTTCTGACTTACTTCACTGTGTATAATAGGCTCCAGTTTCATCCACTTCATTAGAACTGACTCAAATGCATTCTTTTTAATGGCTGAGTAATATTGCATTGTGTATATGTACCACAGCTTTCTTATCCATTTGTCTGCTGATGGCTGTCTAGGTTGCTTCCATGTCCTAGCTATTGAAAACAGTGCTGCAGTAAACATTGGAGTACACACGTCTCTTTAATTTCTGGTTTACTCAGTGTGTATGCCCAGCAGTGGGATTGCTGGGTCATATGGCAGTTCTATTTCCAGTTTTTTAAGGAATCTTCACACTGTTCTCCATAGTGGCTGCACTAGTTTGCATTCCCACCAACAGTGTAAGAGGGTTCCCTTTTCTCCACACCCTCTGCAGCATTTATTGCTTGTACACTTTTGGATAGCAGCCATTCTGACCAGCATGAGATGGTACCTCATTGTGGTTTTGATTTGCATTTCTCCAATAATGAGTGATGGTTAGCATCTTTTCATGTGTTTGTTAGCCATCTGTATATCTTCTTTGAAGGAATGTCTATTTAGTCCTTTGGCCTATTTTTTGATTTGGTGGTTTATTTTTCTGGTACTGAGCAGCTCTGCATGAGCTGCTTGTATATTTTTGAGATTAGTTCTTTGTCAGCTGCTTCATTTGCTATTATTTTCTCCCATTCTGGACACTGTCTTTTCACCTTGCTTATAGCTTCCTTCATTGTGTGAAAGTTTTTAAGTTTAACTAGACCCCATTTGTTTATTTTTGCTTTTATTTCCATTACTCTGGGAGGTGGGTCATAGAGGATCCTGCTGTGATTTACATCAAGGAGTGTTTTGCCTATGTTTCCCTCTAGGAGTTTTATAGTTTCTGGTCTTACATTTAGATCTTTAATCCGTTTTGAGTTTATTTTTATGTATGGTGTTAGAAAGTCTTCCAGTTTTATTTTTTTACAAGTGGTTTACCAGTTTTGTTTTGACAAACTTTTAATTGAGGTTTTACCATATTCTAGGCATGTACGAGACTGATGATATTAATGGCCTCAATTCTTTACTTCTTTCTGTATTCATACCCTTTGCCAACTAATTTGGTACTTGGTAGTACCAATTTGGAAGTATTCTATCATTTGGACTCAGAACTTAACCATATGTCTTTCTTTGTCCAGTGAGATATTAGGAGATTCTTACCCAATCTAGCTTGTTGAAGCACCAGATATGGGGTGAAGGGCTGAGTCATCCCAACCAAGACTATTGTTACACCCAATAGCCAGGTAACCGCCTGACATGTGAATGAATGCAGTAAATTTGGCAGAGCTGTCTAATTGACTTGGAGCTAACCAGAAATACATGAACAAATTCAGCTCAGATCATTTGAACCCCTAAGACTCATGAGTTAGATAAATGTTTGTTACCTGCCACTGAGTGTTTGTGACCATTTTGCAGCATTATTATGGGACCAGATAATTAATACAAGACAGTATCCTAAGTACTGAGAATAGAAATAGAAAATGAAAAACACAGTTGTTGCCCTCAGGAAAGTATATTGAATTAATTTGGAAAGGCCATAGAGTAATTCATAATTTGGAACGTCATAAAGTAATAATATAGTTCAATCTGTGCTATGAAAGACATATGAACACTCTTTGAACTAAATAGACATCAACGACCATTTTGCATAAGAGGTTTTAGGAGTTTGAGTGACAAAACTTCCCACCGTTTTCTCAATCTTGTGCATTTGATTCTTCCTTGATGTTCAGCGCAATGTATCCTATACATTCATCATGTTCTTCCTGGAGTCATTAAAAATGTTTGGCAATGTGAAGAGTTGGCACAAAATTTTAATTATAAATCTTGGTTACTCAAATTAGTGTACTAGCGTAACTTTATTTAAAAATTACTGCTTCGTATTTCTCACAAGTTCTGCCCTGATAAAAGTTTTATTATCCTTTTAAGTCTATGTCTTAATCTTTCTCTGGCTTTACTTGCCTTTTCCTTGAGACTTTTTGGCTTGGCCATACTTTTGCTTCATATTAGTGACAGTGCAATTTTAAGCCAACATAACTTTTTCTCTTAAGTTGCATTAGCTTTTATGTTCATGTCCTCTATGTTGACATTTTATCAAACACTTTCATTATGCTTAGCATGGCTAGATGTGTCAAAAACCAGTAGGTTAAGCTAACTTCCTAAAGTAGATTTTTTTTTCCTTTTTCTTTCTTTCTTTCTTTTTTCTTTTTTTTAAGTTCTAATCCATCCCTTTCAAAACAGTAGAAAAGCAGCCTCTTATCATGGATATTATATGCTAGAGGTTCAAGTCATTTTAGGTAGAAGGTAGATCTTTTTGAACATCTGGTGAAAGCTATTAACCTTCTTAAAAAAATAAGCAGAAATGTGTTTATACAGAAATATTTATACATTTTCAGAGGCTAATCTCTAAAGACTCAGAGTTTCTCTAAAGCTTTTCAGTCTCTTACCTAAGGGACTCATGTTGTAGAAATATGAGCTTCCAAAGGGAGGTCAAGTTAGATTAAATATATTTTGATCAATAAATATGTTTGCTTAGTCATATGCACATATGTTGTGTTGTGAACAGGACAAAATAGGTAGACTAGTTTGACCATTAATAGGGGATGGGGCAGTATATGTTGGTGTTGTTGGTTAGTTAGTAAGTCATGTCTTACTCTTTTATGAATCCATGGACTGTAGTCCACCAGGCTCCTCTGTCCACGGGATTTCCCAGGCAAGAATACTGGAGTGGGTTACCTTTTCCTTTCCTGGGGTACCTTCCTGACCCAGAGATCAAATCCATGTCTCCTATATTGGCATGTGGATACTTTACCACTGAGTCACCAGAGAAACCTGTAATATATATTGTAAGAAACAAAGACATAAGAAATCACTGATTTGCTTCTAGATCCATGTCTGTCAGGGCTTTGCCATGGGTCCAACACAGATCTATTCCCAAGGCTGTGGCGTCCTCTTCAATAAGAATTATTCTGGTGAAAAGGAGGCATGTGAACTATAATCATTTATTACAAAATTCTAATCCATGGATGCATGATGAGTTGACTACATCCAAATCATTTGGAAAGGTATTCATATATAAATTTTTTTTTCTTTACCTTTAGATATTCTGATTTACTAGGTCAGAGGGTGGGATCCAGTGATCTGTAATTTCTAAAAGCTCCCAGGTGGTTAGTTTGGTCAGTAGGCATGGTCAAGTGTAAGAACCATTGGATTAAATGATCCTGAAGCCAGATCTAGAACCATCACACCACAAGTCAATAATAACAATGTGTTTTTACATGCACTTGGAAGATCCACAAAAGCATCATCACTTCACATAGTACAGACAAGTGCAGGTCCAATTTCATGCTGTCTGCTCTCAGTAGCTATTCCATGCCCAAACTGGCTGCCAGCCACCAATAACTGGGGCTGTCTGTGACAGGTCTGCCTGCCTCCCTGATGTTAGAGCTGTGCAAAGGCTCTCTAGGTTCTACTTCCAGCTGACGGGCAGCTTTTCTGGCAGACACAGCTGGCAGATGGTCTGTAGGCAAAATATGTATCTTCTAGGATACTTCTAGGATGCTTCTGGGGAAAAGAATAAAAAAAATATATGTCTTTAAAGGCGAAGGTAATGACTGAATAATTGTTAACAAGGTCATCATCCTCAATTTTAAAGACACTTATTCTATGCTTTATAGATTAAAAAAAAATGCCAACAGCTATGGGAAGTGGCTGTGCAATGACCTTCCCAAGCCTTGATAGCTTTAGGGAAAGCATCAAACAAAAGTCTGGGGAGTTGGAGAGGAAGAGACAAAATAACAGATACTACACTGTAATTAGGAGATGGCTTCCCTGATTTGAAGTTCTTCAGGCAACCGAACTCTAGGAAGAGAAAAACCCACAGTAACCCACTGTTATGACTGTTGTGAATTTAGCTTTATTCCCAAGCTACAGTGGTCCAGACCTCAAGAATTTTACTTGAATTACTCACCCAAAAAGATTTAAAAAACATGATTGTAGGTCTCCTCATCTAGTCTGTTGACTTAATCTACTCCTTATCTCCTTTACCACAAAGGGAGAAGGTTTCTCTAAATAGCCAGATTGTCAGAGAAGATAATAAAAACTTGGATTTAGATTCTGATCCCATTGCTGCCATTACTAGAAACCTCTGTCCCTTTCCAGATTCCATAAAATAAAATATCTAGATAAATTGGTCTGAGTTCTAGGACTTTACCAAAAATAATATTTTATTTTTTAGAGCAGTCTTAGGTTCACAGAAAAATTGAGAGGAAGGTACAGAATTTCCTGTAGACCCACTGCCACTACCCATATATGTCTTTATCAACATTCCCCACTAAAGTAGTATATTTGTTACAATTAATGAACCTATATTGATACATCATAGAGTCCATAGTTTACATTAATTAGGATTTACTCTTTGTGTTGCTTATTCTATAAGTTTGGACGTATATATAATGATAGGTGTCTGTCATTGTAATATCATAAAATATGTTCACTACTCTAAACATCCTCTGTGCTCTGCCTGTGCATCTCTCTCCACTCCACCTCTGGTAACCACAACCTTATTACTCCCGCCAATTTTTGCCTTTTTCAGAATGTCATATAGTTATAATTGGGCTTCTTACTTGACTCAGTGGTGAAGAATTTCCTTGCCAGTGCAGGAGATCCAGGAGACACAGGTTCTATCCCTGGATCAGGAAGATCTTGCAGAGGAAGAAATGAAACTCACTCCAATATTCTTTCCTGGAAAATCCCCTTGACGGAGGAGCCTGATGGACTACAGTCCATGGGGCCACGAAGAGTCATATGCAACTGAACAAGCATGTGTACATATAGACTGAGCAAACATACATACATGTATACATATAGTTGTAATCATATAGAATGTAGCCTTTTCAGATTGGTTTCTTTCTACAAACTTTTTATCACATAATTTTCTGGTTCTTTGGATTCTGGCCTCAACTCTCCAAATCAAATTTTTGAAAAGTGGGCTTCCTTGATAACTCAGTTAGTAAAGAATCCACCTGCAAAGCAGGAGACCCTGGTTCAATCCCTGGATTGGGATAATCTACTCGAGAAGGGATAGGCTATCGATTCCATTATTCTTGGTCTTCCCTTGTGGCTCAACTGGTAAAGAATCCACTTGCAATGTGGGAGAACTGGGTTCAGCCTCTGGGTTGAAGATCCCCTGGAGAATCTAGCCTGGAGAATTCCATGGCCTGTATAGTCCATGGGGTTGTAAAGAGCTGGACACAACTGAGCAACTTTCACTTACTCACTCAGAGAATATTTTACACATTCAGAAACATTAACATATATGCTTACCAGTTCTTCCTTACAAGTGCCCAGCACAATGTTGCCCTCTGACCACCATGAGTGTGGGTAAGGACCTTGCAGAGGACACTTTGTGCCATACTGGGATCAGCCCTGAGCTCTGTCAGCACTAGTCCCATCCTGGAGGAACTGTTTTTAGGGAGGACACTCAGGTCCTTTACCTCCCAGAGGAAGCTGATGCCAAGAAACAGACCTTAACCCAAAGACACTTATATTATGTTAGCACAAAACAAAACCTCACACACCCTCAGTTATTATAGCAACCATGTTAGTTGAATCTTCTGATTGACTTTTCAATGGCTAAAAGTCTTTCTTAATAAAAATATTATCTTTGTTAAGTAGAAAACACCAGTGAGAATGGGATCTTTATTAGATGGTTGTGGCTCACCTGGAACCTTGTCACATAATTCCAAATGTTGGTTCTGTTTCATCTTATGAGAAAAATGATGCCAGACACAATTCTGAGTATGAATCAAACCCAAGAAAGCCTTCTGGAAGTTCACTTTTAGAAGTGAGGAAAAGCAAGAAGATTTACAGAGCATATGTTTTGTGTCAGCCTCTAGGCTGGGTATTCTGCATACATTGTATCATCCCAATCCAACATTTAAGCCTGGCATTGATCTTTTACAAACAATGAAAATGAACAGCAGAAAAGTTAAAGCTTCTGGAAAATCTGGATCTGAATCCACATCCTTTCTAGATGCCATCCTGGCTGGTACATCCTATATTATTTATGGTTTGTCTCTTTCTTCCAGAGCAGAACTAGCAACTCAATTGTGATTAACTGAGAGTCCTAGATAATTTTCTTCTAGTTAACTGAGATTTCATCATAAATCCTACATAAAGTGAGCATTTTTTTTAGTTTTTTTTTTAGTTTCAAATATCTTGTTTTATATTTGTAGAAATATTCTTTTTTATTTTTTTAATTTTATTTTTACTTTATTTTACTTTACAATACTGTATTGATTTTGCCATACATTGACATGAATCTGCCATGGGTGTACATGAATTCCCAATCCTGAACCCCCCTCCCACCTCCCACCCCATATCATCTCTCTGGATCATCCCCGTGCACCAGCCCCAAGCATCCTGTATCCTGTATCAAACATAGACTGGCGATTCGTTTCTTACATGATAGTATACATGTTTCAGTGCCATTCTCCCAAATCATCCCACCCTCTCCTTCTCGCTCAGAGTCCAAAAGTCCATTCTATACATCTGTGTCTCTTTTGCTGTCTCGCATACAGGGTTATCATTACCATCTTTCTAAATTCCATATATATGTGTTAGTATACTGTATTGGTGTTTTTCTTTCTGGCTTACTTCACTCCATATAATTGGCTCCAGTTTCATCCACCTCATTAGAACTGATTCAAATGTATTCTTTTTAATGGCTGAGTAATACTCCATTGTGTATATGTACCAGAGTTTTCTTATCCATTCATTTGCTGATGGACATCTAGGTTGTTTCCATGTCCTGGCTATTATAAACAGTGCTTCAATGAATGTCTCAAAAATATACAAGGAACTTATGCAGCTCAATTCCAGAAAAATAAGTGACCCAATCAAAAAAATGGGCCAAAGAACTAAATAGACATTTCTCCAAAGAAGACATATGGATGGCTAACAAACACATGAAAAGATGCTCAACATCACTCATTATCAGAGAAATGCAAATCAAGATCACGATGAGGTACCATTTCACACCAGTCAGAATGGCTGCGATACAAAAGTCTGTAAGCAATAAATGCTGGAGAGGGTGTGGAGAAAAGGGAAACCTCTTACACTGTTGGTGGGAATGCAAACTAGTGCAGCCACTATGGAGAACAGTGTGGAGATTCCTTAAAAAATTGCAAATAGAACTGCCTTATGACCCAGTAATCCCACTGCTGAGCATACACACTGAGGAAACCAGAATTGAAAGAGACACATGTACCCCAATGTTCAATGCCGCACTGTTTATATTTGAACAAATATTCTTGATTTTGCTGTAATCAATATATTTTGGGGGCTGCACTTTCCACTTTTTTCTTTCCTTACTTTCTTCTCTACCTTTTCACTCTATTATTATAAATTTATCATAATATTTATATTATAGATTTCTTATATTGAAATTTTGACTATATGCCAGAGTTTACAGAAAGGCCCTAAATAAATATTGATTGAAATAATGAAGAAATTTATGAAAATGTATATTACATTTAGTATATATATATATATAAAATCAGAGAAGGCAATGGCACCCTACTCTAGTACTCTTGATTGGAAAATCCCATGAATGGAGGAGCCTGATAGGCTGCAGTCCATGGGGTCGCTAAGAGTCACACACGACTGAGCGACTTCACTTTCACTTTTCACTTTCATGCATTGGAGAAGGAAATGACAACCCACTCCAGTGTTCTTGCCTGGAGAATCCCAGGGACAGAGGAGCCTAGTAGGAGGCCGTCTATGGGGTCGCACAGAGTCGGACACGACTGAAGCGATTTAGCAGCAGCAGCATATATATTATGCATGATGTTTGTTTCTATTTGATACAATTTTTAAGTATCATACAATTGAATTTAAATTGTATATAAAAAAGAACAGTGCCTAGTAAGAGAAGGTGTGTTAGAGCCCAGAGCCTAGAAATTAAAATGAATACAATATAGTTAGATGACATCTTCTGATCAGGAATTAAAAGAGCTAGTCTCCACTTCAATCTCTGCCACCAGTTAACTGTATGAACTTGAAACAAGAATGTTACCTTTCTGACTTCAGTTTTCTCCTGGTGAAATGGAGATCATCCTTTCAGCACTTTCTTCCAGCTCTATACTATATCTATACTTGTAGGTGCTCAGGAAGCATAATTCCCTGTTTACATACTCATTTTGGTTAACAATAGAACAAGAAACAAACTAAAAATACACCTTTCCCTCTTGAGATACTCAAGAAATTCCAGGTGACTGGTGTAATTAACTTCTCTATTTGAGCCTTGTAAGACAACAAAAAACCTTGGCCAAAAGGAGGATGTTTTCATTTTCAAATAACTGTATTGCCTAGTTCAATTTAGCTTTCTTCCAAACAACTACCATCGTCTGTTGACTTTTCAGAGATGGGTCCGGCAGTCACCATTTGGTGTTTGACTTATTGTGTACAAAGAGAAAAACACTCTGAAAAGCAAATCCTCATCAGAATGCATTAGGTGTGAAGAATCTTGGTATACACAAATATTCTAGAGCAGATGGAAGTGCAGCAGGTTTACCCATACCCTGAATGAAGACTCAGCAAAGAAAGGTCAGAAATGAGGTGGTAAAGAAAGAAAGCACGAGGAACGTAAGACATGTCTAAAAGATGACGGCTGTGTGTGTAGGGGGGGAGATGATCTTTCCTACATATATATTCATCTTTGCTTGAAATGTTCCTTTGGTATCTCTAACTTTCTTGAAAAGATCTCTAGGCATCCCCATTCTATTGTTTTCCTCTGTTTTTTTTTTTTTTTTTTTTTCTTTTTGCACTGATATTGAGGAAGGCTTTCTTATCTTTCCTTGCTATTTGGAACTCTGCATTCAAATGAGTAGCTTTCCTTCTCTCCTTTGTCTTTCATTTTCTTCTTTTCTGAGCTATTTGTAAGGCCTTCTCAGACAACCATTTTGCGTTTTTGCATTTCTTATTCTTGGGGGATCCCTGCCTCTTTACAATGTCATGAACCTCTGTCCATAGTTCTTCAGGCACTCTGTCTAACAGATCGAATCCCTTGAATCTATTTGTCACTTCCACTGTATAATAGTAAAGGATTTTATTTAGGTCATACCTGAGAGATCTAATGGTTTTCCCCACTTTCTTCAATTTAAGTCTGAATTTGTCAATAAGAATTCCATGATCTGAGACAAAGTCAGCTCCCAGTCATTTTTGCTGACTATATAAAGGTTTTACATCTTTGCCTGCAAAAAATATAATCAATCTGATTTCAATATTGACCACTTGGCAATGTTCATGTGTAGAGTCATCTCTTGTGTTGTTGGAAGAGGGTGCTTTCTATGACCAGTACGTTCTTTTGGCAAAATTCTGTTAGCCTTTGCCCTGCTTCATTCTGTATTTCAAGGCCAAATTTGCCTGTTACTCCAGGTATATGTTGACTTCCTACTTTTACATTCCAGTCCTCTGTAATGAAAAGGACATATTTTGGGGGTGTTAGTTCTAGAAGGTCTTGTAGGTCTTCATTGAACCACTCAATTTCAGCTTTTTCAGCACTAGTGATTGGGGCATATACTCGGATTACTGGGATATTGAAAGGTTTGCCTTGGAAACCAACAGACATCATTTTGTTGTTTTTGATACTGAATTACAAAACTGCATTTTGGAATAGTTTGTTGACTATGAGGGATACTTCATGTTTTTTTCCTAAGGGATTCTATCCCACAGTAGTAGATATAATGGTGATCTGAGTTAAATTCACCCATTCCAGTTCATTTTATTCACTGATTCCTAAAATCTCAATGTTCACTCTTGCTATCCTCTGTTCACCACTTCCAATTTGCTTTGAATCTTGGACCTAGGAGTCCAGGTTACTATGCAAGATTGTTCTTTACAGCATCGAACCTTGCTCCTATCACTAGTCACATCCACAACTGGGTATTGTTTTTGCTTTGGCTCTGTCTCTTTATACTTTCTGTGGTTAGAAACAGAAGAAAGGGAATAGAAATAGTCTTTCCCAATAAAATGGGGACAACAAAGGACAGAAATTGTATGGAACTAAGTTTCAGCCCTGGGATTTCTTTGGAAGGAATGATACTAAAGCTGAAAATCCATTACTTTGGCAACCTTATGAAAAGAGTTGACTCATTGGAAAAGCCTCTGATGCTGGGAGGCATTGGGGGCAGGAGGAGAAGGGGACGACAGAGGATGAGATGGCTGGATGGCATCACTGACTCGATGGACGTGAGTCTGAGTGAACTCTGGGAGTTGGTGATGGACAGGGAGGCCTGGCGTGCTGCGATTCATGGGGTTGCAAAGAGTCAGACATGACTGAGCAACTGAACTGAACTGAAGTGGGCCTTAGAATGCATCACTATGAACAAAGCTAGTAGAGGTGATGGAATTCCAGTTGATCTATTTCAAATTCTGAAAGATGATGCTGTGAAAGTGCTGCACTCAATATGCCAGCAAATTTGGAAAACTCAGCAGTGGCCACAGGACTGGGAAAGATCAGTTTTTATTCCAATTCCAAAGAAAGACAATGCCAAAGAATATTCAAACTACTGCAAAATTGCACTCATCTCACACGCTAGTAAAGTAATGCTCAAAATTCTCCAAGTCAGGCTTCAGCAATACATGAGCCGTTAACTTCCTTCAAGCAGGTTTTAGAAAAGGCAGAGGAACAAGAGATCTAATTGCCAACATCCGCTGGATCATCAAAAAAGCAAGAGAGTTCCAGAAAAACATTTATTTTTGCTTTATTGACTATGACAAAGCCTTTGACTGTGTGGATCACAATATACTGTGGAAAATTCTGAAAGAGATGGGAATACCAGACCACCTGACCTGCCTCTTGAGAAACCTCTATGCAGGTCAGGAAGCAACAGTTAGAACTGGACATGGAACAATAGACTGGTTCCAAATAGGAAAAGGAGTACGTCAAGGTTATATATTGTCACCCTGCTTATTTAACTTATATGCAGAGTACATCATGAGAAATGCTGGGCTGGAAGAAACACAAGCTGGAATCAAGATTGCTTGGAGAAATATAAATAACCTCAGATATGCAGATGACACCACCCTTATGGCAGAATGTGAAGAGGAATGAAAAAACCTCTTGATGAAAGTGAAAGTGGAGAGTGACAAAGTTGGCTTAAAGCTCAACATTCAGAAAACAAAGATCATGGCATCCGGTCCCATCACTTCATGGGAAATAGATGGGGAAACAGTGGAAACAGTCTGAGGCTTTACTTTTTGGGGCTCCAAAATCACTGCAGACGGTGACTGCAGCCATGAAATTAGAAGACACTTACTCCATGGAAGGAAAGTGATGACCAACCTAGATAGCATATTCAAAAGCAGAGACACTATTTTGCCAACAAACATCTGTCTAGTCAAGGCTATGGTTTTTCCTGTGGTCACGTATGAATGTGAGAGTTGGACTGTGAAGAAAGCTGAGTACCGAAGAGTTGATGCTTTTGAATTGTGGTGTTGGAGAAGACTCTTGAGAGTCCCTTGGACTGAAAGGAGATCCAACCAGTCCATTCAGAAGGAGATCAGTCCTGGGTGTTCCTTGGAAGGAATGATTCTAAAGCTGAAACTCTGGTACTCTGGCCACCTCATGTGAAGAGTTGACTCATTGGGAAAGACTCTGATACTGGGAGGGATTGGGGGCAGGAGAAGTGGACAACAGAGGATGAGATGGCTAGATGGCATCACTGACTTGATGAACGTGAGTTTGAGTGAACTCCGGGAGTTGGTGATGGACACAGGGAGGCTTGGCATACTGTGATTCATGGGTTTTCAAAGAGTCGGACATGACTGAGCAACTGAACTGAACTGAACTGAAGAGAAGCAGAAGATATCAAGAAGAGGTGGCAATAATACACAGAAGAACTATACAAAAACAAACAAACAAACAAACAAACTTCATGACCAATATAACCACAATGGTGTGACCATCCACCTAGAGCCAGACATCCTGAAATGTGAAGTCAAGTGGGCCTTAGGAAGCATCATTATGAACAAAGCTAGTGGAGGTGATGAAATTCCAGATGAACTATTTCAAATCCTAAAAGATAATGCTGTGAAAGTCCTGCACTCTATACACCAGCAAATTTGGAAATCTCAGCAGTGGCCTCAGGACTGGAAAAGGTCAGGTTTCATTCCAATCCCAAAGAAAGGCAATACGAAAAAAATGTTCAAACTATCTCACAATTGCACTCATCGCACATGCTAGCAAAATAAGGCTCAAAATTCTCCAAGTCAGGCTTCAAAAGTACGTGAAATGTGAACTTCCAGATGTTCAAGCTGGATTTAGAAAAGTCAAAAGAACCAGAGATCAAATTGCCAACACCCGCTGGATCATCAAAAATGCAAGAGTTCCAGAAAAACATCTACTTCTGCTTTCTTGACTACACCATAGCTTTTAACTGCATGGATCACAACAAACTGTGGAAAATTCTACAAGAGATGGGAATACCTGACCACCTTACCTGCCTCCTGAAAAATTTATATGCAGTTCAGGAATCAATAGTTAGAACTGGACATGAAACAACAGACTGGATGCAAATCAGGAAAGGAGTATGTCAAGGTTCTGTCTTGTCACCCTGCTTATTTAAATTATATCCAGACAACATCAAAACACCAGTCTGGATGAAGCCCAAATTAGAATCAAGATTGCTGGGAGAAATATCCACAACCTCAGATGTGCAGATGTCACCATGTTTATGGCAGAAAGTGAAGAAGAACTAAAGAGCCTCTTGGTAAAAGTGAAAGAAGAGAGTGTAAATGTTGGCTTAAAACTCAACATTCAGGAAACTAAGTTCATTGACTCCAGTCACATCATTTCATGGCAAATGGATGGGGAAATAATGGAAACAGTGACAGACTTTATTTTTGGGGGCTCCAAAATCACTGCAGATGGTGACTGCAGCCATGAAATTTAAAAAATGCTTGCTCCTTGTGGAAAAAAAAAAAAAAGCTATAACCAAACTAGATGGCAAAGGTTCGACTAGTCAAAGCTATAGTTTTTCCAGTAGTCATGTATGGTTGTGAGAGTTGGCCTATAAAGAAATGTGAATTAATGCTTTTGAACTCTGGTGTTGGAAAAGACTGTTGAGAGTTCCTTGGACTGCAAGATCAAACCAGTCAATTGTAAAGGAAATCAGTCCTTAGTATTCATTGGAAAGACTGATGCTGAAGCTGAAACTCCAATACTTGGGCCACCACAAGTGAAAATTTGACTCATTGGAAAAGACCCTGAAGCTGGGAAACAATGAAGGCAGAGAAGGTGATGACACAGAATTAGGTGGTTGGATGGCACCACCAACACAATGGACATGATTTTGAGAAAGCACTTGAAGTTGTTGAAAGACAGGGAAAGTGAGCATGCTGCAGTCCATGGGGTCACAAAGAGTTGGGCATGACTAAGCAACTGACCTGAACTGAACATATGTACCATGTAGGTCTGTGTACTAATTTACTAAGAAACTCTTTGGTGTTTCCACTGTTTCATCATTCAAGAGAAATGTTTCAGTAAATTTGTCTAAACCTATTTACTATGTTTAGTCAAAAACTATTTGTTTTATCTATTCAAAACTGTTTGTTTTATCTTTCTGTCTTGACCAAGCAGTTTCAACACAGGGCAGAATTAACATAATCTATATTTTTCCCCATTTTTCAGTCGGTAATCACTTCTGGGTTTTAATATATATTTGTCATGTGACTAACTAATGGGGCAGGCAAATAATCTTAGACCATCTTATCACATAAATCTACAGCCAGATAGCTGGCAAAAGAGACATCTTGGTTTTTGTATCTCTGAATTTTTCCCCAAATGGCGTCTGATCCAAGGAATTTGTCAGTAATTCAGTTCATGGCACAGAATTCTCTCTGCCCCTTCCTCTACTCCAAGTTTATTTTAAAACACAAATCATAATTTGCTATTCCTTCAATGTAGATGGACTCAAATACAAGGCATTCTGGTTCCTCAGTAGCATGGGCCATGAAGAAAGGATGGAAGATGGAGATAAAGTGACTAGATAACCAGTTCTCTTCATGAATATTGCTAGAGAGAAAGAAACTGAAGAAAAGCAGTACCTTGAAGGTCTGCATTCTCACTGTTGCTTTCCAATTAACTATTGACAGCCTTGGACAAGAACTTCTGAACCTCTGTTCCTCACCTGTGAAGTGGGGGTGATAAGACATACCTTATAGTGTTGTTTGAGGATTAAAATTAATGAGGGGTTTGGCATTATATTTAAGCTAGAAGTAGATGCATAAACATAAGATATTATTGTAGTTGTAATAGTAACTTTTGGGAAAGACATTAATCATCCCTAAAGTTTACTCGCACATGATTTATGACTCTTATTTGCATCATTACAGAACAGCCTCTTCATTAGATCTTTTGGTCCTGGTGTTCATTTTCCTTTTATTTATTTTTTGTCTAGGTGGATTAAGACATAAAATAGCTACTGGTCAATTGGTTTTTTATTTAAACATATTTAACAGAATGCTATCATGATGGCTTTAAATATATATAGCAACTGAGGCTGAGCTTCTACACTAGGCTTCATTCATTAGTTCAATCTTTGCTTCTTATTTTAATGAATTGGCTTTTCATAATGTAGTTACTTTGATAAACATATGCTGTCACCCATCTTCCACTGCTCAAATACTTTGAAGCTGTTAAATAGGATTTGATTATGTTTAGCTATGATTACATACCCTCTATCTGTTATTGGGCTTATCAGGTCATAATACAACAATTACTAAGCTTTTAAGCAAAACATGGACTTCCCTGGTGGCTCAGATGGTAAAGCATCTGTCTACGATGCAGGAGACCCGGGTTCGAGCCCTGGGTTGGGAAGATCCCTTGGAGAAGGAAATGGCAATCCACTCCAGTACTATTGACTGGAAAATCCCATGGACAGAGGAGCCTGGTAGGCTACAGTCCATGGGGACTCGCAAAGAGTCAAACACGACTGAGCGACTTCACATTCATGTTAAGCAAAACATTAGGAGGTAGCTCATAAAATGGAAGAACAAGCTTTCAAATCAAACAAAATTGGGCTCTATTTCTAACTCCACAATTTGTAGTTGTCATTACTTAGAGCAAGTTGCTTAACCTCTCTGTGCCTGTTTTCTCTTTGGTAAAACTGGATAAGTAATATACATCTCTCAGGTGAGAACTACCCATAATATATGTTAAGTGTATGAGTACATCCTACATTGCTTCAGTTGTCTGACACTTTGCAGTCCTGTAGACTGCAGCTTACCAGGCTCCTCTGTACATGGGATTCTCAAGGCAAGAATACTGGAGTGGGTTGCCATGCCCTCCTTCAGGGGATCTTACTGACCCAGGGATTGAACCTACATCTCTTGTGTCTCATGCATTGGCAGGCAGGTTCTTTACCACCAGCACCAGTTGGAAAGCCCAAGGTTTAAGTACCTGTCACAATACCTAAACTAAGAGCAGGTACAATGTCATATTTTTCTACTCATTCATCCTTCAAGTTCTCTCTCTGCATATCATGTGTGATGTTTCTCTGTGTAGATAGGAATAATGCTTCTTTTCAAGAATTTACAATCTAGTAGAAAATATAGAAATATACCCAGTAATTTTCATGCAAAGCAGAATTGAATGGTTATAAAAGAGAGGTTCAAACCAAGTTCTATAGCATTACAGTTGAAGTGCATTAATACCTGAAATGAAATACTAAATTCCCTTCAAAAGCTACCAGGATTCTAACAAGTGGCAAGGCGAGAATATTCACTTACATAGTTAACCCAGAAGAGCTGATTCTACCACAGCACCATTAAGAATTCATTTGTGACCCTACTAAGAGATAATCACTTTGTCCTTTGTTTAAATTGTTTCATTTACTCCTTCCAGTGTCCCTATAAGGCTCAACTATACTATTTCACATATGAGGAAACAAAGGTTTGCTCAAGCTCACTCAGCTAGTGAGTAGGATAAAGGTTGGTTTGGAGCCCAGTTTAATCTAATGCCAGAAATCATGGTATCATTATTCAGGGTTCAATGAAACAAGGAAGGCTCCTTGGAGAAGGAAGTCAACATGGCACTGTAGAGAGAAAGGGATGAAGGTGTTTCTAAGGAGGGTCTAGGACATGGTCCTGAAAGTAGTCATGGGATGTTTGAGTTGCAGGAGCCCTTTGAAGTCTTTCCTGTTCCTTCATTCTACATTCAGGGGTCTGACAGCCTGAGGAGGGAGATGGCTTGCCCAGGGTGACATAGCACACTAAGTGACAAGTGTGAAACTTGAACCCAGGGCTACAAGTTCTGAGTTCACTTCTACGACCTATATTCCTTTAACTAAAAGAAAAATCTTAAGTTCCTGCACTCCTTACAATAGCTAAGACACAGAAACAACCTAATTGTCCATCAACAGATGAACGGATAAAAATGACATGGCACATATATATAATGGAATACTACTCAGCCATAAAAAAGAATGAAATAATGCCATCTGCAGCAATATGGGTGGGCCTAGAGATTATCATACTTAGTGAAGTAAATCAGACAGAGGAAGACAAATATCATGTAATATGACTTATATGTGGAATCTAAAATTTGAAACAGATGAACTAATCTATGAAACTGGAAGACTCACAGATGTAGAGAACAGATGTATGGTTGCCAAGGGGCAGGGGAGGGTGGAGGGATGGATTGGAAGTTTGGGATTAGCAGATACAAACTATTACACATAGAAGATAAACAACACGGCCTGCTGTATAGCACAGGGAACTATATTCAATATCATATAATAAACCAAATAGAAAAAATATGAAAAAGAATGTACACACACACACACACACACACACACATATAACTGTGTCACTTTGCTGTACAGGAGAAATAAATATGCTGTAAATCAACTATACTTTAATAAAATAATTTTTTAAAAAGAAAAAAAAGAATTAATTTGTGTCTAGTAATCTGAGGTGGTGACACCACAATGCTGATAATTCCCAGACACAGGCCTCCAGCTACTTATGGGGTATGGAATAATTTCTTTAAGTTCTTGATCACAGATACTTGCCCTAATATGAGTCAGAGAGGCACTTCCCGGGTGGCTCAGTGGTAAATAATTTTCCTGCCAATGCAGGAAATGTGCGTTCATTCCCTAGATTGGGAAGATTCCCTGGAGAAGGAAATGGCAATCCACTCCAGTAGGCCTGGGAAATCCCATGCAAAGAGGAGCCTGGAAGGATACAGTCCATGGAGACCCAAAGAGTCAGACATGACTTAGTGACTGAGCACATATGCATGAGCCAGAGAGAGTTAGATTGGATCAGGCAATCCAAAGAGTCATATCAATATCCTCCTGGTGTAGTCAGTGAGAAAGTTTAGAAGTTGCAAGGAAAGGAGCTAAGAATCCACAGGGTGTTGTATTTAACAAACATTAGTTGAATATCTATTGTGTACAGGCACTGTACATTTCAATCAAAAATATATAGATGATATATTAATTGTGTCTTTGTATCTAAAGAAAAAAATTTAAGAATTCATTGTAATATTGTCATTTGATCACATGAACTGTTTTGAGTGGGAATTCAAAATTACATACACTTTATTAGCAGCATTAGACTAGTACAGTAAGCAAACCATGAATGGATTATACAGGGCTCAGTCTACCTCTACTATTTACTATGTATGTGATCCACTATACTATTACAGTGTAAAGAGAGAAACTATATTCTCAATAATTACATAATCAACACTATTCTTCCTAAAGTTCTTCAAGGTATGAATCTTGGTTATCATTTCCAGATATAGAAGCTAAAGATATATAAAGACAGGTAACTTGCCCAAAGACACATGTTACATAGCTGAGAGAGCCTGGACTTAAACCTTAAACCATAGTTTTTCCTCCTGACCAACATGTTATGTTGCTTCCATGGGAAGTGGATACTACCCCTTGCCCCAGAAGTGGAGATAATATCTATGAAAGTGATGATGTGTTGGAAAACTGTATACAGATAATTATTACAAGTAGCCTTTAGTACATTGTTAGCATCAATATGACCAAGATACAAAGCTAGTTCAATTCAATCACTCAGTCGTGTCCTACTCTGTGTGACCCCTATGATAGCAGCACGCCAGGCGTCCTTGTCCATCACCAACTCCGGAAGTTTACTCAAACTCATGTCCATTGAATCGGTGATGCCATACAACCATCTCATCCTCTGTCGTCCCCTTCTCCTCCTGCCTTCAACCTTTCCCAGCATCAGGGTCTTTTCAAATGAGTCAATTCTTTGCAGCAGGTGGCCAAAGTATTGGAGTTTTAGCTTCAAAACCAGTCCTTCCAATAAATATTCAGGACTGATTTTCTTTAAGATGAACTGGTTGGATCTCCTTGCAGTCCAAGGGACTCTCAAGAGTCTTCTCCAACACCACAGTTCAAAAGCATCAATCCTCAGCCATTAAAAAGAATACATTTGAATCAGTTCTAATGTGGTGGATGAAACTGGAGCCGATTATACAGAATGAAGTAAGCCAGAAAGAAAAAACACCAATACAGTATACTAACACATATATATGGAATTTAGAAAGATGGTAATGATAACCCTGTATGCGAGACAGCAAAAGAGACACAGATATAAAGAACAGAATTTTGGACTCTGTGGGAGAGGGAGAGGGTGGGATGATTTGGGAGAATAGCACTGAAACATGTATACTATCATGTAAGAAATGAATCGCTAGTCTATATTTGATACAGGATTCAGGATGCTTTGGGCTGGTGCACTGGGATGACCCAGAGAGATGATATGGGGAGGGTGGTGGGAGGGGGGTTCAGGGTTGGGAACTCATGTACACCTGTGGTGGATTCATGTCAATGTATGGCAAAACCAATACAGTATTGTAAAGTAAAAATAAATAAATAAATAAATAAAAAGCATCAATTCTTTGGCATTCAGCTTTCTTTATAGTCCAATTCTCACATCCATACATGACTACTGGAAAAACCATAGCCTTGACTAGACAGACCGTAGTCAGCAAAGTAATGTCTCTGCTTTTGAATATGCTATCTAGGTTGGTCATAAATTTCCTTCCAAGCAGTAAGCGTCTTTTAATTTCATGGTTTCAGTCACCACCTGCAGTGATTTTGGAGCCCCTAAAAGCAAAGTCTGCCACTGTTTCCCGTTTCCCCGTCTATTTGCCATGAAGTGATGGGACTGGATGCCATGATCTTAGTTTTCTTAATGTTGAGTTTTAAGTCAAATTTTTCACTCTCTGCTTTAACTTTCATTAAGAGATTCTTTAGTTCTTCTTCACTTTCTGCCATAAGGGTGGTGTTATCTGCATAGCTGAGGTTACTGATATTTCTCCTGGAAATCTTGATTCCAGCTTGAGCTTCATCCAGCCCAGCATGTCTCATGATGTACTCTGAATATAATTTAAATAATAGGGTGACAATATACCGCCTTGACCACTCCTTTTCTTATTTGGGCTGGAGCCAGTCTTTTTTTCTATGTCCAGTTCTAACTGTTGCTTCCTGACCTGCATACAGATTTCTCAAGAGGTAGGTCAGGTGATCGGGTATTCCCATATCTTTCTGAATTTTCCACAGTTTATTGTGATCCACACAGTCAAAGGCTTTGGCATAGTCAATAAAGCAGAAATAGATGCTTTTCTGGAACTCTCTTGCTTTTTCTATGATCCAACGGATGTTGGTAATTTGATCTCTGGTTCTTCTGCCTTTTCTAAATCTGGCTTGCATATCTGGAAGTTCATGGTTCACATATTGTTGAAGCCTGGTTTGGAGAATTTTGAGTATTACTTTGCTAGTGTGTGAGATGAGTGCAATTGTGCAGTAGTTTGATCATTCTTTGGCATTGCCTTTCTTTGGGATTGGAATGAAAACTGACCTTTTCCAGTCTTGTGGCCACTGCTAAGTTTTCCAAATTTGCTGTCGTATTGAGTGCAGCACTTTCAAAGTATCATTTTCACAGAGCTAGTAGAATATTTAAAATTGATCCACCTATTAATCTAACCTTTTCATAGTAACAGAATGAATTTAAAATCAAGTTTTTCACAACTTCATAGAGAAAACACATTTTTAAGTGAAAAAATTAAAATCTATTTTTGGAAAATTTAGGGAAAGTATTGTGTCTAGGGCAGAGAATAAACCAAAGTCAGATGTCAGGGCTCTAGTGGAGCAGCACATTAAGACAGGTCCCAGGCATCCACCTAGAATGAGCCCTTGTTTCTCACTCATTGGTCTGTACAAGCATGTGATTTACAATGGCTCCTCCCACGGCCAGCAAGTAAGGAAGCAGCTAAGTAAACTATTGACCAGGCTTTACTTAACAGGGCAAGGATAGAGCGGGCTGCTGCTGGTGTAGGCTGTGGGCCCATCAAAGGGAGGTGGGGCATATATCTTATGAGAAGAGTTGTGTCTAGAGAAGCCACCTATCTTCATCTTTCAGAGAGTTATCTCCCCCAGTATCACTTAAGGCTAAGAACCAGAGCCATTTTCTGGGATTCACAGGTAGAACACGAGAGGATCTACCATTCTAGGCACTTACAATGGAAAGTGACAAATGAGTCTGTAAATGGGGGTGTAAACTCTAACTCTGTATGGATTCCTAGTGTGTGAAATAGGCTTATAGAACCATTGAAAGTTAGGGCTAAGGGACCACCTCCTTAAGAAATTGTTAGCCAGATGGAAGTCAGGGGAGATGAGAGTGGGCAGAGCAGCTGGTTTCCCAGCAGGGGAAATACCATGTGCACACACTGACAGAGGGTTACAGCTGGGAGCGAGAAACCATGCAATGTATATTGGAGTGAGTGTTTCCTGCAAGGGCGTAATCAGAGCAAGATTTGTCTCTGGTGCATTGAAGCAGCTAATGGCAAATGTAATGAACCTGTTCCTTTAAGCTACAGGCTCTAATCTAATAGAAAAAAAAGGTGAATTACAAATAAATGCATTATAGTATTACAATAAGATAAATGTCTTTTATTAGAAAACTGTCTAATTGAGAACTAAATTATATAACAAATACTGCAAATGCCACTGAATGTCAGAGGAAAGGGGAAAAGAAGAGGGAAAACTAGATTTATTTAGTTATTCTTCAGTTGTATATTCTATGTAGGTAGGTTTTTCTTTCATCGAAGTGTTTCAGAGGAGGAAACTGAGACTCAGTCAGGTAAGTAACTTCCCCAGAATCACACAGATAATTAGCAATAGAGCCTGGAATTGGACCTGGATCTGTTCGTTTTTTAAGCCCCAGTAGAGTGGTCAGGGAAAATCTTCCAGGAGGAGGAAAAATGGGATTTCCTGGCAATTCTCCATGGTAGATTTTGATGGGAATCTTTTAAAACCAACATATTTTAAATGAAAACCTATCTAATTCCTATAACAGCCTCCTGTATTCTATTACACCAACATAAGCACCCAGCACAAGCTGCTCTTGCCCTCTGTTTGCAAATAGAAAAGGATACCTCAGGAAATTCTGTTGTCCCAGTAAAGTGACTCATTCTGAAATCTACCAGGCCTTTTATTCACTTTATTACCTTCTCTTTTCTTCTCTCTTCTTTTTAGTCTTTTCTTCCTTTGCATCTTGTCTTCTTCTTCCCTGCCTCAGGATGGAGAGCAGTACAGCATGAACTAGATGGACTTCAGCAATAACTCTTAGTGTGAATTTTAGCTTCTCTATTAGACCTTGAAAATATGACTTAACCTTGCTGAGTTCCAGCTCTTCTGTCTAATGTAGGTAATACAGTGTTTGGGTATCGTTTATGAAGACGAAATGTGATGTGCCTGGTAGTTACTCTTTGAGACAACACGGTTATAAAGCATTTCTATCACCCTGAAAAGTTCCTTTGTAGACCTTCCAGTCAGCGTCCCCAGTACGTAACCACTTTTCTGACTTCTATATTTTCATAGAATGAGTTCACCTTGGCACGAATACATTTGAAACAAGATAATTCTTTATTGCAGGGGCTGTCTCACACACTATAGGGTATTTGGCAGTGTCCCTAGGCTCTACCCACTTGACCCCAGTAGTAAACCACCTCCTCCTACCAGCTGTGAAAGCAAAAAAATGTCTTCAGACATTGCCAAATGTCCCTCAGTGAAGGGTTGGGATTCACCCTTGTTGAGAATCACCAATCTAAATTGGTGTTGTTTGTCCTGAAACTTAACATGAATAGAATTATATAGTAACAACAACAAAAAAAGACCAAATGTGAAAATACCTGGGTTTTTATCTATTAATAAGGACCTGTTTTGGTCTGTTAATAAGGACCAATTACTTAATCCATTAAACTTCCAAGGTATCACTAGTGGTAAAGAAATTCCTGCCCATACAGGAGATGTAAGAGATGTGGGTTCAATCCCTGAGTTGGGAAGAGCCCCTGGAGGAAGGCATGGCAACCTTCCCAGTATTCTTCCCTGGAGAATCCCATGGACAGAGCAGCCTGGGAGGCTGCAGTTCATAGGATTGCAAAGAGTAAGAAGCAAATGAAGTGACTTAGCACACATGCAATTCATTCACTAAGTGATCAAATATATATTGGTTGAGTACTCAGTGTGTTCAAGACATTGTTCTACATTTCAGGCACAGAACAATGAGAGAAGAAAACAATAGCTTTCATACTTCTCTAATGGGCCACTTGAATAAGTACTCATTTCCAAATAAGTTCTTTCTTGCTCTGCGGACATCTTCCTGTTCATCAGCATCTCTGAATTGGGAAGAAAGGGAAGAAATAAGAGTTTCCCATCAGCCAGTGAAGCAGCTCTGGGGGAAAAAAAAATTAAACAACAAATAACTGGGAGATTGTCAGCAAAACTGTATGTTCCAAACTATGTCACCCAGGATTCTTGATTGCAAAAAATAGAAAGAACTGGCTGTCTTAGCAAAAAGGATATTTGTTGGAAGGATATTAAAGGCAGGCTAGAGGAGAAGACATGGAACAAGAGATATCAAGCATTAGAACAACCACTTCTGGTCAGGAGGCCACCAAAGACTCTGAAACATCATTGTTGCCATCACTGTTTCACCATCACTAGGACAAGTTGACCTCTGTCATGTCACTATTTACTATTGTGAAATGCAGTCTCCTACTTCCTGACTATAGGGAATAATGCAAGAATCTGAGCCTCGGACTTCTAGAGAGAAAGACAGGCACCGGGACCTGATCTCCTGCCAAGACCATACACATGGGAGAAGAGAGAGATTCCTTCTTAGAGGACTTGGGTTTTAAATAATCAGAAAACCATCCTATGTCTATCGTGCATCCTGTTTCCGTGGAGAATGGAGAGATGAAAAAAGTAACCATGGTCTTTTCTTACCAGAAAATAATGGATCAATGCTTGAGATCATCAACACTATTTAAAAAAGAAGTACAGTTCAATGGACCATGATTTGAATTTTATTTACTTATTTATTTTAATTGGAGGCTAATTACTTTACAATATTGTAGTGTTTTGCCATACATTGACATGAATCAGCCATGGGTGTACATGTGCTCCCCATCTTGAACCCCCCTCCACTTCCTTCCACATCCCATACCTTAGGGTCATCCCAGTGCACCAGCCCCGAGCACCATGTCTCATGCATCGGACCTGGACTGGCAATCTGTTTCACATATGACAATATACATGTTTCAGTGCTATTCTCTCAAATCATGCCACCCTCACTCTCTCACACAGAGTCTAAAAGACTGTTCTATATATCTGTGTCTGTTTTGCTGTCTCACATATAGGGTTATAATTACCATCCTTCTAAATTCCATATATATGCATTAATATCCTAAAATGCCATTTTTCTTTCTGGCTTACTTCACTCAGTTTAATAGGCTCCAATTTCATCCACATCATTGCAACTACTTCAGATGTATTCTTTTAAATGGCTGAGTAATATTCCATTATGCATATGTACAACAGTTTTCTTATCCATTCGTCTGGTGATGGACATCTAGGTTGCTTCCATGTCCTGGCTATTATACAGTGCTGCATGATGAACACTGGGGTACACGTGTCTCTTTCTGTTCTGGTTTCCTCAGTGTGTATGCCCAGCAGTAGGATTGCTGGGTCATATGGCATTTTTATTCCAATTTTTTCAGGAATCTCCACACTGTTCTCCATAGTGGCTGTACTAGTTTGCATTCCCACCAACAGTGTAAGAGGGTTCCCTTTTCTCCACACCCTATCCAGTGTTTATTGCTTCTAGATTTTTGGGTAGCAGCCCTTCTGACTGGTGTGAAATGGTATCTCATTGTGGTTTTTGATTTGCATTTATTTGATAATGAGTGATGTTGAGCATCTTTTCATGTGTTTGTTAGCCATCTGTATGTCTTCTTTGGAGAAATGTCTGTTTGGTTCTTTGGCCCATTTTTTGATTGGGTCATTTATTTTTCTAGAATTGAGCTGAGGAAGTTGCTTGTATATTTTTGAGATTAATTCTTTGTCAGTCACTTCATTTGCTATTATTTTCTCCCATTCCAAAGGCTGTCTTTTCACCTTGCTTATAGTTTCCTTGTTGTGCAAAAACTTTTAACTTTAATTAAGTCCCATTTGTTTATTTTTGCTTTTATTTCCAGTACTCTGGGAAGTGAGTCATAGAGGATGCTGCTGTGATTTAAGTCAGAGAGTGTTTTGCCTATGTTTTCCTCTAGGAGTTTTATAGTTTCTGGTTTTACATTTAGAACTTTAATCCATTTTGAGTTTATTTTTGTGTATGGTATTAAAAAGTGTTCTAGTTCCATTCTTTTACAAGTGGTTGACCAGTTTTTCCAGCACCACTTGTTAAAGAGATTGTCTTTTTTCCATCATATATTCTTGTCTCTTTTGTCAAAAACAAGGTGTCCATAGGTGTGTGGATTTATCTCTGGGCTTTCTATTTTGTTCCACTGCTCTATATTTCTGTCTTTGTGCCAGTATCATACTGTCTTGGAGACTGTAGCTTTGTAGAATAGCCTGAAGTCAGGCAGGTTGATTCCTCCAGTTCCATTCTTCTTTCTCAAGATTGCTTTGGCTATTAGAGACTTTTTGTATTTCCATACAAATTGTGAAATTATTTGTTCTAGTTCTCTGAGAAATACTGTTGGTAGCTTGATAAGGATTGCGTTGAATCTACAGATTGCTTTGGATTGTACACTCATTTTCATTATATTGATTCTTCCAATCCATGAACATGGTATATTTCTTCACCTATTTGTGTCCTCTTTGATTCTTTCATTGGTATTTTATAGTTTTATATATATAGGTCTTTTGTTTCTTTAGGTAGATATATTCATAAGTATTTTATTCTTTTCATTGTAATGGTGAATGGAATTGTTTCCTTAATTTCTCTTTCTCTTTTCTTAGTGTATAGGAATGCAAGGGATTTCTGTGTGTTTATTTTATATCCTGCAACTTTACTATATTTACTGTTAGCTCTAGTAATTTTCTGGTGGTGTCTCCAGGGGATTTCTATGTAGAGGATCATGTCATCTGCAAATAGAGAATTTTACTTCTTCTTTTCCAATATAAATTCTTTTATTTCTTTTTCTCCTCTGATGGCTGTAGACAAAACATCAAAAACTATTTTGAATAATAGTGGTGAGAGTTGCCACCCTTGTCTTCTTCCTGACTTTAGGAGAAATGCTTTCAATTTTTCACCATTGAGGATAACGTTTGCTGCGGATTTGTCATATATAGATTTCATTATGTTGAGGTATGTTCCTTCTATTCCTGCTTTCTGGAGGGTTTTTATCATAAATGGATGTTGAATTTTGTCAAAGGCTTTCTCTGCATCTATTGAGATAATCATATGGTTTTTATCTTTCAATTTGTTAATGTGTTGTATTACATTGATTGATTTGTGAATGTTGAATCCTTGCATCCCTGGGATAAAGCCTACTTGGTCATGGTGTATCTTTTTAATATGTTGTGGGATTTTGTTTGCTAGAATTTTGTTAAGGATTTTTGCATCTATATTCATCAGTAATATTGGCCTGTAGTTTCTTTCTTTTCTTTTTCTTTTTTTTTTTTTTTTTTTGCGTCTTTGTCAGGTTTTGGTATTAGGGTGATGGTGGCCTCATAGAATGAGTTTGGAAGTTTACCTTCCTCTGCAATTTTCTGGAAGAGTTTGAGTAGGATAGGTTTTAGCTCTTCTCTAAATTTTTGGTAGAATTTAGCTGTGAAGCCGTCTGGTCCTGGGCTTTTGTTTGCTGGAAGTTTTCTGATTACAGTTTCAATTTCTGTGCTTGTGATGAGTCTATGAACATTTTCTATTTCTTTCTGGTTCAGTTTTGAAAACATATACCTTTCTAAGAATTTGTCCATTTCTTCCAGGTTGTCCATTTTATTGGCAGATAGTTGCTGATAGTAGTTTCTCATCATCCTTTGTATTTGTGTGTTGTCTGTTGTGATTTCTCCATTTTCATTTCTAATTTTATTGATTTTATTCTTCTCCCTTTGTTTCTTGATGAGTCTGGCTAATGGTTTGTCAATTTTATTTATCTTGTCAAAGAACCAGCTCTTAGCTGTGTTGATTTTTGCTATGCTCTTTTTTGTTTCCTTTGCATTTATTTCTGCCATAGTTTTAAAGATTTCTTTCCTTCTACTAACACTGGTGTGCTTAATTGCTTCCTTTTCTAGGTGCTTTAGGTGTAGAGTTAGGTTATTTATTTGAATTTTTTTTGGTTTGTTTCTTGAGATAAGCCTGTATTGCTATGAACCTTAGCTTTATCACTGCTTTTACAGTGTCCCATATGTTTTGGGTTGTTGTGTTTTCATTTTCATTTGTTTCTATGCATATTTTGATTTCTTTTTTGATTTCTCCTGTGATTTGTTGGTTATTCAGAAGCATGTTTTTTAGCCTCCATATGTTGGAAATTTTAATTGTTTTTTCTCCTGTAATTTACATCTAATCTTATTGTATTGTGGTCAGAAAAGATGCTTGGAATGATTTCATTTTTTTTTTTTTTTAAATTTACCAAGGCTAGATTTATGACCCACAATGTGATCTATCCTGGAGAAGGTTCCATGTGCTCTTTAAAAAGGTGAAATTCATTTTGGGGTGTGAAATGTCCTATATATATAAATTAGGTCTAACTGGTCCATTGTATCATTTAAAGTTTGTGTTTCATTGTTAATTTTCTGTTTAGTTGATCTATCCATAGGTGTGAGTGGGGTATTCAAGTCTTCCACTATTATTGGGTTATTGTTAATTTCCCCTTTCATACTTGTTAGCATTTGCCTTACATATTGTGGTGCTCCTATGTTGGGTCCATACATATTTACAATTTTTATATCTTCTTGAATTGATCCTTTGATGTAGTGTCCTTCTTTGTCTCTTTTCACAGCCTTTATTTTAAAGTTTTTTTTTTTTTTCTGATATGAAAATTGCTACTCCTGCTTTCTTTTGGTCTCTATTTGCATGGAATATCTTTACCAGCCTTTCACTTTCATTCTATATATGTCCATTGTTTTGAGATGATTCTCTTGTAGACAGCATATATAAGGGTCTTGTTTTTGTATCCATTCAGCCAATCTTTGTCTTTTGGCTCGGGCATTCAACACATTTACAGTTAAGGTAATTATTGGTAAGTATGATTCCATTGCCATTTACTTTTTTGTTTTGGCTTCAAGTTTATACACCCTTTCTCTGTTTCCTGTCTAAAGAAGATCCTTTAGCAATTGTTGAAGAGCTGGCTTGGTGGTGCTGAATTCTCTCAGCTTTTGCTTGTCTGTAAAGCTTTTGATTTTTCCTTCCTATTTGAATGAGATCCTTGCTGGTTACAGTAATCTGGGCTGTAGGTTTTTCTCTTTCATCACTTTAAGTATGTCCTGCCATTCCCTTCTGGCCTGAAGAGTTTCTATTGAGAGATCAGCTGTTATCCTTATGGGAATCCCCTTGTGTGTTGTTTGTTGTTTTTCCCTTGCTGCTTTTAATATTTATTTTTTTGTGTGCTTGATCTTTGTTAATTTGATTAATATGTGTCTTGGAGTGTTTCACTTTGGGTTTATCCTGTTTGGGATTCTGAGTTTCCTGGACTTGGGTGACTATTTCCTTCCCCATTTTAGGGATGTTTTCAACTATTATCTCCTCAAGTATTTTCTCATGGCCTTTCTTTTTGTCTTCTTCTTTTGGGACTCCTATGATTTGAATGTTGGGGCATTTAACATTGTCCCAGAGGCCTCTGAGGTTGTCCTCATTTCTTTTCATTTTTTCTTTTTTTCTTTTTTCCTCTCTGCTTCATTTATTTTTACTGTTCTACCTTCTACTTCACTTATACTATCTTCTGACTCCATTATTCTACTGTTGGTTCTTTCCAGAGTGTTTTTATCTCATTTATTGCATCATTCATTATTGATTGACTCTTTTTTATTTATTCTAGTTCCTTGTTAAACATTTCTCGCATCTTTTCAATCCTTGTCTCCAGGCTATTTATCTGTAATTCCATTTTGTTTTCAAGATTTTTGACCATTGTTTCTATCATTATTCTGAATCATTATTCTGAGGTAGACCTATCTCTTCCTCTTTTGTTTGGTTTGGTGGGCATTTATCATTGTTCCTTTACCTGGTGAGTATTTCTCTGCCTTTTCATCTTGTTTAGATTGCTGTGTTTGGGATGGCCTTTCCGTATTCTGGCAGTTTGTGGTTCCTCTTTATTGAGGAGGTTCCTTGGTGTGGGTGGGGTTGGATAGGTGGCTTGTCAAAGTTTCCTGGTTAGGGAAGCTTGTGTTGGTGTTCTGGTGGGTAAAGCTGGATTTCTTTTCTCTGGAGTGCAATGAAGTGTCCAGTAGTGAGTTTTCAGATGTCTGTAGGTTTGGTATGACTTTGGGCAGCCTGTATATTGACGCTTAGGGCTATGTTCCTGCATTGCTGGAAAATTTATGTGGTATGTCTTGGTTGGAACTTGTTGGTTTTTGGGTAGTGCTTGGTTTCAGTGTAGGTATAAAGGCTTTTGGATGAGATCTTACCAATTAATTTTCCCTGGAGTCAGGAGTTCTCTGGTGTTCTCAGGTTTTGGACTTAAGCCTCCTGCCTCTGGTTTTCAGTTTTATTCTTATAGTAGCCTCAAGACTTCTCCATGTAACTCTGTGAACCTCTCCAGGTGTCCCTCACTGTGGACAAGGTTTACATCATTAACCTAGATGTTTTATCATTGGTGCTGGATAGATGGAGAAGAGAAGAGGGAAGAAGGAGATAGAGGTGACCAGAAGGAGAAAAGGGGGAATCAAAATGAGAGAGACAGATCCAGCCAGTATTCAGTTCCCTAAGTGTTCTCCTCAGCCCAGAACACACAAGAGATTCACAGAGTTGGGTAGAGAAGAGAAGGGAGAGGGAGGAGGTAGAGGCGACCTGGTGGAGAAAACAGAAAGTCAAAAGAGTGAGATAGCAATCAAGCCAGTAATCACACTCCCAAGTAAAAATGGGTACTAAAGATTGGATTCTTAAAGGTACAAACTTGATAACAAATACCAAAAAACAAAGATTAAAAATCTAGAGTAGAGGTTTGATTCTCAAAAATACAATATTAAAAAAAAAAAAAAAAAAACAACCAAAGTGACACGAATTATATATACATGAAGTTTGCTTTTAAAATAGGGTCTTTTTTTTTTTTTTTTTGCAAGGTAATAGTAGGTTATAAAACTGAAAATTAAAGGAGTAATAGAGGACTTAAAAAATACAACAAATTAAATTTGAAAAATGATAATAGTAAAAATATTTTTAGGAATTTCTCTGGAGCTGTTGCAGGCAGTGTGGGTTCAGTTCAGTTTCAGATAGTTCCTTGATCTGGCTTATACGTCTCAAGAGATATAGGCCCCTTCCAAAGTAGTTGGTACTAACTACAGAGTTTTAATCTGCTGCACCTGTCATTTCCAAAGTGGTTCCCTCTGTTTATTTTAGCTTCTTCTGTTTGCTGGTCTCTTCAGTGTCTAATTTCCACTCTGACACAAGGGGGAGAATGTGGCCACTTATTTTGGCTCACTTGTTCAGTCGTCCTGTGGGGAGGGAGGAACACTGCAAACAAATATCACTGGCATGTGTGGGGAGTGCTCTCAGTGTCTCAGCCACACTGGGTTTGCCCCTGCTCACAGCGTGTGTGCTTTCCCAGTCTACACTTCTCAGGCTCTAGGTTGCTCTGTTGGGGAACTGCCCTAGACGAGTCCTGTGTTGTGTGCACTTCCTACGTCTAAACTGCTCAGGTTCAGGTTCAGGTTCTTGAGTATTCCACAAAGGCACAGGCTCACTTGGGCCTGTGTTTTGTGCCCTTCTCAAGTCCGAGCAGCTCAAGTGACCAGGTGCTTGGCAAGCGCAGTCTCCCCAGGTGAGGAGTGAGTCTTAGCACCTCCTCGATCCCAGCTGCTCAGTTTCCTGGGTGGACGCAGTTGCGCCCATCTCAAGTGTGCCATGTGTCTCTTCTGGGGAGCTGATCTCTGTCTGCAACCCTTCCGGTGGATGTCAATGATCCAGAATCCCAAGAAATAGTGGTTAGCAACTGGAAGCCCGTTAGCAGTTTGGTAGGGAATGCCATCTCTGGGGCTGAGTTTGCCCCTTGCCTTCTGGCTCTGACTGTCGCCCGCCTGCCTCCCTGCCTCCAGTGGGGGATGGGCCAGTCTGTAGCCGGCTAGCTCTCCTATGGTATCCACTCAGTCCTTTGTTCTGTGAGCAGGCCTGGCAGTGCTCCAGGTTAGGGCTTTTTGCAGGACAGTTCTCTCTCTCTCTCTCTCTCTTTTTTTTTTTTTTTTCTTTTCCTCTCTCTCTCTGGCTATCCCACAGTTTGGGTTGCTATCTCAGGTTAGTTCCCTCAGATTGCCTTCAGGGCATCCAGGCCCAGTCCTTACCCTAAGCAACGCAGCCCACGCCTTCCTGTTAGCCCTCACTTGCTGGTGGCAGATGCGAGCATCTGGGCTTCTTTTCTGCTGGGAGTTGCCGTTAGGTGCATAATCTGTGGGTTTTATTTATTTATTTTTCCTCCTGGTCATGTTGCCCTCTGAAATTCCAAAACTCCCCACAGATCTGCTGGTGAGAGTTTCCTGGTGTTTGGAAACTACTCTATTAAGACTCCCTTCCTGGGATGGATCTCCATCCATACCTCTTTTGTCTCTCTTTTCATCTTTTATATTTTGTTCTACCCCCTTTCAAAGACAATGGGCTGCCTTTCTGGGTGCCTGATGTCCTCTGCCAGCACTCAGAAGTTGTTTTGTGGAATTTGCTCAGCGTTCAAGTGTTTTTTTCAATGAATTTGTGGGGGAGAAAGTGATCTCCCTGTCCTATTCCTCCACCTTCTTAGGACTGCCCCCCATGAATTGAATTTAACTGAGAAGGTATTTTCTCCAAAAAAGATTCTGAGTATCAGTCCTCCTCAACAGAGAGACTTCACTTCTGGGCAGACTTGTCATCTGTAATTAAAACATCCAGGTGCTTGTGTTATGATTGGTAGGCCAATATTTTCAGGCAGCTGTTTTAATGCTGCTTAGCATCTAAACAGAGAAAATTATTTCCACTCTTGCCATATGTCAAAAGAGTGGTAATTTCCAAAGGCCAAGAATGAGTTAGTAATGCATTCTTTGGAACAATCCAAGTGACAGTGGGACAAGCATCTTTTCAAATTGTCTTCAGGAATTTAATAAATGTTAACTTTTCCATCTTAAATTGGGTACTGAGAAAAAAATATTAAGAAACACAGTCTGGTTGAGGAAAGAGGCTGACTTAAAATTAATAATTTGGAACATCAAAAGATAGTGCACAAATAAGTTTCCTTCCAGGGCACAATTATATGGTTTGAAATCAGGCAAATCTCACTCAAATCCCAGTCCTCTCACTTGGTAGCTATAAAATTTGGAGAATGTATTCTATGCCCCAGTTTTCTCACCTGCAAAACAGGAGTAATAACAATAGTTACATCACTGTTATATAACCATATCATTATATAATATCTATTTCATGTAATAGAAGAAATGGAACTGAAGTACAGAAATTGTTGAGGATAATACCTTGCATATAGTAAGAAGCCAAAAATGTTATATATCATTACTGCTATAAGATCAAAAGTCTACATGGCACAGGAATGAAAGTAGGACTTAAAGAGGAGAAAAGAAAGAAGGCACACAGATGGAATGATGGATACAAGCCATCTCTATCAAACACTGGGTTCTACTGGCTGCAAGATGCCATGGATACAGAGATGAATGTTCCACTTTCAAGATGCTCACATCCAGTGGAAGAAATATATAAAGCAAAGAGAAAATTTGTTGGAAGGATATTTGTAGCTTTCCATTGGGCTTAATATAAGTTGTTGTTTAGTCGCTCAGTCATGTTCGACTCTTTGTGACCACAGGCTTCCTTCTCCTTTGTTATCTCATGGAGTTTGCTCAAACTCATGTCCATTGAGTCGGTGATGCCATCCAACCATCTCTTCCTCTGTCACCCCCTTCTCATCCTGCCCTCAATCTTTCCCAGCATCAGGGTCTTTTCCAATGAGTTGTCTCTTCATATCAGATGACCAAAGTATTGGAGCTTCATCATCAGTCCTTCAGATGAACATTCAGTGTTGATTTCCTATAGGATTGACTGGCTTAACCTCCTAGCTGTCCAAGGGACTCTCAAGAGTCTTTATGGTCCAACATTCACATCCATACATGACTACGGCAAAAATCATATTTTTGAACTAGGCAAACCTTTGTCAGCAAAGTAATGTCTCTGCCTTTTAATACACTGTCTAGGCTTGTCATACCTTTTCTTCCAAGGAGCAAGCTTCTTTTAATTTCAAGGCTTCAGTCATCATCTGCAGTGGTTTTGGAGCTACCAAAAATAAGTTTGCCACTGTTTCCACTGTTTCCCCGTCTATTTGCCATGAAGTGATGGGAACGGATGCCATGATCTCAGTTTTCTGAATGCTGAACTTTAAGACAACTTTTTCATTCTGTTCTTTCACTTTCATTCAGAGGTTCTTTAGTTCTTCTTCACCCTTGGCCATTAGGACGGTACCATCTGCATATCCGAGGTTACTGATATTTCTCCTGGAAGTCTAAGTAAGTTCAGATAATAAGAGGCCATTTGACCTGGAGCGTCAGTGGAAAAATATTCCATTGAAGAATTCCTCTCTGAACTTATAGCTAAACAGCCTTTCTCCACATTAACCTGCTATTGGAAACAAGTACTTTGCTTCTTGAAGCAATTCTGAAACCATGGTAAATCAACATTCCCATCTCTAAATGTATCCTATTTGTAGAGCATTGGCAACTATTATTTTATAGCAAAATGCCAGGAATTGTGCTAGATTTATCTCAGATAATATTCACAACAGTCTTTCTCGGGGAGTTACTTTGATTGCTATTTCACAGGTGAAGATGCTAAGGCTCGGAGAAGATAAGTGACTCGTGCAAGCAAGTCTTTACCATGCAAATCCCTTCTTAATTTGGTCCTTACCAATCTAAGATCATAGAAAAACCAAGAGAGTTCAAGAAAAACATCTACTTCTGCTTTATTGACTATGTCAAAGCCTATAACTGTGTGGGTTACAGCAAACTGGAAAATACTTAAAGAGATGGGAATACCAGACTACCATACTTGCCTCCTGAGATATCTGTATGCAGGTCAAGAAGCAACAGTTAGAAACAGACATGGAATAACAGACTGGTTCCAAATCAAGAAAGGAGTATGTCCAGTCTGTATATTGTCACCCTGTTCATCTAACTTATATGCAGAGTACATCATGCAAAATGCCAGGTTGGGTGAAGCACAAACTGGAATAAAGATTGTCAGGAGAAATATCAATAACCTCAGATATGCAGATAACACCACCCTCATGACACAAGCTGAAGATGAGCTAAAGAGCCTCTTGATGAAAATGACAGATGACAGTGAAAAAAAAAAAAGAGTTTAAAACTTAGTATTCAAAAAACTAAGATCATGGCAGATGGTCCCATCACTCCATGGCAAATAGGTGGGGAGACAATGGAAACAGTGACAGACTTTATTTTCATGGGCTCCAAAATCACTGCAGATATTGAATGCAGCCATGAAATTAAAAGACACTTGCTCCTTGGAAGAAAAGCTATGACCAGCCTAGACAACGTATTAAAAAGCAGAGACTTTACTTTGCCAGCAAAGGTCCATCTAGTCAAAGCTATGGCTTTTCCAGTATTCATGTATGGATGTGAGAGTTGGACAATAAAGAAAGCTGAGCACCTAAAAAAATGATATTTTTGAACTGTGGTGTTGGAGAAGACTCTTAAGAATCCCTTGGACTGCCAGGAGACCAAACCTATCAGCCCTAAAGGAAATCAGTCCTGAATATTCATTGGAAGGATTGATGCTGAACCTGTAGCCTCAATACTTTGGCAACCTGATGTGAAGAACTGACTCATTGGAGAAGACCCTGATTCTGGGTAAGACTGAAGGCAGGAGAAGAGGGCATGACGGAGGATGAGATGGTTGGATGGCATCACCGACTCAATGGGCATGAGTTTGAGCAAGCTCTGGTTGTTGGTGATGGACAGGGAAACCTGGTGTACTGCAGTCCATGGGGTCACAAAGAGTCGGCCATGACTGAGTAACTGAACCGAACTGAACTGAAGCTAAATAGATTCCTCTTTTGTCATACTTTTCATTGTTAACTACTTATAGACTTTAGAGCGGCATGCAAACTATATCCCACTGGCCAGATCTGGCTAACTGCCTAATTTTATGGGCTTCCCTGATGATGCTGCAGGTAAAGAACCTGCCTGTAAAACAGGAGACACAGGGGATGCAGATTCAATCCATGGGTTGGGAATATCCCTTGGAGAAAGAAATGGCAAACCACTCCAGTATTTTTGCCTGAAAGGAGTCACAAAGGATCAGACAAAACTGAGTAACTAAGCACAGCCTAAAGCATGGATGAACCCGTTTGCTTGCACATTTTCTGTGGCTGACAGGTTAGAGCAGTTGCAGCAGAAAACCTATGACCCACAACGTCTAAAATTTTTATTTCCTTGCTCTTCACAGAAAAAGTTTATGACATCTACTCTAGAGTTTTCTTTCCCCCAGCCTCTTGAACATTTGTTTTCTGCCAGATGTGCTATTTCTTCCATCAGGATGATGAACTTTGACTTCTGACTCAAAGCCCTCTGACATTTTCTGATTTCTCAAGAAGTTCATTTCTTCCTCTCTGGAGTTAACACTGTTCTACATAAATTTCTGCTTAGCGTCTGTCCCACTATATTTTAGTTATTCATTTACATGCCTTTGTGATCTAAGGGACAACAGTCTTATTTTATGCATCTGTATATCTGTCATGCCTAGAACGCACAGTAAAAAGAAGAGACATCATTTTGATGACAAAGTCCCATATAGTCAAACTATGGTTTTTCCACTAGTCATGTACAGATGTGAGAGTTGGACCATAAAGAAGGCTGAGCGCTGAAGAATTGATGCTTTCAAATTGTGGTGCTGGGGATGACTCTTGAGAATCCCTTGGACTGTAAGGAGATCAAACCAATCAATTCTGAAGGAAATCAACACTTCATTGGCAGGGGTTTTCTGGTGGCTCATCTGGTAAAGAATCTGCCTCCAATGCAGGAGACCTGGGTTTGATCCCTGGGTTGGGAAGATTCCCTGGAGAAGGAAATGGCTAATCACTCCAGTATTCTGGCCTGGTGAATTTCATGGACTGTATAATCTATGGGGTCACAAAGAGTCAGACACGACTGGAGACTTGCACTTTCACATTCATTGGAAGGACTGATGCTGAAGCTAAAGCTCCCATCCTTTGGCCACCTGACATGAACAGATGAAGACCCTGATGCTGGGAAAGATTGAAGGCAAAAGTAGAAGGGAGTGGCAAAGATTTAGATGGTTAGATAGCATCATCAACTCAGTGGACATGAATTTGAGCAAACTCTAGGGGATTTTGAAGGACAGGGGAGCCTGTTGTGCTGCAGTTCATGGGGTCACAAAGATTAGGAGATGACCTACTGACTAAACAACAACATATCTACCATGCCACCAAATTCCTCTAATATATTAGGTTCTTATTTAATATTTATTGAAACAAATTGCAGCTCTTCCTTCTTTCCCTGCTCTCTAGCATATTGTATCCATGTAATGAGAGTGTCTTAGAGACTATAGTTTTGCCAGAAGGAGACACTGAAAGCCAGAAGCCAAGATTCAGGAAACATGGTGGCACTTCTCCTGTCTTTAGATAGCTCATTTCATCACTTGAGTGATCTTGGGCAGGTGCCTCATCTCTCTGAGTTAGCAGACTTTCATCCACACTATGAAGGTATTAAACTCCATTCTCTCCGATGTTTTTTTTTTTTTTTTTTTTTTTTTTTTGTCCTAAATATTCTATGATCCAGGAAGACATTTAAGTCACAGACTCTCCTCTTTTCTTGTCAAAGAAGGTTTTATTTACAAGAATACCAAGAATGTTCCAGAAATCCAGGTTGGGTTTCTATGATTACATTCCCAAAGCTATTTGTTTTCACTTATTTATATAAAAGAGAGAGAATTAATTAGCAAGTCATGATGCCTTCTTCTTGTTTTCATGTTTACTGGATTAAACTACTACTCATTCAGAATCCACACACACACAGAGTCTTCTACATTATCTCTGGCAAAAACAAACCAGAAAGGACTAGTAAATGGAATCCCCATGTCCTATTATCATCCATCCCCACAGATGGCATTTCACAGCCATGATCAGCTCCAGTTTCTACTTGGAGCACATTCCCCAAACTTGTCTTATGACAAGAGTCATATGAGTTACTTTTTAAGCTATGGATTTCTAAGCCCCATATCTAAACTCCTTGAACTTGAATCACTAGAAGTGGGGCTGAGGAATCTATAAATTCACAAGCAGTAATTCAACAGGCAAGTCTGGGAATCCTGACTTAAGAGTCTGAGTCCAAGCCTAAAGTTCCACTGGCCTCATCATCAGCTGCATTTGTCACCCAAAAGAAAATGGCAATACAAGGAAAGCACTTGCTGAAGGGGAGGCATTTTTCAAGCTCTTCTGCAGCAGGTAGGTCGCATTTGCACACCTGCATGTTTTCCCCAGTTTTCCAGTATAAGCCTCTGTGAATACTTGCGGTTTTGCTAATTGAATCTGAGAGCACTGGCTTCTTAATCACTATTAATACAGTTCATGGGCACATAATTTGTAATGAATTATTTGTGAAGTAATTTAATTTTTTTAAATTATAAAACCATTCAGTGTTCATCTGAAGGCCAGAATCCTGTCTTGAAGGGTAGAAGACAGAGGAGGCTGCTAGATAGGCAGGAAACCTGAGATGCCAAACCCTCAGCAGGGCTCTCAATCCAACCACTACTAACATTTCCCCCAGTTTTGGAAAATGGAAAGCAAGGTCTGTACTACCTGTCTCTAGACCTCTCTCCATTTGTTAACCCTCCCTGGCGCTCTGGCCACTTAATGGTTTCCAGTTTCCTTACAACTCCAGATGCAGCACTTCTTGCCACAAACTCTCTATCTATGTTTTTTATTTTGTGAATCAAAAAGTACTCAGTTCAAACAACTGATGCATGACTGCCACTTGAAGGAGGTGGGAAATGGAGTTCATGACTCCCAGGACCCGCCTCCCCTCAACTTTTTGACCTGACAACATGAGACTTCAGAGCTGCTGTTTCATCAACAGTCTCATCATAGGTTACTTTCTCCAAGAAAATTTCCCCATATTTTCCTCCCTACACAGCTGTAGCTGGAAGCCTCACTTCTGTGATTCCCTCCATCAAACCTTCTAGCACATTCTACCATGATTGTCTGTTTATTGATTCTGCCTCCGGAGCAGAAGCAAAAACAGCTCAGCCTTGGGCTCCCATTCCTTAGCACAAGGCCTTGGGAAAACGTCAATGCTTTAAAGCTTCAACATGAACAAATGATTAAACACTGGACTATTTCCTTTGTATAAAGATGTTAGATATGATTTTACAGCTATCACGACCATTATTATGGGGTCAAGGTGTGTTTTCTGCAATATCATCTAAGTGATATCATCTAATATCATCTAATGATGGAATAAAATGTTCTAACAAAGTGTGAAATCCTGTAAGACTTCACTGTCTGTGTCACGTTGAGTTGTCCTGTTCTAAAATAGATTTGGTCCTGTCACCCAATCAACTGCCAAGCCACAGGCCAGCCAGCTATACCTGACTTCCAGAAGACACTGTATCTGGAAGACTTTCAGGTTGTGACACTGGTCCTCCTCTGATGTCAGTGGAGTACTGGGAGAGTCGCCTGTGAACCTCACACTGAACTTTACACATATTGACCAAACACATACAATTGATGGGTCCTGGGGAGATTCAAGTAAAACCTTACACTCAATTCAGTTATTGGGAAATTTCTAAGTATGTTTACAATCTAGGAGTAAGGATCTAGTTTTTCTACTATAGCTTTTATGAAATATAAACTCATATCAAGTATTTCCAAATATAAGTTGATATTTATTCAAAATGAGATGTCCTGTAACTATACAGTAAGTACACATGGATTTAAAAACACATGTGAGATATCCTATTAATAATATTTTATTTGACTACATGTGAACTCCTTGAGATTTACTTAGGTTAGACAATATGTGTTCTTTTTAAATTAATATTTTTTATTGGAGTATAGTTGATTTACAATGTTTTGTAAGTTTCTGCTATACAGCAAAGTGAGTTAGTTATATATACACATATATCCACTCTTGTTTAGATTATATTCCCATTTAGGTCATTATAAAGTATTTAAAAATTCCCTGTGCTATTAAGTAGGTTCTTATTAGTTATCTATTTTATATATAGTAGTGTGTATAGGTCAATGCCAATCTCCCAAGTTATACCTCCCCCAGTTGCCCCTGGTAACCATATATTTGTTTTCTAAATTTGGTACTCTATTTCCATTTTGTAAATAAGTTCATTTGTACCCTTAAGATTCCACATATAAGCAATCTCTTATGACTTTTGTCTTTCTGTCTAACTTACTTCATTCAATACCACAATATCCAAGTCCATTCATGTTGCTGCAAGTGGCATTATTTCATTCTTTTTTAATGCTTGAGCAATGTTGCACTGTATATATGTACTACATCTTCTTCATCTATTCCTCTGTTGATGAACATTTAGGTTGGGTGCATGCATCTTCTCAAATTATGGTTTTCTCTGGATATATGCCCAGGAATGAGATTGCTGGATCATATGGTAGCTCTATTTTTATTTTTTTTTATTTATTTATTTTTTATTTTACTTTACAATTCTGTATTGGTTTTGCCATATTGACATGAATCCACCACGAGTGTACATGCGTTCCCAAACATGAACCCCCCTCCCACCCCCCTCCCCACAACATCTCTCTGGGTCATCCCCGTGTACCAGCCCCAAGCATGCCATATCCTGCATTGGACATAGACTGGCGATTCGATTCTTACATGATATTATACATGTTTCAATGCCATTTTCCCAAATCATCTCACTCTCTCCCTCTCCCTCTGAGTCCAAAAGTCCGCTATACACATCTGTGTCTTTTTTGCTGTCCTGCATACAGGGTCATCATTGCCATCTTTCTAAATTCCATATATATGTGTTAGTATACTGTATTGGTGTTTTTCTTTCTGGCTTACTTCACTCTGTATAATCAGCTCCAGTTTCATCCATCTCATCAGAACTGATTCAAATGTATTCATTTTAACAGCTGAGTAATACTCCATTGTGTATATGTACCACAGCTTTCTTATCCATTCATCTGCTGATGGACATCTAGGTTGTTTCCATGTCCTGGCTATTATAAACAGTGCTGCGATGAACATTGGGGTACATGTGTCTCTTTCAATTCTGGTTTCCTCCATGTGTATGCCCAGCAGTGGGATTGCCGGGTCATAAGGCAGTTCTATTTGCAATTTTTTTAAGGAATCTCCACACTGTTCTCCATAGTGGCTGTACTAGTTTGCATTCCCACCAACAGTGTAGGTGGGTTCCCTTCTCTCCACACCCTCTCCAGCATTTATTGCCTGCAGATTTTTGGATCGCAGACATTCTGACTGGTGTGAAGTGGTACCTCATTGTGATCTTGATTTGCATTTCTCTGATAATGAGTGATGTTGAGCATCTTTTCATGTGTTTGTTAGCCATCTGTATGTCTTCTTTGGAGAAATGTCTATTTAGTTCTTTGGCCCATTTTTTGATTGGGTCGTTTATTTTTTTGGAATTGAGCTGCAGGAGTTGCTTGTATATTTTTGAGATTAGTTGTTTGTCAGTTGCTTCATTTGCTATTATTTTCTCCCTTTCGGAAGGTTATCTTTTCACTTTGCTTATATTTTCCTTTGTTGTGCAGAAGCTTTTAATATTAATTAGGTCCCACTTGTTTATTTTTGCTTTTATTTCCAGTATTCTGGGAGTTGGGTCATAGAGGATCCTGCTGTGGTTTATGTCGAAGAGTGTTTTGCCTATGTTCTCCTCTAGGAGTTTTATAGTTTCTGGTCTTACATTTAGATCTTTAATCCATTTTGAGTTTATATTTGTGTGCGGTGTTAGAAAGTGATCTAGTTTCATTCTTTTACAAGTGGTTGACCAGTTTTCCCAGCACCACTTGTTAAAGAGATTGTCTTTACTCCATTGTATATTCTTGCCTCCTTTGTTGAAGATAAGGTGTCCATATGTGTGTGGATTTATCTCTGGGCTTTCTATTTTGTTCCATTGATCTATATTTCTGTCTTTGTGCCAATACCATACTGTCTTGATGACTGTGGCTTTGTAGTAGAGCCTGAAGTCAGGCAAGTTGATTCCTCCAGTTCCATTCTTTTCTCAAGATTGCTTTGGCTAGTCGAGGTTTTTTGTATTTCCATACAAATATTGAAATTATTTGTTCTAGTTCTGTGAAAAATATCGCTGGTAGCTTGATAGGGATTGCATTGAATTTGTAGATTGCTTTGGGTAGTATACTCATTTTCACTATATTGATTCTTCCGATCCATGAACATGGTATACTTCTCCATCTATTAGTGTCCTCTTTGATTTCTTTCATCAGTGTTTTATAGTTTTCTATATGTAGGTCTTTAGTTTCTTTAGGTAGATATATTCCTAAGTATTTTATTCTTTTTGTTTCAATGGTGAGTGGAATTGTTTCCTTAATTTCTGTTTTCTACTTTCTCATTATTAGTGTATAGGAATGCAAGGGATTTCTGTGTGTTGATTTTATATCCTGCAACTTTACTGTATTCATTAATTAGCTCTAGTAATTTTCTGGTGGAGTCTTTAGGGTTTTCTATGTAGAGGATCATGTCATCTGCAAACAGTGAGAGTTTTACTTCTTCTTTTCCAATTTGGATTCCTTTTATTTCTTTTTCTGCTCTGATTGCTGTGGCTAAAACTTCCAGAACTATGTTGAATAGTAGTGGTGAAAGTGGGCACCCTTGTCTTGTTCCTGACTTTAGGGGAAATGCTTTCAATTTTTCACCATTGAGGATAATGTTTCCTGTGGGTTTGTCATATATAGCTTTTATTATGTTGAGGTATGCTCCTTCTATTCCTGCTTTCTGGAGAGTTTTTATCATAAATGGATGTTGAATTTTGTCAAAGGCCTTCTCTGCATCTATTGAGATAATCATATGGCTTTTATTTTTCAATTTGTTAATGTGGTGAATTACATTGATTGATTTGCAGATATTGAAGAATCCTTGCATCCCTGGGATAAAGCCCACTTGGTCATGGTGAATGATCTTTTTAATGTGTTGTTGGATTCTGATTGCTAGAATTTTGTTGAGGATTTTTGCATCTATGTTCATCAGTGATATGGGCCTGTAGTTTTCTTTTTTTGTAGTATCTTTGTCAGGTTTTGGTATTAGGGTGATGGTGGCCTCATATAATGAGTTTGGAAGTTTCCCTTCCTCTGCAATTCTGGAAGAGTTTGAGTAAAATAGGTGTTAACTCTTCTCAAAATTTTGGGTAGAATTCAGCTGTGAAGCCGTCTGGACCTGGGCTTTTGTTTGCTGGAAGATTTCTGATTACAGTTTCAATTTCCGTGCTTGTGATGGGTCTGTTAAGATTTTCTATTTCTTCCTGGTTCAGTTTTGGAAAATTGTACTTTTCTAGAAATTTGTCCATTTCTTCCAGGTTGTCCATTTTATTTGCATATAATTGCTGATAATAGTCTCTTATGATCCTTTGTATTTCTGTGTTGTCTGTTGTGATCTCTCCATTTTCATTTCTAATTTTATTGATTTGATTTTTCTCTCTTTGCTTCTTGATGAGTCTGGCTAATGGTTTGTCAATTTTATTTATCCTTTCAAAGAACCAGCTTTTGGCTTTGTTTATTTTTGCTGTCTCTTTTGTTTCTTTTGCATTTATTTCTGCCCTAATTTTTAAGATTTCTTTCCTCTGCTAACTCTGGGGTTCTCCAGTTCTTCCTTTTCTAGTTGCTTTAGGTGTAGAGTTAGGTTATTTATTTGACTTTTTTCTTGTTTCTTGAGGTATGCCTGTATTGCTATGAACTTTCCTCTTAGCACTGCTTTTATAGTGTCCCACAGGTTTTGGGTTGTTGTGTTTTCATTTTCATTCGTTTCTATGCATATTTTGATTTCTTTTTTGATTTATTCTGTGATTTGTTGGTTATACAGAAGCGTGTTGTTCAGCCTCCATATGTTGGCATTTTAAATAGTTTTTCTCCTGTAATTTAGATCTAATCTTAATGCATTATGGTCAGAAAAGATGCTTGGAATGATTTTGATTTTTTTGAATTTATCAAGGTTAGATTTATGGCCCAGGATGTGATCTATCCTGGAGAAGGTTCCATGAGCACTTGAGAAAAAGGTGAAATTCATTGTTTTCGGGTGAAATGTCCTATAGATATCAATTAGGTCTAACTGGTCTAATGTATCATTTAAACTTTGTGTTTCTTTGTTAATTTTCTGTTTAGTTGATCTGTCCATAGGTGTGAGTGGGGTATTAAAGTCTCCCACTATTATTGTGTTGTTGTTAATTTCCCCTTTCATACTTGTTAGCATTTGTCCTACATATTGCAGTGCTCCTATATTGGGTGCATATATATTTATAATTGTTATATCTTCTTCTTGGATTGATCCTTTGATCATTATGTAGTGGCCTTCTTTGTCTCTTTTCACAGCCTTTGTTTTAAAGTCTATTTTATCGGATATGAGTATTGCCACTTCTGCTTTCTTTTGGTCTCTATTTGCATGGAATGTCTTTTTCCAACCCTTCAGTTTCAGTCTGTATGTGTCCCTTGTTTTGAGGTGGGTCTCTTGTAAGCAGCATATAGAGGGGTCTTGTTTTTGTATCCATTTGGCCAGTCTTTGCCTTTTGGTTGGGGCATTCAATCCATTTACGTTTAAGGTAATTATTGATAAGTATGATCCCATTGCCATTTACTTTATTATTTTGGGTTCAGGTTTATACTCCCTTTTTGTGTTTCCTGTCTAGAGACTATCCTTTAGAATTTGTTGGAGAGCTGGTTTGGTGGTGCTGAATTCTCTCAGGTTTTGCTTGTCTGTAAAGCTTTTGATTTCTCCTTCGTATTTGAATGAGATCCTTGCTGGGTATAGTAATATGGGCTGTAGGTTATTTTCCTTCATCACTTTAAGTATGTCTTGCCATTCCCTCCTGGCCTGAAGAGTTTCTATTGAGAGATCAGCTGTTATCCTTATGGGAATCCCCTTGTGTGTTATTTGTTGTTTGTCCCTTGCTGCTTTTAATAGTTGTTCTTTGTGTTTGATCTTTGTTAATTTGATTAATATGTGTCTTGGAGTGTTTCACCTTGGGTTTATCCTATTTGGAACTCTCTGGGTTTCTTTGACTTGGGTGATTATTTCCTTCCCCATTTTAGGGAAGTTTTCAACTATTATCTCCTCAAGGATTTTCTCATGGTCTTTCTTTTTGTCTTCTTCTTCTGGGACTCCTATAATTCGAATGTTGGAGTGTTTCATATTGTCCTGGAGGTCTCTGAGATTGTCCTCATTTCTTTTAATTCGTTTTTTCTTTTTTCCTCTCTGATTCATTTATTTCTACCTTCTATCTTCTATTTCACTAATCCTATCTTCTGCCTCTGTTATTCTACTATTTGTTGCCTCCAGAGTGTTTCTGATCTCATTTATTGCGTTATTCATTATATATTGACTCTTTTTTATTTCTTCTAGGTCCTTGTTAAACCTTTCTTGCATCTTCTCAATCCTTGTCTCTAGGCTATTTATCTGTGATTCCATCTTGATTTCAAGATTTTGGATCATTTTCACTATCAATATTCGGAATTCTTTCTCAGGTAGATTCCCTATCACTACCTATTTTGTTTGGTTTGGTGGACATTCTCCTGTTCCTTTACCTGCTGAGTATTCCTCTGTCTCTTCATCTTGGTTATATTGCTGCGTTTGGGATGGCCTTTTTATATTCTGGTAATTTGTGTAGTTCTCTTTATTGTGGAGCTTCCTCACTGTGGGTGGGGTTGTATCAGTGGCTTGTCAAGGTTTCCTGGTTAGGAAGGCTTGTGTTGGAGGTCTGGTGGGTGGAGCTGGGTTTCTTCTGTCTGGAGTGCAGTGGAGTGACCAGTAATGGGTTATGAGACGTCTAAAGTTTTGGAGTAACTTTGAGCTGCCTGTATATTGAAGCTCAGGGATGTGTTCCTGTGTTGCTGGAGAATTTGCGTGGTATGTCTTGCTCTGGAACTTGTTGGCCCTTGGTTGGAGCTTGGTTTCAATGTAGGTATGGAGGCATTTGATGAGCTCCTATTGCTTAATGTTCCCTGAATTCAGGAGTTCTCTGATGTTCTCAGGCTTTGGACTTAAGCCTTCTGCTTCTGGTTTTTGGTTTTATTTTTACAGTGGTCTCTAGACTTCTCCATCTATATAGCATCAATGATAAAACATCTAGGTTAAAGATGAAAAGTTTCTCCACATTGAGGGACACCCAGAGAGGTTCACTGAGTTACATGGAAAAGAGAAGAGGGAGGGAGTAGTTAGAGGTGACTGGAATGAGATGAGGTGGGATCAAAAGAGGAGAGAGCAAGCTAGTCAATAGTCACTTCCTTATGTGCGCTTGATAGTCTGGACTGCTCAGAGGTATTCACGGAGTTATACAGGGAAGAGCAGAGGGAGGAAGTAGACAGAGGTGGCCAGGAAGGTAAGAGAGAGGAATGAAAAGGAGAGAGACAAATCCAGCCAGTAATCAGTTCCTTAGGTGTTCTCCACCGTCTAGAACACACAGAGAATCACAGAGTTGGATATAGAAGAGATGGGGGCGGGGGGAAGGTGAGAGACCGAGGCCATCTTGTGGAGAAAAAGGAGAGTCCAAAGGAGGAGAGAGTGGTCAAGCCAGTAATCTCGCTGTCAGGTAAAATTGGGTAGTGAAGTTTGGGTTTTTAAATGTACAAAATTGACAACAAAAACCAAAAAGCAAAGATTAAAAATCTAGATTAGAGGTTGGTTTTCAAAAATACAATATTAAAGAGAAGAAGCAGAAGGAAAAAAGAAAAAAGAGAAAAAAAAGAAAAATAACACAAGAATTATTAAAAAACACCAACAACAACCACACAAAGACTATATATGGTGTTTGCCTTAAAAAAGTAGTCTTTTTTTTTTTGCAAAATAATAGTAGGTTATAGAAATAAAAATTAGAGGAGAAATAGAAGACTTAACAATTTTTTAAAAAGTTAGAAAAAAGAGAAAAAAGAAAAAAAAAACGAAAAAAGAAAAAAAAATAAGGAATGATTGTAAAAATAGTAAAGATATATCTGGCCCTTCTCTGATGTTGTGGGCCGTGTGGGGTCACTTCCAAGGCAGTTCCCTTTGTTTAACTTCTTCTGTTTGCTGGTCTCTTCAGTGTCTGAATTCCATCCTGACACAGGGGGGTGGTGGTGAACACTTTTTTTTTTTTTTTAGGCTCACTAGTTCAGTCGAGTTGTGGGGAGGGGGGGATGCTGCAAACAAATAGCACTGTCGTGGGCACACAGTGTCTCAGCCCCGCTTGACCTGTCCCTTCTCACGGCGCACAAACTGCTCCAGCTCTACGGTGCTCAGCTGGGAACTGTCTGAGGCCGGCCCTAGGCTGTGTGCACCTCCCCGGTCTAAGCCGCTCAGGTTTGGCGTTCAGGTAGCCCTCAGAGGCACAGATTCGGTTGGGACTGCGTTTTGTGCCCTTCCCAGGTCCGAGTAGCTCAGGAGTTTGGCGAGCGCGGTCGCTGTGACTTGTTGCCTTTTCTGTCTCTGCTGCTCAGTTTTCTGGGTGTACTGCTGGCGCACCTTGTGAGGCGGATGGTGACTGTCCAGCACCCCCAGAAGTCTTAGCAAAGAAGCCAGCCTGCAGTTTGGTAGGTAAAGTCTCTCTGGGGTTGCAACTGCCCCTTTCCAGCTCTTACGGCTCTGGCTGCCTGTCCCGGCGGGGGATGGTCTGCAGCCGGCTATTTCCGTTCCGTCCTTTGTTCTGTGCACGGTCCTGGCGGTGTCTTATGTTCGAGCTTTTTGCGTGGTAGCTATCCCCCAGTCTGGTTTGCTAGCCCAAGTTCGATCACTCTGGTTACACCTGGGGCATTCCTGCCCGATTCTTACAAAGCATGGCAGCCCGCGCCTCCCGCGCTTCCCTGCCCTGCCCCCACTTGCTAGTGGCAGATGCAGGCGTCTGCGCTGCTTTTCCGCTGGGGGAGTTACTGTTGTGCTTGTAATCTGTTGTTTTAATTATTTATTTATTTTTCCTTCCTGTTATGTTGCCCTCTGTGTTTCCAAGGCTCGCCACAGACTCAGAAGGGAGAGTGTTTCCTGGTGTTTGGAAACCTCTCTTCTTAGAATTCCCTTCCCGGGACGGGCTTCCCTTCCCGGGTCGGAGCTCCCTCCCCACCTCCTTTGTCTCTTTTCTCGTCTTTTATATTTTTTCCTACCTGTTTTTGAAGACAATGATCTGCTTTTCTGGTTGCCTGATGTCCTCTGCCTGCATTCAGAGGTCGTTTTGTGGAGTTTGCTCAGCGTTGAAATGTTCTTTTGAGGAATTTGTGAGGGAGAAAGTGGTCTTCCCATCCTATTCCTCCACCATCTTAGGACCGCCCCCCTATTTTTAGTTTTTTAAACTAATTTATATTGCCACCAACAGTGTAGGACGTTCTCTTCTCTTCACACTCTCTCCAGCGTTTATTGTTTATAGATTTTTTAATGATGGCTGTTCTAACCAGTGTGAAGTGGTATCTCATTGTGCTTTTGATTTGCATTTCTCTAGTAATTAGTGATGTTGAGCACTCTTTTATGTATTTGTTGGTCATCTATATGTTTTCTTTGGAGAAATATCTATTTAAGTTCCTCATTTCTTATTGGGTTGTTTATTTGATATTGAACTACATGAGTTTTTTAATATATTTAAAAGATTAATGTTTTGTCAGTTACTTCATTTGCAAATATTTTCTCCCATTCTGAGGGCTGTTTTTTTGTTTGTTTGTTTTGTTTGTGGCTTACTTTTCAGTGCAAAAAGCTTTTAAATTTAATTAGGACCCCATTGCTTATTTTACCTTTATTTCCATTACTCTAGAAGGGGGTGGGGGTCAAAGAGGATTTTGGTGTGATTATGTTAAATATTTGTATCTCAAAGACTGTTCTATATTTTCCTCTAAGAGTTTCATTCTTTGGCATTATATTTAGGTATTTAATGCATTTTGAGTTCATTTTCCTACTTGCAGTTAAGAACTGTTTTAATATTTTTTTACATGTAGCTGTCCAGTTTTCTGAGCACTATTTATTGAAGAGACTACCTTTTATCCGTTGTACATTTTTGCCTCCTTTGGCAAATACCAGGTGCCGATTAGGTGTGTCAGTTTGTCTCTAGGCTTTCTTTCCTATTTCATTAATCTGTGTTTCTGGTATTGTGCCAGTACCATGTCTTGATGACTATGTTTGTAGTACAGTCTTAAGTCAGAGAAACTGATTTGTCCAGCTCCGTTTTTTAAATTTTTTCTAAAGATAGCTTTGTCTATTTTGGATCTTTCATGTTTCCACACAAATTAAAAATTTTGTTCTAGATCTGTGAAAAACTCCTTTGGTTATCTGATACAGATTGCATTGAATCTGTAGACTGCTTTCAGTAGTAGTCATTTCACAATATTGATTCTTCCAATCCAAAAGCACAATATATCTCTCCATCTGTTTGTGCCATCCTTGATTTCTTTCATTAGTGTCTTATAGTTATCAGCATACAGGTCTTCTGTCTCTTTAGGTAAGTTTGTTCAAAGGTATTTTATTCTTTTTGTTGCAATGCTAAGTAGGATTGTTTCCTTAATTCCAATTTATGATTTTTCATTGTTAGTGTATAGGAATGCAAGAGATTCTTGTGCATTACTCTTGTATCCTGCAACTTTACTAAATTCATTAGGCTTTTCTAAGTATAGGATCATGACATCTGCAAACTGACAGTTTTACATCTTGTTTTCAAATTTGAATCCATTTTATTTCTTTTTCTTCTCTTATTGTCATGGCTAGGACATCCAACACTACATTGAACAATAGTAGCAAGAGTGAACATCTTTGTCTCATTCCTGATCTTAGAGGAAATTCAGGTTTTCACCACTGAGAATACTGTTGATTGTGAGTTTGTCATATATAGCATTTATTATGTTGAGGTAGGTTCCCTCGATGTCCACTTCCAGAGAGTTTTTATTATAAATGGGTGTGGAATTTTGTCAAAAGCTTTTTCTGCATCTATTGAGATGGTCGTATGGTTTTTATCCTTCAGTTTGTTAACATGGTATATCACGTTGACTGATTTGTGGATTTTGAATAATGCCTGCATCCCTGATAAACACAAGTTGATGATGATGCATGACCCTTTTTATGTGTTTTTGGACTATGCTTGCTACAATTTTGTTGAGGATTTTTTAATTTATTTTCATCAGTAATATTGTCCTGTATTATTATTGTGTGTGTGTGTGATGCCTTTGTATCATTTTGGCGTCAAGGTGATGGTGGGTTTGTAGAATAAGTTTGGGAGTGTTCTGTCTTTGGAAATTTTTTTGGATGAGTTTGAGAACAATAGATGCTAGTTCTTTTTTAAATATTAGATATAATTTACCTTTGAAACCACATGGCCCGGAACTTTTGCTTGTTGGAAGATTTTGATCCCCATTTCAATTTTAGTACTTATGATTGATCTATTCATACGTTCCATTTTCTTCTGATTCAGTCTTGGAAAGTTATACTTTTCCAAGAATTTGCCCATTTCTTCCAAGTTGTCCATTTTATTGGCATATAGTTACTTCTAGTAGTCTCTTTTGATCCTTTGCATTTCTGTGGTATTAGCTGTAAATTTTCCTTTTTTTTTAATTGCTAATTTGATGGATATGAGTCTTCTCTCTTGTTTTCTTGATAAGCCTGGTAACAGTTCATAAATTTTGCTTATCTTCTCAAAAAAACAAGCTGTTAGTTTTATTGATCTTTGCTATTGTTTCTTTCATTTCTTTTTCATTTATTTCTGAACTGATCTTTAGGATTTTGTTCCTTCTCCTAACTGGGTTTTTGTTTTTCTTTCTCTAATTGCTTTAGCTATAAGGTTAGGTTATTTATTTGAGATTTTTCTTGCCTCTTGAAGTAGGATTGTATTGCTATTAACTTTCCTCTCAGAGCTGCTTTTACTGCATCTCATGCATTTTGGTTCATCATGTTTTCACTGTGATTTGTCTCTAGGTTTTTTTTTTTTTTTTCCTCTTTGATTTCTTCAGTGATCTCATGGTTATTTAGTAGCACACTGTTTAGCCTCCATGTGTTTGTGTTCATTAAGGTTTATTTTTCCCCCAGTAACTGATATCTAACCTCATAGCCTTGTGGCCAGAAAAGATCCCTGAGATGATTTCAATTATCTTAAACATCAAGGATTTTTTTTTGTGTGACTCATGATGTAATCAGTCCTGAAGAAAGTTTTATGTGCTCTCAAGAATAAAGCATGTTTTGCTACTTCTATATGAAGTATATTGTAAATATCAATTAAGTCTACTTAAATATCAATTAAGTCTACTCAAATATAGATTAAGTCTTGTATTATTTGCAACTTGTGTTTCCTTAATAATTTTCTGTCTGGAGGACATTTCCATTGGCCCGAGTTGGGTGTTAAACTCATCCACTATTGTGTTGCTGTTGGTATCCCCTTTTATGGATTTGTTTTATTATTATTAGTGTTATTATATACATTATTATTATATACATTTATATGTATATATGTTATTATTACATATTAACCTTTGCCTTATGTATTGAGGTCAGAGAAGGCAATGGCACCCCACTTCAGTACTCTTGCCTGGAAAATCCCATGGACAGAGGAGCCTGGTAGACTGCAATCCATGGGGTAGCAAAGAGTCGAACATGACTGAGCGACTTCACTTTCACTTTTCAATTTCCTGCATTAGAGAAGGAAATGGCAACTCACTCCAGTGTTCTTGCCTGGTGAATTCCAGGGATGGGAGAGCCTGGTGGGTTGCCTTCTATGGGTCAAGCAGAGTCAGATACAACTTAGCTTATGTATTGAGGTGCTCCTGTGTTGGGTCCATAAATATTTAGAATTTTTATATCTTCTTGGATTGATCCCTTGATCATTATGTAGTGTCCTTTCTTTGTCTATTTTAACAGTCTTTATTTTAAAGTCTATTTAGTCTGATAAAAGTATTGCTACTCCAACTTTCTTTTAATTTCCATTTGCATGGAATATCTTTTTCTATCCCCTCATTTTCAATTTGTGTGTGTCCCTGGGTCTGAAATGGGTCTCACAGATAGCATCTATACATATCTTATTTTTGTATCCATTGAGCCATTCTGTGTCTTTTGGTTGGAATATTTAATCCATTTACATTTAAGGTAATTATCAATATTTATATTCCTATGACCATTTTAATTGTTTTTATAAGTCTTTTCCTTCTCTTGTATTTCCTGACTAGAGAAGTTCCTTTAGCATTTGTTGCAAAGCTGGTCTGCTGCTGCTGCTGCTAAGTCACTTCAGTTGTGTCTGACTCTGTGTGACCCCATAGATGGCAGCCCACCAGGCTCCCCCGTCCCTGGGATTTTCCAGGCAAGAGTACTGGAGTGGAGCGACATTGTCTTCTCTGAAAGCTCATCTGGTGGTACCGAATTTTCTTGGTTGTAGGTTTTTCTCTTTCATTACTTTAAATATATTCTGCCACTCCACTCTGGCCTGCAGAATTTCTGTTGAAAATTCAGCTGTTAACCTTATGTGGATTCCCTTGTGTGTTATTAGCTGATTTTTCCCTTGCTGCTTTTATTTTTTTTAATATACTGATGAATATTTAATTGCAAATATGAATATCCTAAGTTACACTTCTATATAAAGGAGAAACTTCAAATTCTCTTCTTTAGGAAGGCATGGAAGCCAAGTAATAACTTAGGAGCAGCTATTGCCATTTCTCCCCTTTCCATGGGTGATCTAACATTTTACATGGAATAGTTACAAAAGAAAATTTTAGGTTCCATCAAATTTAAGCACAAAATACAGCTAAAATTTATCACTCAAAGTTTCTATGAGTGTGAATAAATAAGTTAATTAAATATTAGGTTCAAGACAGATTCCAAAACTAACTGAAGTATGACCACACACACACACACACACAAAAAAAAATGGTATATATACCTAATAGTCAGTTAATATAATCTTTGCAATTCAGCATGTTCCATGCTTCCTTTTCTATGCCAGTAAGATGCTTCCTTTTTTGTCCAATGTCTTCCATTGCTGGGTTCTAAGACATTAAGCTCTTTAACATCATCAAGGATTTATCTTAGAAACAAACAACTTCTTTCTTCTTTCTAAACGTCATGGTTGTTTTTTCTGCTACTTGCCTCTTTCAGCTAGTTATTAAGTTCCTCATGTAAGAAAAAAACTTGCTGGGCAAGAACAAGCAGTCTGTGTTGGCTGTCCCACAATGCGGTGGCTGGTTAATAAAGAAGACACCCATTTACCCTTTGTGTCATTTCGTTTTGTCCAAAGAGTAAGTCAAAAAGGTCAAGGTTACAAAGGACTCATGACAGAGGTACAACTTTTACAAATATCTTTGAATGGCCAGGGAAAGCTTTATTTCCTCAGTCATGTCCCCAAATGAGTTCTTAATGAACCAAGAATCCCTTCCCACCCATTACAGACTTCTAAGCACAGATGCTTCAAAGATTAGTTCAACATAAAACACAGATGCTTCAGGAGAGTAGACTAAAACAAGAGGATGTGGAATATAAGAAAGCATGAAAAAAGAAACCATCCCCAAAAGAAGTAGTTCACTGGGATGAATATCATCTATATAAATCCTGTACCAGTCCACCTTCTGAGAAACTCCTTTTCCTATTAAGAAATCAAGATATTTTCAATCGTTTGCTTTCCTTTTCCACATTCTCTCTGATATTCCGGAGTTTTCTGGAGTTCTGGATCAGGAACACCAAGCCCTCCCTACAATCACTAGCCCCATGGTCTCTGCCAACGTTTTCAAGTTCATCAAACAGAGACAATGTCTGTTTGAGTTTGGCCTGAATGATTTTTTGCTCTTCTAATTCTGCAAGAAGAGCCTGCTTAGTGCACAATTCAGTCTTATACTTCTTCTGTAACTGTTCAATTTCTTTTTGGAGAAAGTGGAATTCTTCCTCACTGTAAGAATGTGTCTCCTTAGATTTATCTTCTGGAAGCAAGACCTTTGGGGGAATCTGCAAAATCAGCTGTAAGAAGAGCTGCTCCATTTTGCCAAAAAGGTTATCAAAACGTCCTTTCATGAAGCAAATAAACTATTCTGTGCAATTGCGAATCTGGACTGGGCTAATCGCACAGTCTGGGATGCCATCCAGCTTCTTTAGAATAACCTGTTCAACAGCCTGCATCACCTCAAACAGGTAGTCTTGAAAGGCAATGTAGATCCTAAGCATGCAAGTCTGTGGTGTGAAGCCAAAGAACAGGGCCTCATAGGTCATTGGATCAACAGACATCTTGGTGTTTTGTTTGTTTTTTACTTTGTTAATTTTGATTGTGAACACCCCAAGTGACTATAAGAGTGATGAAATCGGCCAAACACCAGCTTCCTGCCACCTCCTTTAAACCACCGCAGGCTGCCAGAGATAGGCGGCACGGTTGACTCCCCCAGATTCTGACTGCTCCCTTGCTGCTTTTAATAATTTTTCTTTGCGTTTAATTTTTGTTAGCTTTATTAATATGTGTTTTAACTTGTTTCTGTTTGGGTTTATCCTGTATGGGACTTTGCACTTCCTGGACTTGATTGATTATTTTCTTTCCCACATTAGGGAAGTTTTTGATTATAACTGCTTCAGACCCTTTCTCTTTCTCTATCCTTCTGGGACCAATATAATGCAAATGTTAATGCATTTGATATTGTCCCAGAAATCTCTGAGTGAATCTGTCCTCATTTCTTTTCATTTATTTTTTTCTTTATCCTATTCTGTGGCAGTGATTTCCACTACTCTGTCTTCAGTTCACTTATTCTTTTGCCTCAGTTATTCTGTGATTAACTCCTTCTAGTATATTTTTCATGTCAGTTATTGTATTGTTTATCTCTGTTGGTTTGTTCTTTAAATTTTCTAACTTCTTGTTAAACTTTTCTTGTATCTTCACTCTCTGTGCTTTCACACTTTTTTCTGAGATTTTGGATCATCTTTATTATTATTTCTTTGAATTTGTTTTCAGATACATTGCCTATCTCTGCTTCATTTGTTTATTCTTCCACATATTTACCTTGTTCCTTTGTTTGAAGCACATTTCTCTGTTGACTCATTTGTCTGAATTTTGGTGTTTGCAGTCTACTTTCCATGGGCTGCAGCATCATAATTCCTCTTTCTTCTGATGTCTGCTCCCTGCTAGATGAGGTTGATCCAGGGGTTTGTGTAGGCTTCTTGGTTCCTGCCCTTTCATTGGTGGAACTGGATCTTGTCCCTCTGATAGGCAGGGAAGTGTCAAATGGCATTTTTCAGGTGGCTGTGTACTCTGTATGACTTTAGGCAGCCTGTCTTTTGATGGATGGGGCTGTGTTCCTGTCTTGTTTTTTTTGGTCGGAGGCTTTCTAGCTCTTGAGCTTGTAGGTTTAGTGGTGGCCTGGTCTTGGTGCTGAAATGTGGACCTCTAGGAAATCTCACTCTGATCAATATCCCCTGGAGCTTCTTCTACCAGTGTCCTTGCCCTCACAGTGAGTGATAGTTGACTTTCACCTCTCCAGGAGAACCCCTAAGACCCTCAGGTAGGTGTAGCCCAGGTTCCTATGCAGATACTGCTTTGTGCTGGGTTCCAGTGTGTATGAGAACTTCTGTGCATCCTCCAAGAGTGGAGTTTCTGTTTCACCCAGCCCTATGGAGTTCATGCACTCAGGATCTGTCTGTCTTCAACATTAAATGCTCTGGGGTTGCTCTGCCTGATATCAGAACTTCAGACTTCCTTGGAAGACTATTTTATGTGGGAACATATCTGTGTAGGGTTTAATATTTTTTGGTGTGAGTTTTTTTTTTTTTTTTTAATGATATTGATGTCTGCCACCTCTTTACTCAGTCTATGCTGGCCATTATGCCCTTTATAGGAGGTGTGACATATTGTAACCCAAGCTTGCTCTGGGCATTGAGAAGGGCCTCTTCTTTCACTATGTGGTTGTCACGGCCCTGTCAGGGGTGGATTCTGCTCCCAAGTTGTTGGAGTAGAAGCCTTCATATCAGTTTCTTTGTGTTTCTGATCTGCAGTGATAGGTAGGTGAAACTGGGGCTCCAACTGGGAGGGAAGGTGCTGAGTATTCCTTTTGTGGAGCTTATCAACTGTGGCTATATTCTGTTGTCACCTTTCACTTGTTGTGTGAGCTCTCAGATTATACTATTGTTGGGACTTCTCTCACTCCTACCTTAACTATGATTTACCAGCAATTGACTGTAGGTGTTATTTTCACCAGGCCACCAGCATAGATTCAATTGAAGTCAAGTCCCAGGATTGCAACAATCATGGATCTGAACCTGCTTTTGGTGTTATGGGGGCAACTCTGACTCTGTCCTGGCCAAACCCTCATGTGTATGTGCCCACAAAGTCCCCAGATGCTAAAGCTTAAAGCTATTTGCATCTTGGTTGCAAGAGCATTCATTGTCCATTTAGATCTTTTGTAGGCAATGAGTTTACAAGGATAGTCACAGGGGTGTCAGTTCATTACTTGGGCAACTGTGAGAAGTGATTTCAGCTTTTCTTCCTTAGCTGCCTGTCCCCTGGAGTACAGCTGTGTGGTTGCAATCCCACATCTATGTGTGGGCCACCCACAGGAGTTTGTTCTTGACGTTGCCCTGAAGCACATGAGTCCACCCCAGTGAAGAAAGAGCAGGGAGACAGCATAGTATGTTGGATGTAGGACACAGTTTGGCTAATGGTGGCAAAACTCCCCTTCTAGTGCTCCCATCCCTTTAGCATCCAATGGATCCTGGGGTATTATCCCAAAGAAAGCCATTCACCCTTTTAAAAATATTATGAACAAGCTAAATATTAATACTAGTCAGTTGAGCATAGAGTCAAAGCTATGGCTTTTCCAGTAGTCATGTACAGATGTGAGATTTGGGCCATAAAGAAGGCTGAGCACTGAAGAATTGATGCTTTCTTACTGTGGTGTTGGAGAAGACTCTTCAGAATCTCTTGGACAGCAAGGAGATCAACCAGTCAATCCTAAAGGAAATCAACTCTGAATATTCATTGGTAGATGGATGCTGAAGCTGAAGCTCCAGTACTTTGGCCACCCAATGCAAAGAGCCAGCTCACTGGAAAAGAGCTTGATGCAGGGAAAGATTGAGGGCAGGAGGAGAAGGGGGCAACAGAGGATGAGATGTTGGATGGCATCATTGACTCAACAGACCTGAGTCTTAGCAAACTCCAGGAAAGTGAAGGACAGGGATGGAAGCCTGGTGTGCTGCAGTCCATTGGGTCACAAAGAGTTGGATATGACTGAGAGACTGAATAACAACAACAATCCAAATAATATTTTCTCATTGAGTTGCCCTAACAAATGGCAAGAACAGATGGCATTCATTATAAAGATATGAAAATGTTATTTTCTTTTTTTTTAAAAAAGAAAAAGAACCTGCACATAACTGCCAACTGTTTTGAGAGCTGCCCTGGGAAAGTTGGTGAGGAGAGAAACAGTTGGTTTTGAATTTTCCCTGTTCAGTCTGGTCCTGTCATCAGTCCGCAATAGCCTTTTTCTAAATGCAATGATCTCTCAAAATTGAGTTCTGAACAAGTTTGACTTTCTTTTGTTCTAAGACAAAAAGAAGCACAAATTACATACCCACTATGTACTATTTACTAGCCACAGTGTAGATTCCCAGGGCTCATCTCTACATTATTTTAAGAACATTAAAGAAATTTTACTACAAAGTTAATGTGGCAGCAGTAAGGAAATTGTCCCTATGATCAGTTTGGATTGATGTAATGCCAGGCTCTGAATTTAGAGTCAGGGACCTGACATCATAAATGTCTCTATCTGTGTAAGTACACAACAGAAAAGTCCCAGACAGAAATTTTTGATAGAAAGATATGCACTAAGATCAATAGAGCAATATTTTATGAAATTCAATTTATCAGAAGATTTGACATTTTAAAGATGATGGAATGTCTTATTTATAGGCAAGTGTGGAAACTTCAGAAATGTTTGGTGCAGTGAATACTAAAGCCCAAAACTGACTTGAAATTTTCCATTCTTGAAAGAAGACAGTGATGGAGAGTTACTTTTGAAAGCTGAATCCCAATTTCAAACCTTCATTGCCACGGTAAAAGCAAACCAACATTCCTAGACAAAATGAAACAATCATTTGCAATAAGTTTTCAGAATTGCTTCTACCAAAATCAAAAATTTAAAAAAAAGGCAAAAAACTAGTTTATCTCTACAAGTGAGTACAGCATACAAAAATATTAGCCTTTAAATTTATCCCTATGCCAACCATCTCCCAAATGAAATTGAAACAAATTAAAACTCATAGTCATTTAGACCACAGCCTTGTCTGACTCAATGAAATTATGAGCCATGTTTTGTAGGGTCACCCAAGATAGACAGGTCATGGTAGAGAGTTCTGACAAAATGTGTTCCACTGGGAAGGGACCAGAAGGGAAGGGAATGGCAAACTACTTCAGTAGTCTTGTCTTGAGAACCCCATGAACAGTATGAAAGGCAAAAAGACACGACACTGAAAGATGAATTCCCCAGGTCGGTAGGCATCCAATATGCTACTGGAGAAGAGTGGAGAAATAGCTCCAGAAGGGATGAAAAGGCTGAGTCAACTTGAAAACAATGCCCAGTTGTGGATGCGACTGTTAGTGGAAGTAAAGCCCAAGGTTGTAAAAAACAATATTTCATAGGAACCTGCAACGTTAGGTCCATGAATCAAGGTAAATTGGAAGTAATCAAACAGGAAACATCAAGAGTGAACATCAATATTTTAGGAATCAGTGAACTAAGATTAAATGGAATGGGTGAATTTAATTCACATGACCATTATATCTACTACTGTGGGCAAGAATCCCTTAGAAGAAATGAAGTAGTCCTCATAGTCAACAAAGAGTTCAAAATGTAGTACTTTAGTGCAATCTCAAAAACAATGATGCTCATCAACCACTAGTGTTGAAGAAGCTGATGTTGAATGGTTCTATGAAGAACTACAAGACCTCCTAGAACTAACACCAAAAAAAAATGTCCTTCCCATCATAGAGAACTGGAATGCAAAAATAGGAAGTCAAGAGATACCTGGAGTAACAGGTAAGTTTGACCTTGGAGTACAAAATGAAACAGGCTAAAGGCTAAAACAGTTTTGCCAAGAGAATGCACTGGTCATTGCAAAACCCTTTTCCAAAAATACAAGAGATGACTTTACACATGGACATCACCAGATAATCAATACCAAAATGAGACTGATTATATATTTGTAGCCAAAGATGGAGAAGTTCTGTATAGTCAGCAAAAACAAGACAAGAAGTTGACTGTGGCTCAGATCATAAACTCCTTATTGTCAAACTCAGACTTAAATTGAAGAAAGTAGGGAAAACCATTAGATCATTCAGGTATGAGTTAAATCTTATCCCTTACAATTATACAGTGGAAGCGACAAATAGATTCAAGGGATTAGATCTGATAGATAGAGTGCCTGAAGAACTATGGATAGGGGTTTGTAACATTGTACAGGAAGCAGTACTCTTGCCTGGAAAATCCCATGGGTGGAGGAGCCTGGTGGGCTGCAGTCCATGGGGTCTTGAAGAGTCGGACACGACTGAGCGACTTCACTTTCACTTTTCACCTTCATGCATTGGAGAAGGAAATGGCAACCCACTCCAGTGTTCTTGCCTGGAGAATCCTGGGGACGGGGGAGCTTGGTGGGGTGCCGTCTACGGGGTCGCACAGAGTTGGACACGACTGAAGCAACTTAGTAGTAGTAGTACAAGAGGCAGTGATCAAAACCATCTGCAAGAAAAAGAAATGCAAAAAGGCAAAATGGTTATCTGAGGAGGTGTTGCAAATAGCTGATAAAAGAAGAGAAGCTAAAGACAAAGGAGAAAAAGAAAGACATATCAATCTGAATGCAGAGTTCCAAAGAATAGCAAGGAGAGATAAGAAAACCTTCTTCAGTGATCAATACAAAGAAATAGAGGAAAACAATAGAGTGGTAAAACCTAGAGATCTCTTCAAGAAAATTAGAGATACCAAGGGAAAACTTCATGCAAAGATGGGTTCAATAAAGGACAGAAATGCTATGGACCTAACAGAAGCAGAAGCTATTAAGAAGAGATGGCAAGAATACACAGAAGAATTATACAAAAAAGATCTTCATGACCCAGATAACCACAATAGTATGATCACTCACCTAGAAACAGACATCTTGGAGTGCAAAGTCCATTACGCCTTATGAAGCATCACTATGAACAAAGCTAGTGGAAGTGATGGAATTAGAGCTATTTCAAATCCTAAAAGATGATGTTGTGAAAGTGCTGCACTCAATATGCCAACAAATTTGGAAAACTCACCAGTGGCCACAGGACTGGAAAATGACAATTTTTATTACAATCGCAAAATATTGGTTCCAAACTGAGAAACAAGTATGTTAAGGATGTGCTGTCACCTTGCTTATTTAACTTATGTGCAGCATACATCATGTGAAATGCCAGACTGGATGAAGCATAAGCTGAAATTAAGATTTCACAGATACATATCAATAACCTCAGGTATGCAAATGAACCACCCTTATGACAGAAAGTGAAGAGGAACTAAAGAGCCTCTTGATGAAAGTGAAAGAGGAGAGTGAAAAAGCTGACTTAAAACTCAACAATCAAAAAATGAAGATTATGGAATCTTGTCCTGTTCCTTCATGGCAAATAGGCAAAAAAAAAAAAAAAAGGAAACTCTGACACTTTGATTTTCTTGGGTTCCAAAATCACTACAGATGTTGACTGCAGCCATGAAATTAAAAGTCTTTTGTTCCTGAATGAAAAGCTATGACAAACTTAGACAACATATTAAAAAGCAGAGACATTACTTTGCTGCCAAAGGTCCACCTAGTCAAAGCTATGGTTTTTCCAGTATTCATGTATGGATGTGAGAATTGGATCATAAAGAAAGCTGAGAGCCAAAGAATTGAAGCTTTTTAACTGTGGTGTTGGGGAAGACTCCTGAGAGTCCCCTGGACAACAATGAGATCAAACCAGTCAATCCCAAAGGAAATCAGTTCTGAACATTCACAGGAAGGATTGATGCTGAAGTTGAAGCTCTAATACTTTGGCCACCTGATGCGAAGATCTGACTTATTGCAAAGACTCTGATGCTGGAAAAAGATTGAAAGCAGGAGTAGAAGGGGATGACAGAGGGTGAGAAGGTTGGATGGCAACATCGACTTGATAGACATGCAATTTAGCAAGCTTTGGAAGTTGGTGATAAATAAGGTAGACTGGCAGGCCACAATCCATGGGTTTGCAAAGTGTCAGACATGACTGTGCAACTGAACTGCACTGATCCTAGATTGAATTCTGTAACAGAAAAATGGCACAAGTGGAAAATCTGATGAAACCCAAATAAAATCTATAGTTTAGTAGTAGTGATGTACCAATGTGAATTTCTTAGCTGTGACAGGTGTACAGTGGTTATATAAGATGTTAACATTAAAGAAATTTGGTTGGGGATAACAGAAGCAGAAGATATTAAGAAGAGGTGGCAAGAATACACAGAAGAACTGTACAAAAAAGATCTTCATGACCCAGATAATCATGATGGTGTGATCACTCATCTAGAGCCAGACATCCTGGAATGTGAAGTCAAGTGGGCGTTAGAGAGCATCACTGCGAACAAAGTTAGTGGAGGTGATGGAATTCCAGTTGAGCTATTTCAAATCCTGAAAGATGATGCTGTGAAAGTGCTGCACTCAATATGCCAACAAATTTGGAAAACTCAGCAGTGGCCACAGGACAGGAAAAGGTCAGTTTTCATCCCAATCCCAAAGAAATGCAATGCCAAAGAATGCTCAAACTACTGCACAATTGCACTCATCTCACATGCTAGTAAAGTAATACTCAAAATACTCCAAACCAGGCTTCGGCAATACATGAACCATGAAATTCCTGATGTTCAAGCTGGTTTTAGAAAAGGCAGAGGAACCAGAGATCAAATTGCCAACATCTGCTACATCATGAAAAAAGCAAGAGAGTTCCAGAAAAAATATCTATTTCTGCTTTATTGACTATGCCAAAGCCTTTGACTGTGTGGATCACAATAAACTGTTGAAAATTCTGAGATGGGCATACGAGACCACCTGACCTGCCTCTTGAGAAATCTGTATGCAGGTCAGGAAGCAACAGTTAGAACTGGACATGGAACAACTGACTGGTTCCAAATCGGAAAAGGAGTCCGTCAAGGCTGTATATTGTCACCCTGCTTATTTAACTTATATGTAGAGTACATCAGGAGAAATGCTGGACTGGAAGAAACACAAGCTGAAATCAAGGTTACCAGGAGAAATATCAATAACCTCAGATATGCAGATGACACCACCCTTATGGCAGAAAGTGAAGACGAACTGAAAAGCCTACTGATGAAAGTGAAAAAGGAGAGTGAAAAAGTTGGCTTAAAGCTCAACATTCAGAAAATGAAGATCATGGCATCTGGTCCCATCACTTCATGGGAAATAGATGGAGAAACAGTGGAAACAGTGTCAGACTTTACTTTTGGGGGCTCCAAAATCACTGCAGATGGTGACTGCAGCCATGAAATTAAAAGACGCTTACTGCTTGGAAGAAAAGTTTTGACCAACTGAGATAGCATATTCAAAAGCAGAGACATTACTTTGCTGACTAAAGTTCGTCTAGTCAAGGCTATGGTTTTTCCTGTGGTCATGTATGGATGTGAGAGTTGGACTGTGAAGAAGGCTGAGCGCCAAAGAATTGATGCTTTTGAACTGTGGTGTTGGAGAAGACTCTTGAGAGTCCCTCGGACTGCAAAGAGATCCAACCAGTCCATTCTGAAGGAGATCAGCCCTGGGATTTCTTTGGAACGAATGATGCTAAAGCTGAAACTCCAATATTTTGGCCACCTCATGCAAAGAATTGACTCATTGGAAAAGACTCTAATGCTGGGAGGGATTGGGGGCAGGAGGAGAAGGGGAAGATAGAGGATGAAATGGCTGGATGGCATCACACACTCGATGGATGTGAGTCTGAGTGAACTCTGGGTGTTGGTAATGCACAGGGAGGCCTGGTGTGCTGCGATTCATGGGGTCGTAAAGAGTCAGACACCACTGAGCGACTGAACTGAACTGAACTGATACAAGAACTCTCTATTCTCTCTTTGAAACTCTTCCCTAAACCTAAACTTATTCCCAAATTTAAAGATTATTTAAAAATCTAAGAGGATCAAATCTAGAAATCACTGAGGAAGAGAAATGAAATACAATAAAGAATGTGAGACATGGAATCCATCCAAAGGCATGAATATGGTGCTCCCCTCTCCTGTTATTTGCTGTCCCTCTGCTTAAGTTCTTAACCTACCTGAGCCTCAGTTTTTTCATCTTTAAAAACACAGAGTCATAGTTAAACAATCTTCATCTAATCATTATGATGATTAAATGACATAACATATAAAACAAACTTACAGATAGTAAATATCCAGTGTACATTAGTTGAATTTAGGAAAGATGAAGATAAGTATCAAAAACTGAAAAAGATATATATTTTTAAAATTAAATCTGGGAAATCTTTGTCAAGCCGCCTCCCATAACTTCTAGACAACCAGGAAAATCTCATTTCAAGGACAAGAAAAATTGATAGGCATTGCCAGTGTTGCCTATCAGGGACTTCTGGCAATAATTTGAATTTGGCATAATCCATTTCTCACCTTAAATAAACACCCCTATTAATGCATTATTATTACAACCCTTTGACTTATGGAAATATTCTTTTTCTACAAATTTATTTCCAAGTTATTTGAATTAATAGCAACCTTAATTGGGGCTTCCCTGGTGGCTCAAATAGTAAAGCATCTGTATGCAATGTGGGAGACCCAGGTTCAATCCCTGTGTGGGGAAGATCCCCTGGAGGAGGAAATGACAACCCACTCCAGTACTCTTGTCTGGAAAATCCCATGGATGGAGAAGCCTGGTAGGCTATAGTCCATGGGGTCACATAGAGTCAGACACAGCTGAGTGACTTCACTTTCTCTTTTATTTTCTTTACTTTCCTAAGTAAGTTCCTCTCTAGGTAAGAATTGCTTCAAGGGAAGAATCCTGATTATTTTTTCTTCTCTCTGGTTTTAGAGAAATAAATAGAAAAAAAGCAAAAATAAGCAAACTGGTATTTATTCTTCCAATCTCCTTTGAAATGGATAGACTGCCAAACAAACTAAATGTCATTTAAGGAAACTACAGCTCAGATAAGTTGAGAAACCTGCCCAATACCACCCAGCTAAGAGCAGAGAAATCAGCTTGAACCTAACTTTAAGAGCTGTTCTCTTTCCTCTATGTTACCTGTCCTCTCCCCTAGAGTCAAGCTGAAGGATACTAGTGAACTCAGCTCTCCTATCTGGTTTTTCCCTCCAAATCAGAGCTTCCCAACATGATTGGGCAGCATATCAGAGGATCAACTACTCCTGCGTGGAGACTTGTGAAAAATTTATTCCATCTACTTCTGTATTTAAAACCAAATAGTTATCTTTTTACTCTTGAATGTAGATTATAGAATCAAGCAAGCCTGACCATGAAGCCCTTGCTCTTAAAGGAGCTACTGAATGTGGAACTTCTTAAAAAGGTACTCACTGGGCTGGGTTGCCCTTGCTCCCATCACCACTAAGTGCCTGGTTCCTCATACACTGTATGGGCAACTCCAAATCAGTATGAATTCCAAGCATCTTTTCTTGCTTCCCAAACTAGATCCTGCACTCTTTTCCCATCCAGCACTCCTGTTTTTTGATTGAGTTTCACTTACCTTACGTAAAAGATACCATGCATCTTCAGTTCAGATTTCGCACTTAATACTACTTACCTAGTAGTAACTTCAGCTTCTTTATTCAAGTATGATTTCAGGGCTCTCAGGCTATATATTCTTGACTTTTCCAGGTATGTATTTGTCTGTCTGGCTTGAGTCACCTCAGCCCCTCGAAACCTTTCCTAGAGCCCTCACAGCTTCCTGACTTTCCTGGTGGATTGCCTGAGCCCAAGACACACACACACAGAGACACAGCTATCTGACTTGCAAACACTCATTAGCATTAAATACTAACTTTTAGGAATAACCAGCCTTCTTGTTACAAGTAAATCAGAGACTGCCACACTGATGCAATAATGGAAATGTAATGAAGGAATTTATTGTCCTTGAAAGATACTCTCTGCCACACAAACCCCATGGGATATCTCCAGATAGTAAGTACAGCTCCATGCCTTCATTAACTCTGGCCCGTAGTTATCTCAGGAGGACCAGGACCCTGCAGTTCTCCATATTAAAAGTATATTTCCTTACAAAAAGAACTGTGCTTTATTGAATTGCATTATTTTGATCACTGGAAATTGACATATTGGGTTCATTATCTAGGAAGTTAATTTACGAGGTTTCCTCAGATCCTGTCCCAGACCACTCACTGATGGAGCCAAACAGCCCACAATGAACTAGAAGTAAGTTACTCTGGCAGGGTTCCACTGTATATCTCTCATTACAGAGATAATGAACAGAAAACTTTCCTAGTGCAGATATTGCTTGCCACCTCTTGCTCCCCTCTCCTACCTCAAAATGATTTTGGCTTATTGTAACCTGATACCATTTGCTGGGAAGTCTTATTCTGATCATTAGCATCATTTTTTTTTTTCATTTAAAATGCTTCAGCTGCTAAGATGAAAAGGCAATCTGAGTCTTTGCCTTTACCTTTAATATTTAAAAGTGTTCAAACAGCCTTTTTTAAAAAATCAAATATTGATGTTGCTCCCTGTTGTATTTCAAAGTGAAGCAATTATACTGCAGGCAGTTCATGGCAAGGCTGTTTTTATTAGAAATGAGAATGGAGATATTAAGGAGGAATTTTTTCCCCTCTCTATGGCCTCCCCCTTCTGCCCTGGATGGAAACCTGGGAAGAGCATTTGGCTCCTATTAAAGTTCTGAGGCAGCCACCTGGAAACACCTAGTGAGCAGGCTGACCAGGGACAGGGAGATGTGAGAAGCATCCTCAAAGGAGGTCCTGCAGAGCAGTGAGGCGCCTGTGGAGCTTTATAGCCTGTGAAGCTCTCAGCCAGTTTGCCCACAGGAGGCTGGCTTCCTTTAATCTCTGCAACCTATATTCCTGGAGAACAGCAATTCCTAGTGGGCTGGATAAAGCACAAGCTGGAATCAAGATTGCTAGGAGAACTATTAATAACCTCAAATATGCAGATGACACCACCCTTATGGCAGAAAGTGAAGAAGAACTAAAGAGCCCACTGATGAAAGTGAAAGAGAAGAGTGAAAAAGTTAGCTTAAAACTCGACATTCAGAAAACTAAGATCGTGGCATCTGGTCCCATCACTTCATGGCAAATAGATGGGGAACCAATGGAAACAGTGGCAGACTTCATATTTTTGGGCTCCAAAATCACTGCAAATGGTGACTGAAGCCATGAAATTAAAAGATGCTTGGTTCTTGGAAGAAAAGCTATGACCAATTTAGCATATTAAAAAGCAGGGGCATTACTTTGCCAACAAAGGTCAGTCTAGTCAAAGCAATGGTTTCTCCAGTAGTCATGTATGGATGTGAGAGTTGGACTATAAAGAAAGCTGAGCACCGAAGAATTGATGCGTTTGAACTGTGGTGTTGGAGAAGACTCTTGAGAGTCCTTTGGACTGCAAGGAGATCCAACCAGTCTATCCTAAAGGAAATCAGTACTGAATATTCATTGGAAGGACTGATGCTGAAGCTGAAGCTCTAATACTTTGGCCATCTAATGTGAAGATCTGACTCATTTGAAAAGATCCTGGTGCTGGGAAAGATTGAAGGTGGGAGGAGAAGGGGACGACAGAGGATGAGATGGTTGGATGGCATCACCAACTCGATGGAAATGAGTTTGAGTAAGCTCCAGGAGTTGCAGATGGGCAGGGAGACCTGGCTTGTTGTAGTCCATGAGATTACAGAGAGTCAGACATAGTTGAGCAAATGATTGAACCGAATGGTTCCACGCTGACCTCTAGTTGCTGTTACCAGAAGCTCTGAGCACCATGCAGTCCTCATCTGGATTCAGTAGTATCTAGCCCAGGACCTGCCCTGTGCCAAGGACCTGGAATATTGAGGTGAATAAGACATGAAGACTGTCCTAAAATTCCTCATAGTCCTTGGAGGGGAATTCATAGCCTGATAATTACAAAGCAGCGTGTATGCATTTTTACACAGGATGCCATGGGAATTCTGGACAAGACAGCTTTATCACCATGTCTATAAAGCAGGAGTCCCCAAACCCCAGGCCATGGACCACTATGTCTGTGGCCTGTTAGGAATCAGGCACCCACAACAGAGGTGAGCTATGGATGAGTGAGCAAAACTTCATCTGCAACTCCCATCGTTTACATTATACCTGATTCGTTACCACCTCCAGTCAGAGGAAAAGGAGACATAACTCATTGTCTGATTGTGTAGGGGCTGCTCTTCCCCTATGAGCGATTAGGAGACAATTCTAAGTGTTTAATTGAGAAACTGTGTGTCAATTTTAAAGATACACATTTTCTTTTCATATTTTAATATCTGTTTGGGATGTGTTCTATAATGATGGTGCTTGTAAATTTATTTGTATTATTTTTTCTTTTCATTGTGAAACATAAAATCATGGTGCTTTTTAAAAATCTATGACATCTAAGATTTGAGAAAATACAGTAAAATAAATGTTTAAATTAGGCAGTGAGTGAGGGGTAGAAAGGAAATAACAACATAAAATATAGGGATGTAGGAACAGAACTATATATCTTAGTGTCCAGAGAGAAGGGGACAGATTATAGAGACTTTGGGGAGGTGAGAGTTTTAAAATAATTGTTGAACGATTGTATGTCAGAGACAAAGATGAGGAGAGTTCCTCTTGTGTGTGTGGGTTGGGGAGGCAACTGTTAAAAGAAACTAGTAAAAAGAGGTTTTGCCCTTTTATAGGTTCTTTTTAAAAGAGGTGTATTAGTTACTCAATCATGTCTGACACTGTGCAATCCCATGGACTGTAGCTTGACAGGCTCCTCTGTCCATGGATTTCTTTAGGCAAGAATACTTGAGTGGGTAGCCATTTCCCTCTCCAGGGGATCTTCTGAAACCAGAGGTTGATCAAAACCCGGTCTCCCTCATTATAGGCAGATCCTTTACCTTCTGAGCCACCAGTAGGGGGTTGCATAACAGAAAGGTGCTCTGAGATCACCTCATTAAAAAGAAATCTGCATAAGTTTTCAGTGGGTAGGATGACAGAAGCAGAACAGGGAAGGCATGTGTGAAAGAATTGGATGATTTCTTTTTGGCCTTCTGGGTTTAAGATGGCTTTCTCCCTATAGAAAACAGGAGCACAGCACTGCCTTTAATTTGGTCAAACTCATCTGTGAATATGCTCTTCTAATATCAGCTACATCAACTGTACAAATAACTTTTGAGCCATTCATTTGAAATTGAAAGGTACTATTTGCTTCCCCATCCTGAATACCCAGAGAGATAATTTTAGGATCCATTACAAATAATCTTCACCCTCACATCACACACACTGCACAGCCTTCCTTCAGTAGGCATTTTACTATATTAAGGATACAAATTCGCTCATGTAAATGATGCTTTGGAGCCATGAAATATAATATCATTTGCATAAAATTGAGCCACATATTTCTGAGATATTGTTATTATTGCAGTATTTATCATATCATCCCTAAGGTGAGATTCTAGTAGGTACTGTCAACCACTTAAATATTTATTTGGGGCTTTTACTCATTGGTGATTTTTAGATTTATTTCTATTAGTCAAAGAAGAGGAGGTGAAGAGGGAGAAGAGGGTTGACAGGGGTGGCAATGGTCATTGGAATAATGATAAGTATTACAGAGGAGAGAGAGATACAGAAATGTGGCAAATCAGAAGAATCAGTATAGTAGAACAGGGCGTGGCAGCAGGAAATTATTTTTTTAAGAAAAGTGTACTTTTCTAACATAATTTCACAGTATATGGGAAAGAGTGGGACAGATATGCACTCAAATCTTTCCTACTTTTCTCGCTGGCTGTGTAGCCTCAACAAATCCCTGAACATCTCCGAGCCCAGTTTTTCTTTATAATGGAGAGAACCTCACAGATTTTGCAAACAATAAAAGGAGATGATCTGTGTAAGGCATTAGCTAGGAGTCGGTCACACCTCGGTCACAAGTTCCCCATGTCATCCCACGCTTGCTCCTGTCTCAGTCACTCTAGGAATACTAGTTCTTTCTTCCATTCCCTTTTGCACCTTTTATATTTTCCCATCCCCAGATCTCTGCTATCCTAAGTATGTAGGGACATCCCCAAGGCCCATCCCCAAGGCCCGTCCCCAAGGCTCATTTCAGTGACAGCTCCTCTAGGAAACATCACTGGTGCTCCTGAATAGAAGTCATCTCTCCCTCCTCGAAGCCAGTGTATGCAGTCCACATGGGCTATTTTACATTTACCATCTCTGACACTCACAGTTCTGTGACATATTTGCCCTCACTGAGCCTCAGTTTCTTCATCAAAATGGTGATAATAAAAAATATCTGTCTCTCAGGGCAGCAGCAAGGATCAAGTTGTTAATGCATGCACAGCAACAGACACACAGGCTTGACAGATGAGAGTGATGCTGATACATTCATCACTCTAGATCTAGATGTGACCTCTAGTCAGAAAACATAACTGTCTTGACTGCCTCTTTCTAGAAAGGACCCATTCTGTTTCTAGAAATTGATGTCTTTTTTTTCACAGTCACCCTTCACTTTTTAGGGGCTACAGCAGTCAATGACAGCAGTATGAATCCAATAAAATATTGGATTGTGTCAGTCATCCTTGAATTTCACTTGTGGATTATATTTACTTATCAGCCAAAGACCTTAAGTCTTCCTTCCATGGCACAGGAAAGGTTCATTATGGTTGCAGAGCCACTGAAAATTGCAAAGCACATAAAAACTGGACAATATGAAATCCCAACTACACAGTTGTTAACTGACAAGACAGTTTAATTAATGCTTTAATTAATACAAAATAAATGGATTTCATGTATGAAACAAAGGCTATCAATTCCTGGGTGGAGAAGAAGCAGTGGGATAGCAGCACTTGGGAATTCTCCCATTTGAATTCACCAATACACCTGTGAGAAAAAAGCTTTCCCACTTTTATGTAATTTATCTTCTCATTTTATTTCATGATTTTCATATACAGCCAACTTCTTAGGAGGAGTATTAAAAGGTTTATAATTTAGATAACAGGGCGTTATACATCCTTAGTAAATAGTGCTAGGCAATGCATATCTGAGTTTCAAGGACAGTAGATTCTAAACATCAGCCCAGGTGACTGTCATTTGTCTACTTTCATGCATGGTTGCTTCATAAATTTTACTGTATGAATCACTAAAAAATAAGAGGAGAGGAAAAGAAAAACCTGAATAGATAGTGAACTGTGTATGCAGGTGGGAAGCAGATACAACTTACTAATACTGTGCTCCTAATTTATTCCTAGGGTGTTTAGTGCTCCTGAGTCTAGCATCTCCAACAGCTGCCCAGTTTTCTCAATCCTTAATATGAAACTATGAGAAAGAACAGGTTGGAAAAGAAGACTGACTAGGCTACCCTGTCCAATAAGGCAGTCACATGTGGCTATTGCATACCTGAAATGTGGCAAGTCTGAATTGATATGTTCTTTGAGTGTAAAATACATACCGGATTTCAAAGACATTATAAAAAAGTAAAGTCAAACATCTCATTAATATTTTTGTATAGGTTGCATGTTGAAGTAATATTTTGGATATATAGGATTAAATGAAGTATGTTCTTATTTTTTTTTCTTTTTTTTTCTTTTTACATGTAACTTTTCACTACTAGAAAATTTAAGATTGCAAATGTAACTTTGCTTTCTATTTCTATGGGCAGCTACTCTAGACTAGCTCCTGGGCCCACATCATAACCATTGTACCTCATCCAAGATTTAGCATTTGATGTGGTTGTCCAAATTGTATCTTATTTCAATTTAAAAATATTTTTTTTACTTATAAATTTAAAACAATACCAAAAAGCACAAGAGTGCAAAGTGAATTTTGTATCCTCTGTCTCTCCTTTCCCTGATTCCCATTGTTTTCTCCCCTCGAGGCAAGCATCACCCAATTTATCTTGTAACCCTTCCAGAGATACCCAGGACACTGCCCCCAAATGTCCCCACCATTTCCATCACACCTCACCTGCCTCACTTATTTATGTTGCCTAATGATCACTGTGGGCACTTGAGTATGTCCTAGAGGGTAGCAGCTGTTGATAAACAAGAGCCCATAGGGTCAAGAACATGGTAAGAGGTAAATGTTAAATAATTACCTTGCATGCAGTGGCATGAGGAATGAACCAAAGGACTTATTCTCTAAATACTTTCCAGACATTTACTATTTTTAATTTCTTTGAAAAACTGACATCAAGGATTCTAACCCAACCAGTGGGACCCAGAACACCCACGTGGAAGAATTTTAAGAAGGTGATCTGTCTGCTCTTTTGGTGCTTATGTACCATTGTGTCCCACCAAGCTCTTCTTAGGAGACATTTTTCTCTTTGGATACCAAATAACTGGAGATGCAGAGTTACTTGGCTAAAGCCTGTGAATCAGAGATTGAATTGAGTGACATTAAGCTAGAAATACTTTTCTAAGACAAGTTTTAGTATGTTAATTAAGGTGGACTTGCCTTGAATTTTCACAGAGTAAGGATAAATTATGTCCTAAAAATGAGTCAATATATGTTTAGAAAGAGATTTTATACTATTGTCTTTCTTGGAATTATCTTTTTTAATTTTTATTTTTAATTGGAGAGTAATTGCTTTATAACGTTGGGCTGCTTTCTGCCATACAACAATGTGAATCAGCTACAAGCATACATATATTCCCTCCCTCGTGAGCCTCCCTCCCATCCCCTCATCTCACTTTTCTAGCTCATCACAGAACATAAGGCTGGGCTCCCTATGTTAGTATATAGCAACTTCTCCCAGCAATCTGTTTTACACATGGTAATGTATATATTTCAAAGCTACTCTCTGAATTCATTTCACCTTATTCTTCCACTACTGTGTCCACAAGTCCATTCTCTATATCTGTGTCTCTATTCCTGCCCTGCAAATAGGTTTATCAATACCATTTTTTTTGGATTCCATATATATGCATTAATATATGATATTTGTTTTTCTTTTTCTGACTTACTTCACTGCGTATAATGGGCTCTAAGCTTGGCCACCTCAGTTCAACTGACTCAAATTCATTCTTTTTGTGGCTGAGTAATATTCCATAGTATATATGTACCACTTCTTTATCCATTCATTTGACAATGGACATCTATATTGCTTCCACATCCTGGCTATTGTAAATAGTGCTGCAATGAATATTTGGGTACATATGTCTTTTTTTTAATATAATACACATTTAATTGCTTAATTAATTTTGAAGTATAGATGACTGACAATGTTATGATAGTTTCTGATGTATATCAGAGTAATTCATTTACATATACATTATATATACATTATTTTTCATATTTTTTCAGTTATGTTTTTTCTTAATTATGGTTTTCTCAAGGTATACGCCCTGTAGTGGGATTGTTGGGTCATGCTGGCACTAGTGGTAAAGAACCGGCCTGCCAGTGCAGGAGACTTAAGAGACGTGGGAAGATCCCCTGTAGAAGAGCATGGCAACCCACTCCAGTATTCTTGCCTGGAGAATCCCATAGGCAGAGGAGCCTAACAGGCTATAACCCATAGGGTCACACAGAATCAGACATGGCTGAAATGACTCAATACATCATGGCACTATTGTTTTATTTCTAGTTTTTTCTTCCATAGCAGATGTATCAATTTACATTCCCATCAACAGTACAAGAGGGTACCCTTTGCTCCACACCCTCTCCAGCATTTATTGTTTTTAGATTTTTTGTTAATGGACATTCTGACAGGTATGAAGTGATACCTCATTGTAGTTTTGATTTGCATTTCTCCAATAATGAGTAATGTTGAACATCTTTTGATGTTCTTGTTGGCCATTACAGATGTCTTCTTTAGAGAAATGTCTGTTTAGGTCTTCTGGCCATATTTTGATTGGTGCTTGTTTTCTGATATTGAGCTGCATGAGCTGTTTGCACATTTTGAAAATTAATCCTTTATCAGTTGCTTTGTTTGCAATTATTTTCTCCCATTCCTAAGGCTTTCTTTTCATCTTGTTCATAGTTTCATTTGATTTAATTAAGTCCCATTTACTTATTGTTATTTCCATTAGTCTATAATGTGGGCCAAAGAAGATTTTGCTATGATTTATGTCAATGTTTGTTAAGCCTATATTTTCCTCTAAGAGTCTTATAGTTTCTGTTCTTACATTTATGTATTTAATCCATTTTGAGTTTATTTATGTTTATACCATTAGGACGGATAAGGAAATGGCAACCCAGTTCAGTACTCTTGCGTAGAGTATCCTGTGGACAGAGGAGCCTGGTGGGCTGCTGTCCGTAGGATCACACAGAGTCGGACATGACTGAAGTGACTTAGCATGCATGCATGCATTGGAGAAGAAAGTGGCAACCCACTCCCGTGTACTTGCCTGGAGAATCCCAGGGATGGGGGAGCCTGGTGGGCTGCCATCTATGGGGTTGCACAGAGTCAAACACGACTGAAGCAACTTAGTAGCAGCAGCAGTACTGTTAGAAAATGTTCTAATTTAAGTTCAGTTTCCCAGCTCCATTTATTGAAGAACTTGTCTTTTCTCCATTGTACTTTCTTACCTCCTTTGTCAAAGATAAGGTACCAAAAGTGAGTGGTTTATCTCTGGTCTATCTTGTTCCATTGATCTATATGTATGGTTTTGTGGCAGTATTATACTGTTTCAATTATTGTAGCTTTTGGAATAGTCTGAAGTCAGGAAGGTTGGCTCTTCCAGCTGTTTTCCTTTCTCAAATTTGCTTTGACTATTCAAGGTACTATATGTTTCCATACAAATTGTAAATTTTTGTTGTTCTAGTTCTGTGAAAAATGCCATTGGAAATTTGATAGGGATTGCATTGAACCTATAGATTGCTTTGGGTAGTATAGTCATTGTCACAGAACTGATTCTTCCCATCCAAGAACATGGTATATCTCTCCATCTGTTTGTGTTGTCTTTGATTTCTTTCATCAGTATTGGAGATGTCTGCATACAGGTCTTTGTATCCTTAGGTAGGTTTATTCCTAAGTATTTTATTATTTTTCTTGCAGTGGTGAATGAGATCCTTTCCTTAATTTCTCTTTCTGATATTTTGTTATTATTGTATAGGAATCCAAAGGATTTCTGTGTATTAATTTTATATTTTGTGACTTTACTAAGTTCTCTGAATAGCTCTATTAATTTTCTGGTGGCATCTTTAGATTTTTCTGTGTATCATATCATGTTATCTGCAAACAGTGAGAGTCTTACTTCTTTTCCAATCTGGATTCCTTTTATTTCTTTTTCTTCTCTCATTGTCATGGCTAGGACTTTGAAAACTATATTTAATAGTGGCAAGAGTGGTGCCCTTGTTTTGTTCCCAATCTTAGAGGAAATGCTTTCAATTTTTCACTGTTGAGAATAATGTTTGCTGGGGGTTTATGTATATGACCTTTATTATGTTGCAGTAGGCTCCTTCTATGCCCATTTTCTGGAGAGTTTTTTTTTTTTTTATCATACATGGTTGTTGAATTTGCTATCATCTTTATAATTATCAAAGAAACTCCTTGAAACATACAGAACAGGGAAAAGATAAAGAAAATTATACTGTACTACTCTGCACCCCCACCAGTACTGAATATGTCTGGCTTGCTTAAAATGAACATTAAGGGCAATCTGGAAGAAGATGGCAGTTTCCTGAGTCCCACTGCAAACATTTGGGGTCAGTCTGAGGGTGGACCTGGAGCAGCATCTAGATATGCTCAGAATATCATCTTGTCAACTTCTTCTCTATAAATAAAAAGCAAGCGGTATTGAGGTACTAGGGATACAACAGGAAGTATGAAAGGTAAATACGGAGAAACATGTCTATATTATTCCCCTCCCTACTGAAAATTATTTCCATCTATAGGCATGTACTCAACCTAAGCTTAATTTGAGCTATCGCACAACCTGCAAAAGTAGTAGTGGTTGTTCAGTCATTAGGTCATGTCTGACTCTTTGAGATCCCATGAACTGCAGCATGCCAGGCTTCCCTGTCCTTTACTATATCTTGGAGTTTGCTCAAACTCATGTCCTTTGAGTCAGTGATGCCATTCAACCATCTCATCCTCTGTTGTCCCCTTTTCCTGCTGCCTTCAATCTTTCTCAACATCAGTGTCTTTTCAAATAAGTCAGCTCTTTGCATCAGGTGGCCAAAGAACTGGAATTTCAGCTTCAGCATCAGTCCTTGCAATGAATATTAAGGGCTGATTCTTTTAGGATTAACTTATTTGATCTCCTTGCAGTCCAAGGGACTCTCAAGAGTCTTCTCCAACATCACAATTCAAAAGCAACCATTCTTCAGTGTTCAGCCTTCTTTATGGTCCAACTCTCACACTTGTACATGACTACTGGAAAAAACACCACTTTGATTATATGGACCTTTGTCAGCAAAGTGATGTCTCTGCTTTATAATACACTGTCTAGGTTTGTCATAACTTTTCTTCCAAGGGGCAAGAATGTTTCAGTTGTGGCTGCAGTCACCAGCTGCAGTGATTTTAGAGTGCAAGAAAATAAAATCTATCATTGTTTCCATTGTTTCCCCATCTATTTGCCATGAAGTGATGGGACTAGATGCCATGATCTTAGTTTTTGAATGTTCAGTTTTAAACCAGTTTTTAAAGTCTCCTCTTTCACCTTTATCAAAAGGAACAGAGGAGCAAATATTTCCAAGAGGGCAGCACTGCTGGTCAATCAGCTGATAGCACCTTGATTCTGATTACTCTATACAGTTGGTCACTCTCTAGAGAATCACAAAATTTCGATACAAATGAGATGCTTGGCAAGAATTCTCTAAGCATTAAAATGCCTTGCATGCCGATTTAGAGTTCTAGTCCAACTAAGAGAATTGGAGAACTAATCTTTCACCCAAAACTGAACCACAATGATACAGATGAGGCTTTTTTTTTAAGGGCCAGGAGATGCACAGTGGAGGAGAAAGAGACCAACCTTGAACTCAGACAGTTTGCATCCAATCTCTGACTCTTTAGCCCACTAGCTGTAATGTCACTGAGCAAGTTACACAACCTTCTGTGTTTCAATTTCCTCATCTGGAAACTTGGAAGGTCACACCTACCTCCAGATTTTGTGTAAGGGTTTAAAATATTCATAAGATACAGAAGTAAAATTATCAAAATTAAATTTTACTCATAAGATTAAATCATTCAAATAACATTAAATTAATAAAACCATTACTTGGCAGCAATGGCTCAATAAACAAGAAATATATAGGACTCATGCCTGGAAATCTATATACCAGGGTTATAGTGGAAAAACTCATTCCAGACACATCTTTCTGCTTCCCTCTCCCTGATCAGATACTGTGCAAACCTTGGGCATATGTGAGGGGCTTCAGTGCCAACAACTATGTAAGGGAAGAATATACGAAGCCTAATGCCAGCTACCTGCCTATAGTCCCCTTAAGAGAGACAGAGGATAAAGAACATTCTCTTTACATAGCCTTTGCAGATCAGGCAGCATCTTTCACAATATTCCTAATTCCTCTTGTCATTACCAATCATGTTAAGAGATGCTTTACTGCAGCCTAGCAACCCTGAAGTATTCAAATTGAAAGATATCATCTGTGATTTGATGAGTCAGTATTACCATACATAGGTTAAATTTCTATCTTAATAATAATAATAGGATTACTATAATTATAAGAAGCACATTTGATCATTGCATCTAGTTTTTCAATATTGACTCCAGACTCCCAGTCTCTTCATATAGGAAGAGCAGAGTGACTTAGATGGATGGGTTACAGAGAGACAAGTAAACTAACATTCTGAGGGAATAAAACCTCTATCCTCCCTGCAGGGTTAAGAGTGATGGGTGAGATTATTCTTTAACCTGCCTGTGCAACTCCATCTATGCCAACTCAAAGCTCATCATTCTAGTCCAGCTCCTTTTTCTTTTTACCCACATCTTAGTAACTCCCTTTCCAACTACTCCAACTTGCAAGCTCCAAATATTTATCTTCTCTTTCTTTCAAAGGTACATTGCAAAAATCCTGCTTCTAATACTCCATGTCATTTACCTTTATCTCCCCTCTCAGCATCTAACACCCTTCATTTGTACTCAGTGCTCTAAAGTCATGGCACAAAACATTTGAACAACCACTGAGATAAGCTCTATATCCAGATGAGTGATATCATGTAAATGATATGTCCAGGTGTCGGGCATTTTTTTTCTATTTTTTTTATTGACTTTGGTAGTTGTGTATACACCTCTCAATGCTCTGACATTTTTGAGTCCGTATTCTGGTGTACCCTCAGTGTAAAAAATTTTAAAAGACAAATAAAAGAATAATAGGAAGGGCTGATGTGCTGCACAGAGCAAGAAGCAGAGTTAACTTGTTGATTTCTAGTCTTGGGTCTGCAACTTAGTTGTTACACAATCTTAGATAAATCTCTCAACCTTTCTGTGTCCCAATTTCCAGTTTTATTCATTGAAAAGTTGGGCTTGATTATCTCTGAAGACCCTCTCACTCTAAAACCCACCTCAATTTTGCTAATATATGTATATGTACATTATATTGAGGCCAATAATTTGACTCCAGTTGCTTCTACCACATTGTTTATTCTTCCATGGATGCCTCCAGAGTGTCTATATGAACAATAAGCCTACTGGCTTCATGAATTCAGCCTATAGAAGTCAACCCTTTGGCATCTTGAGCTACTCTGTAGGAAACCAGACTAAGTGGTGTTTTTAAATTTCTTGGGCTCACTAATTACATTCAAACATTATGAGTTTGACCACCCAGTCGATAAAGCCAACATTAGGATAATCAGGTACGAATCCATATCTCAACAACCAGCAAGTGTGTACTGGGGTTTCTCCTGCTGCCTGGATGGTAAAGAAATCCCCAAGGATATTTAGGCCAGGCCCTGCCAAAAAAATTAAACCCAACCTCTCACATCTGTGGGGAATCATATTTTGATTTTAAGAGTTTATCTCCAATCCCAGCAGCTACTTATAAGCTAGATGATTTCCCAAATACTTTTTCTGCCAACTCCTACCCTTTTCTCTTTTAAGAGCTGTATAATTTGGAATCAGATAACCCAGGGATGCATTCTGACTCTGCCAGTTTCTAAACTTACAGCTTTAGATAGAGTCATGTAGCTCCTTGAGCCTCCATCTCCTCCTTTTATAACATGGATCTTAAGGTCTTCCTCATATGGGCAGCACAGGATTAAGTGGAGACAGTAACTCAAGCCCTAGTACACAACATAATCACTGATACTGTCGTGGATGTTAGGGTTACAGTCACCAGCCCGGTGCATTCAGTCAAATTACTGTAAAAAACAACCTGCTAGAGAAGACTGAATCCTAAAGGAAAGAGTACCACCACTTCTGTTAGGAGTGAGACAGGTTTCTGCCAGTTCTATATGGGAAAATAAATTGAGACTATTATTAAAATTCTACAATTTAAGTGACAAATAGATTCAAGGGATTAGACCTGATAGACAGAATGCCTGCAAGAACTATGGATGGAGGTTCATAACATTGTACAGGAGGTGGTGATCAAAACGATCCCCAAGGAAAAGAAATGCAAAAAGACAAAATAATTGTCTGAGGAGGCCTTACAAATAACTGAGAAAAGAAGAGGAGTTAAAGGTAAATGAGAAAAGGAAAAATATACCCATCTGAACACAGAGTTCCAAAGAATAACACTGAGAAACTGAGAAATAAGAAAGCCCTCCTCAGTGATCAATGCAAAGAAATAGAGATAAACAATAGAATGGGAAAGGCTAGAGATCACTTCAAGAATACTATAGATACCAAGTGAACATTTCATGCAAAGATGGGCACAATAAAGGACAGAAATGGTATAGACCAAACAGAAGCAGAAGATATTCAGAAGAGGTGGCAAGAATACAGAGAAGAACTATATAAAGAAGATATCTTAATGACCCAGATAACCATGATGGTGTGATCACCATTCTAGAGCCGAACATCCTGGAGTGCAAAGTCAAGTGGGCCTTAGGAAGCATCACTATGAACAAAGCTATTGGAGATGATGGAGTTTCAGCTGAGCTATTTCAAATCCTAAAAGATGATGCTGTTAAGTGTTACACTCAATATGCCAGCAAAAATTGAAAACTCAACAGTGGCCATAGGACTGTTAAAGGTCAAATTTCATTCCAATCCCAAGGAAAGGCAAAGCCAAAGAATGTTCAAACTAGCACACAAAGTCACTTATTTCACAATCTAGTAAAGTAATGCTAAAATTCTCCAAGCTAGGCTTCAACAGTATGTGAACTAAGAAGTTTCAGATGTTCAAGCTGGATTTACAAAAGGCAGAGGAACCAGAGATTAAATTGCCAACTTATGTTGACTCATAGAAATAAAAGAAAATTTCAGGAAAACATCTACATCTGCTTCGTTGACTATGCTAAAGCCTTTGACTGTGTGGATTGCAACAACCTGTGGAAAATTCTGAAAGAGATGGGAATACTAGAACAAGTTACCTACCTCATGAGAAACCTGTATGCAGATCAAGAAACAATAGTTAGAACCATGCATGGAACAAAGGAACAGTTCAAAATTGGGAAAGGATCATGACAAGGCTGTATATGGTCACCTTGCTTATTTAACATATATGCAGAGTACATCATGCAAAATGCTGGGGTGAATAAAGCACAAGCTGTAATCAAAATTTCCAGGAGAAATATTAATAGCTTCAAATATGCAAATGATACCAGCTTCATAGCAGAAAGTGAAGAGGTAGTAAAAAGCCTCTTGATGAAGGTGAAAGAGGAGAGTGAAAAAGCTAGTTTAAAATTCAACATTCAAAAGACGAAGATAATGGCATCCGGTTCCATCACTTCATGGCAAATAGATTGGGAAACAAGGGAAACAGTGAGAGACTTTATTTTGGGGGGCTCCAAAATCACTGCAGATGTTGACTGTAGACATTAAATTAAAAGATGTTTGCTCCTGGGAAGAAAAGCTATGACAAACCTAGACAGTATAGTAAAAATCAGAGACATTACTTTGCCGAAAAATGTTTGTCTAGTCAAAGCTATGTTTTTTCCAGTAGGCATGTGTGGATGTGAGAGTTGGACTGAGGGCTGAGCACCAAAGAATTGATGCTTTTGAACTGTGGTGCTGGAGAAGACTCTTGAGAGTCCCTTGGACTTCAAGGAGATCCAACCAGTCCATCCTAAAGGAAATCATCCCTGAATATTCATTGGAAGGACTGATTCTGAAGCTGAAGGTTTAATATTGACCACCTGATGCAAAGAGCTGACTCAGTAGAAAAGATAAGATACTGGGAAAGATTGAAGGCAGGAGGAGAATGAGACGACAGAGGATGCGATGGTTGGATGGCATCACTGACTCAAAGGACATTAGTTTGAGCAAGCTCTAGGAGATGGTGAAGGACAGGGAAGTCTGAAGTGCTGCAGTCCATGGGGTCGCAGAGTAGGACACAACTGAGCAACTGAAAAACAATAAAATATTTAAATTCTAAAGTTTGCAGGGTCATTGAAAAATGGAATGCAGCATCTCCATGGTAGCTTTAAAGATGTTTAAGACAGTAGGAAGACCATAAGCTTTTGCTCATAAAGTCTTTTGAGTGGTAGCACCCTCTCTTGCTCCTCACATAACCTTGAATAGTCTTTAGCTTTTATTTATACCTAGTTTTATGATCCAAAATGTGACATGGCATGTGACATATAATAACTTCTCAAAATTCTTGTGTGTCTCCTACCCTGACTCTGCCATCCATCTGTGCTAAGAATCAACCTTTGTTCATCAAATGACAGTATTTCCCTTTTACACAGCTGGAAATCTGTTTCCTGTTATATACTCTATTTGTAGTACTGCATTTCCATGAATGCTGTGGGGAATTATTTCTGAGTATTTAGGGAGATTTCAGTCAGACTGCTTTGAGAGAGAATAGAAATAGAATAGAATAAAAATGTCACATAAGTTTTGTAACACATCAAACAAGTAACTATTTATTGAATGTTTTGTAATTTCTGAAAGTGAGATTCGCTCAAGCTTAGCTGTCCACAGTAGACATCAACCATACAAGTGCTATATCCATTAAGCCAAAAGATTGTCGATATATTTATTTTGTGAATTAGGTCTTTTAAAAAAGATGCTCTTCCTCTTTTTTTCCACAATCTGATAAGAAGTTTGATAACCTGAAGAACTTGAACAGAATCATCTCTAATATCCCAGGCAAACTCAAAGATAAAGCTATCTTGTTGTATGTATAACCAATTTATTAAAAGCAATTTATTTTAAAAGTTATTAATAAATTGTTTCTTTTTAATTATTCTATAATTCAAACATACATTATTGCAAACTGGCTATCCTCCAATATGACTGATGTTTGGAGAACAACTTTAGTATAGTTTACTTTTTAAACTATATAATATAGAAATTATGTGTGCATGCATGCTAAATCACTTTAGACTCTTTGTGACCTTGCGGACTGTAGCCCTCCAGGCTCCTCTGCCCATGGGATTCTCCAGGCAAGAATATGGAGTGGGTTGCCATGCCCTCCTTCAGGGGATCTTTCCAATCCAGGGATCAAATCCATATCTCCTGTGGCCCCTGCATTGCAGGCTGATTCTTTACTGCTGAGCCACCAGGGAAGCCAACAGAAAATACATACTATTATATTACATATATCAACCTGTTATGTGTCGTATTAGCATAGCTGCTTAAGAGCTGTTTAAGGAAGATGTAGTAAAGAAAGTAAATGGGATTTGAAGATAATATGATGGTTAATTTTATGTGTTAAGTTGTCTGAGTTATGGTGCCTGGATATTTGGCCAAACACTATTTTGGATGTTTCTGTGAGGGTAGTTTAAGTAAACTCTGGGAGTTGGTGATGGACAGGGAGGCCTGGCGTGCTGCAATTCATGGGGTCACAAAGAGTCGGACAGGAACGAGCGACTGAATTGACTGACTGGCTAAACTGTGAGAGTAGTTTTGTATGATATAAATTTTTAAGTCAGTGGGCTTCAAATAACGCAGACTTCCCCTCATAATTTGTCTGGGTCTCATTGCATCAGTTGAACATCTGAGTAGAACAAAAAGACTGGCCTCCCCAGGCAAGAAGGAATGCTGCAGTAATTGGCCTTAGGACCTGAACTACATCATCAGTTACTTCTGGGATCTCTAGCCTGCTAGGACACCCTTCAGATTTTGGACTCACCAGCCTCCATAGTCACGTGAGCCAATTCTTTAAAATAAATCTCTTTCTACATTGTATTGATTCTGTTTCTCTGAAGAACCTTAATATAATAAATAACCCCAGACCTTATGAATTCTGAACCACTGAGCATTTCCTATTCTATCAATCCATATTTGAAGAATGCATTGGTAGATAGTCAGTGTGTGATCTAATAGTTCCCAGTGGTTAAAAGTATAGGCTTTAGAGCCAGAGACATGTGGAATCAAGCTCTGGCTCCCTTGTTCTCTTTGCCTCAAGATGCGAAGAAGCCACAGAGACCAAGGAGAACAGGTATGCCTGTGGAAGTCCTCCACTCTATGCAGGCTTGGCCCCATAGCTTCCCATCCAAGAGGAAGCAAACAGCACAGATCTAAGTACCACACTGGATTTGATGATGGAGAAATTGTGAAGATTAACTAAATTCAGGTTCAGTACTTAGCACCATGTGTGCATACATGGCTGCTCAGTCATGTCCAACTCTTTACAACCCCACAACCCCATGGACTATAGCTTGCCAGGCTCCTCTGTTCACAGGATTTCCCATGCAAGAGTAGTGTACTGGGGTTCCATTTCCTCTTCCAGGGGATCTTCCTGACCCAGGGATCAAACCCAAGTCTCCTGCATCTCTTGCATTGCAGGTGGATTTGGTACCATTGAGCTATCCAGGAAGCCTGTACTTAGCACCATATCTGACACCAATTAAGGATTCAAACCAAGATGCCAAGTGTTATAAATAGGATTGTTGCTCATTTTCAAAGAATTAAAAATCCCCTTAAAAATATTGGCTGATTTTTTTTTTCCTTCTAATGCTGCAATGCCAGCAGAATGAAAGAGGAAATGAGTCCATTAATAAGAGTCCCTGGCTAATTGTGAGCTGCCACAAAACACTGTATCTGCCATATTAGAACAGCCAACTTTACAATGTGAGCATTTGCTCACATCAAGATCATTAGACTTGGAATCAGGAGACAAGACATTGAGCACTGGCCAACCACAGTTACTTCTCTCACTTACAAAATGGGCATGACATCTCTCATCTCATTTTGTAGTGAATTAAAATAAAACAAAAAGGAGAACTGTGAGGCAGTCAGAAGCAACCTGGATATCTCCTGCAGCTTCAACTTATATCCTGAATGGTCTGAACTCAGTTTCCTGGTCTACATAATACAACTTTTTCCAACATGCTGTGCATCAAAGTAGTTCACTGGGAACACTATAAATTAGCATTACAGGTAAGATGACACTGCTGCAATGTAAATTACTACAGTGCAGATGTACCATTAGATATCATATATAATGTTGTCAAGCCTCTATTTTTAAATTAAAGTGCAACACATCATTACCTTGGATACACAATATTTTTTTTAAATCAGTGTCTGGGGGAAGGGTGGGGGAATAAGGTTGTTGTCTCTAATTGTTAGAATACATAAGCAAATGGTAGAATTTCAGATGGATTGCCCATAACTTCCTTACCTCACTCTGGTCCCTGTAATAATGAAGATTGTGAGCTCCTTGAGGGCAGTGACCATTCCTGGTTTTACTCACCACACTGTCCCCAGATACTAGCACACAGCCAGGGAAATGAATAAAGATAGAGCCTTGGAAGCAGAAGAAGTCTGGAAGTATGGAGTGGAAGAATTAGAAGGCACGCTAGTTTATTCCTGGTTATCCTGGTTTCAAGTTTGCTTCATGGCCTTCAAAATGATCTGGAATATTTCCCATATCCAAGGCTTTAAAATCCAAAATGACAGGCAACTGAATCATCACAATGCAGAAGTCAATAAAAGTTCTTCATTGTGACTTTTAGAAAGTGGCACTATATTCCACTAGGCTATAGTCTCTCGACATCAGGTCCCTTCACATCAGCTAAGCACCCATTGTCAAAAGTAAGGAAGGAAAAGAATTAAAATGTTTGATCATTATATGTATTAAGTCTAACAACAAACTCATGAAGGAATTTTTCCCAATTTTTATACGTCTAAAAATCACATCTTAACACACATCTTAAAACCACATCTTAACCTTAACTTGTACATTCAGCAGTATTAAGTACAACCTCCATCCATATCTAGAACTCTTTTTGTCTTGCCCACTCAATGGGCATAACTCTATGCCCATTAAGCAACAACTTCCATTCTTCTCTGCCCCTCTTCCCCAAACCCTGGTAACCACAATTCTGGTTTCTATTTTTACTATTCTAGGTACCTCATATAAGTGGAATCCACTTACATTTGAAGTAATTACTGAAGAGCTTATTTCTATCATTTTGGTATTCATTCTATATGACTCATACTTTTTTATCCCACACTTTCATAGGAGAAATTATTTTGTCTCTATTTTACTATTAAGGAAACTGAAGCTTCAGGAAATTAACTGAACTACCCAAGTAACCAAGAGGCATATTGGGAATCTTTTGACTCAAGAGTCCTTTATTCTTGTCTCTACTTTGTGTCAGGGTGTTTTCTAAGTACTTGGAAAGTGCAGACAAACATAGGACATGGTCTCTGCTTTGCTCCAGTGGGCAGTAAGTTTATTAGGAAAGTTAGACAAATACACTGAGATGATTTTTAGAAGTGCAGGGAAGTCAAATATACTTGTTTATTTGAATAGAGCACATATCCTATGAGAATTTGATGTAGCTCCTGTATGCAGCTTGCATTCTATAGGTACCTCTTGAATGTTGCTAGTTGAATTAAGGTCATTTGAAGAAATTTGAGATCCAGTTCTGCTTTGTGGGATTGACTCTCAACAACAGATTGATTCAGCAATAGACAATAAGCACTGTAATAATGTGTACACCATTTAACCCAGAGTTTGTGTAATGAAATATCTCTGAACTAGTAAAAATATTTTTTCATCAGGATGCTCATTGCAGTATTTTGTTGTTGTTGAATCAAAGATCCAGTTGTAGTGCTATACAATTTTCACACAAATGATTTCAAATAATCCCATATTAATCTCTTTTCTCTTCTACTCCTATATTGCTTCTCCCTCCTTCCCTCTCCCCACTGGTAACCACACTGAAATATTTTTAGCAATAGTGAAAAGGTAAAGTGTAAAGTTAAAGTGTAAAGATTCAACAGTGAGTTATATATTTTTACAGTGGAATATTATGAAACCATTTCAAAGTGATATTGCAGCAGAATGGCTAATAATCTCAAAATATTCAAGTGACCAAAACTAATATATATTTACTATATATTAGTATAAAATGATATGTAATAGATATATTAAATTATTATACATGATAGTTGTATGTAATATATTAGATATATAAATTTTTATATATTTACATATTTAGACAATCCATGTGAAAATAATTTATTACATGTATAAAATGATCTCATTAAAATATAAGCATAATGGTTATGAGCATGAAGAGGTATACACCAAAATATTAGTGTTAATTATTGGTTAGCTGTGGAATTGTGACTGATTTTTATTTCCTTGTGCTGTTCTGTATCTTCCTACTCATGTATAATGCCTATGTATTATCTTAATAAGTAGAAAAAATAAATTTTGCTAAAAGATGAAAACAGTGTCAAACACAAATCTATCTCTACCACTTCATTGCAAAGAAAGCCTTGAACTGAGACAAGAAAACAAGACAAGCTCTTGTTATGTAACACTGACTAAATATACATTTACTTGAGATTGGAAAAAGAAGTAGAGTCTTTGATATGCATCATTTGGTTCAAGGAATAGATGACTTACAAAAAATAAATCCTTTTGTAAGATACAAAGTATCAGAGGAAGTGCAGCCTGGGCTTCATGAAGGAACTGAAACAAAGATGTGCAAGGGATTTCTGAAGGTAAAGTAGATATTGTCTCCAATTCTCTCTCTTTGCATAGTTTCCTCTGCCACTGTTGGCATATCTAATACCTTCTTCTCTTGCTCTGGTAAGACTTTCTAGCTGATCAGCAGACTGACTATCCGAGCCCCAAGTGACTTTCTAGTTCAGCTACTCTAGACTGTCCAGAGTTTTTGTTGATAGTTTCAGATTCAAGGACAGATAAGATGATTGACTTATTATATGTCAGTTGTATTTTGCTGTATAACAAATCTCAAAGCTTAGGTACTGAGAAGAGTCAATTGTTTTAGCTCCACAGGGTATGGAAAGCTATGGTCTGTGGAAAATTCTTCTGGTTTAAGCCAGACTAAGCCAGGCAATTGGTGGATCAGTCATAGAATGGCCTAGTCTAAAGTGGCTTCTACTGGGATGGTTCTCCTCACTCTGGTGTCATGCTCTAGCAGGCTAGCCCAGGCTTGTTTGCATGTTGGCCTCAAGTTTCTGAAAAGGAGTAAGGACACATGCAAGGTCTCTGAAAGCTTGCTCTTAGAATATTGTATCCAACAAGTGACAAGAACTTTCCAAATTCAAGGGGTGAAAGAGGAAGCTCCTCCTATCTTGATGTGAGTAGCTACAAGATCACATTGTAAGTAGTGTAATTACAGGGAGAGGAAGAATTCTAACCATTTTTGTAATTTGCCAATAATCTGCCAAGGACCCAGGCTGACACAGGTTCCATCTTGTAGTTGTAACACATTTACATATTTCCATATTGCCCCCTTGATTGATGCAGCAGGTGAAGAAAGAAACTGGAGAGTTACACATAAGCTTTTCACTGTTTCACTGGAAATTACACTTGTCATGGCCCCTCAGAGACCATGGCCAAAATCAGCCATGTGAGCTCTACCTTATAGCAAGATAGTGTAATAATAAGTCAGTGAAGTATTTAATGAACACTGCTGTCTCTGCTACAGTGAGAAATAGATAGAACTAAAATAACTAATCATTCACAGGACTTGTGTTAGGAAACTGTAGGGGCAGGTAAGGCTAATGCTATAGAGCAAATATATGAAAAACCTATCTAATGAAGTTATCAGAAGTTATGTGAATCCCTTAAAAAGTCCCTAGGGCTGAACCCAAAAAAGTCAGAGTAAATAGGTAGAAAATCCAAGCAGCTCAGCAACCAGTAGCCCAGAAGCATATCATCCAGACCCATTCAAAGTTTCCTTTAAGCTTTCAATCTGCTCCTAAAGCTAGGTTGACCCAGGAGACAAAGGCAATGCAGTTCCAGGTAGGATTTAGTGTTTTAGAATAAAGTGTTAAGAGGCACTAATGTCATAGTCAAGAAAATGAAAGTGAGCATCAAGTCAAAGAGGAAAGAAGGAAAAAAAAACTTAAGTAGTAAGGCTAGCAGCTTGCACGGGCTGAAGCAAAAGAGAATAAGAATCTGTGAAATTAGAAACTTGTATGAAACTTTTTAGCTCAACATTGAAGCCATGAGTTGCAAGGACAGATCAAAGTTCTGACTCTATACAGGGTAAGAGAAGGACCTAAAGCAAGACACTCCAGACTGGATGCTTGAGTCTTCAGACCTAAGCCTCAGTCTCCCCCTAGAGTTTGTTCCTGTTCACTCATTTTATCTTCCTCGCTTCTCTCTTGGTAACATCTCATCCTTACTAATTGCTTTCTTCAATTTTTCATACCTGAGATTTTAACTTTTGCAGCATCTTTACATTCCAAATATTTATGGTAAGAAGCCAAGTTAATTCTTTATAAGGTGCAGTGCCCAAAATATTAGTCACAATTGATGAAGTCTCCTTTGAATTTCTACCTCAGATTCCTAATTGACAATGTGGCTTGTGCCCCACAGAAAGTACCATAGAGGCCATGTAAGACAGGAATGCCCTCTAGGAAACCTGTCACTTCCTACTCCATATGTGGACTTAGCTTAATGTCTTACTATCAAAAAGAAACAAAAGGGATTGGTCTGATCACCATGCTGGGTTGAGTGAGAAACTGAGAAATGGAAGAAGAGCCTTTTTTGACCTATTGTACATTGTCTTGCAGGTCAGTGGAACCATGTACAACACTGGAAGACATGTGTCCTTGCGTCTGGACAAGGAACACTTGGTCAACATATCAGGAGGGCCAATGACATACAGCCATCGGCTGGAGGAGATCCGGCTACACTTTGGGAGTGAGGATAGCCAAGGGTCAGAGCACCTCCTCAATGGACAAGCCTTCTCTGGGGAGGTATGTGGGGTTATTGAAGTAGTATGAGTAAGTGCCAATTAATAAAATTTGATGCTGATTTATATCCAAGGTGGAATGACAGATTGAAAGACTGCTCTTGAATCTATGAAATAAGAATATCTGTGCCTCCTTTCTCCATCTGTCTTTTGCAAGTTGATACAGATGCTTATAATGAGCTTCCAGTGTTCTCCAGGGAAGACCACAGTGATACTTGAAAGTTCCTCCCGAGACACGGGTAAAGCTCCTTTGTGACTAATGCCCTAAGATATTACCAGAACATTATTTCAATCCTAAACCCTCACCTTCTATGTATGTCTTCATTAACGTTCACCCTATCTGGGCAATCAGTCTTCTATATGTCACATATGTTCACATAAATTCCATAATTCTCCCTTCTGGTAGAATGGGTCTTCTTTGCACAAAACTATAACTTATAGCAAAGTAAGTGTCAGGGAGCTAAATAGTCTGAGATTCCATAGAATGGAAAAAGTCACTGTGTGCCACCATTAATGGTGAGTATCATCATGTTCATTAACCCAGAAAGAATTCACATCACATCAGTGAGCCAATTACTCCTTCAGGTATAGACAAGAGCTACAATTTAAATGAATATCATATGTGTTATGACACTTGACAAGCAGGATGTAGTTAACTTGACCTGTTTTGCCCCCCCTTACACTTGAGGGTGGTTATCATTAGAGGTCAGGCATCCTTATATGCTAAGTACCCTGTAACTAGGTTTCTGTTTAAGAGTTCTCAATAACTGATGTCAAGAGGGTATTGAAATAACAAAACTGTGTATCTCACTATTGATTTGGTCTTGACTAACATTGATTAATATTTTTAATCAAGATCATGTTTAAACTTAGCATTATTTTTAGTATAGTAAGTTCATATACTGAGAAAGAGATCCACAAGCTTAATAAGGACAGTGGCCAGATTTTCATGATTATTCAAAATATATCAACTGAGGACCTAACTAGGTACTGTGCTAGTTACTAGGGACATTGACATTAAAAATAAATTAAAATAAAGACAGAGCTCCTACCACAGAGGAGCTCAAAGAAATACTATCTTCAAATTAGTAAAGTGTAATGCCATGCTGTAGGATTTTCCAGATGGTGCAGTGGTAAAGAATTTGTTTGCTAGTGCAGGAGACATGGGTTCAATCCCTAGATTGGGAAGATCCCTTGGAGTAGGAAGCAGCAGCCCACTTCAGTATTCTTGCCTGGAAAATTACATGAACAGAGGAACCTGGTGGGCTATATAGCCCATAAGGTCACAGGAGTTGGACACAACTGCATGATTGAGCATGCCTACACTGTCTGCTGTAATGGAGATGTAACAAGGCCCTGCCTAACTTTAAGGAAGAAATGACAAATTTTTATTGAAGGATTCAGAGTAAGCTTCATTGTGGAGGTGCCCTTTGAACTGGGCTGAGAATAGAAGCAATATAAAACAATTTTAAGTTTGGGAGTGAAAAGGTACACACTAATTGTGTGACCTTTATGTGGTTACTTGATCCTTCTAAAGCTGAGTTTAGACATCTCTCTAAGATGTTTTGAAAATTAAGTGGGATTAAAGATGTAAGGAGCACCAAAAGTACTCAATAGTTGATAGACAGTAAAGATAAAGCAGGAAATGAGGGACAGCAAAGACCTTATGTTGTGTCAAGGCACTGTGCATGGGGGAAGCTACACATGGATTTCATCTGTGATCTATTACTAAGGGCTGCCTAGAGGACCAGGCTGAGCAGAACTATGACTCTCCTTCCTATATCTGTAGGAAACAATTCTAGGAGTGATTTGGGTTGTCTTCCAAAGGGACATGGGCTTTACTGCACCTTCTAATGCCAAAATCCTACCTAACCTATGATTTCCTTAGAGGAATTGTTTTTCAATTGGATTCTGCTGAGGGTTAGCCTCAGTGAAGTAACTATATTCCATCCTGTATGTTAACATTTTATTTTTATTTTGAGCTATTTTCAGAGCCTCCTTTGGTTTCTATTTGGGGCTATCCTCTGAGAGGGCCCAAGTAGACACCTCAGCAACAAAGCATGTGTTTATTTTGTTGATGGTGAATTAGCACATTGCCATCTGCACCATTTACCATTACAGATCATGTTAAGTCAATTAATGTCAGGCATTTTCCCTGTCACATTGGAACAGTCATTTATCTGAAGAGCTGTTGACTAATTGCAGTCTTGTCTAGAGAGGTTATTGTAATTGATGGCAATCATTTGCTTTGTTTTATAAAACTGCATCGATGTATGACACACTCAGCAACTGTGTTTTTATAAAAATTATTCATGTCCTACACAATAAGTCCTGGATGCTTTGTTGGGGGTTGGTGATAAATGAGCATATTCAGATATTCAAATATCTAGATTTTTTAAGATAGGAAACTTAACCATTTTTAATAAGTAAGAACTTTAGCTTGCTAATCAATTCTTAGTGGTTAAATTAATGTCCAGTATATAGTAAGGTATTAATGAAAGGTAAAAATACATTAACCAGAAAAAAGATAATATTTGAAAATAATCATTCCTATGGATTAAGTTGCAGTAGTGAGGCTAAATAAGAAGAATCATTATATTTTTGGGGAACTAGAAGTAATCATTTTGAAAACCTTCCATAAGTTCTTCATTTCAAAGGGTTAAGGGGGTACACTGAGAATTGCACCAGCCACTTCATGGGATTCCTGTGGCCAGTTCCTGGCCAGATCCAGTTTCTTGAATCTTGATTCTGTTCAAACATATTTGAAGATGGAAAAAGTCTGTAACTGTTGCTATGTAGATAAGATCTGTTTAATTAAAAAGAGAAATAAAAGTCCCATGTAAAATATGTATTTTTGTTATTTTGAATCAGAGAAACAAGTATCTCAGAACAAACAAGTGAGACTAAACAACAGATAATGCAGGCCTTGTCCTTTTAAAATCAGTTATTCGCATCTTTGAGAGATTCATTTCATTAAAGTAACACAAATTTGTAAGAATAAGCAACTAAAACCAAATTTTCCTGAAGTGTGCAAGGGTATGAAAGTGCTGAAGTGCACATGCCTGAGCACCAGAGCCTGGTGAGGTACTGAATATTTTTTGGTGGAGGTACTAGAGAAATCTAACTAGCACTCTAGGGAGCCTGGGACTTCCTGATTGGGGTGATCCATTAGCACGATTGAAGATTTGAGGGGGAATGAAAATTGGAATATTTAAAAATAACAGATATGCAAGTAATAAACATGAAAGAGCTACTTGAGTGCCATGGTAAAGCTCTTCCCTCTACTCTGATTACTAGCTGTCTCCCTCCCCCTATATCCAGCACAGCCCATCTGTTTGTTTTCCAAGCCCTCTTCCCTCCTCCCAGCCTATACAGTGTTGTCTCCTTTTGACTTCTAAAAAATCCTGTATTCATCTATATTATAAAAGTCCACAAACTGTAGACCATGGGACAAGTATAGCCGAGGAGCTAAGGATGGTTTACACTTTTAAAGGATGGCTTTTTTGAAAAAGAATAATATGCAACAGAGATCATGTGTGGCTTCCAAAGCCAAAATATTTACTACCTGACCATTTAGAGAAAAAATTTGTTGATTCTAATTTTATTAAACTACCCATCACTATACATTTTATAGCTGTTTATTCTCATTTCTGGAAACATAGTTCTTTGTTAATAGTAATTTAATCTTAATCATCACTGTATTCCCAGAACCTTAAACTCTCACATGACAGCAGAGTCAATAAATGTTTGCTGAATTAAGGAATAAATAATTTTGGTAATTCCCTCAAGGACAGATTTTTTTGTTGTTGTTGCTATTCATCTTTGTATGACATGCACCTAGCACAGTTCCTAAAATAATTGCTGTTTGTGAAATGAATCGTTCAGTCACTGAATCAGTAACTCCCAGGTTGCGCTAGTGGTAAATAACCTGCCTGCCAATGCAGGTAGACCTTAAGAGATGCAGGTTTGATCCCTGAGAAGGGAAGATCCCTGGAGGAGGACATTGCAACCCATTCCAGTATTCTTGCCTGGAGAATCGCATGGACAGAGGAGCCTGTCAGGCTGTAGACTATAAGGTTGCACAGAATTGGACATGACTGAAGCTACTGAACTTGCATTTTAGGATTTGAAACATTTTTCTATTTTTTTTAAATTTTTAATTGGAGGACAATTATTTGCAATGTTGTATTGGCTTCTGCCAAACAACAGTGTGAATCAGCCACAAGTATACATATGGCCCCACCCTCTTGAACCTTCCACCCACCTTCTCACTCCATCCCACCCCTCTAAGTGTTAGAGAATGCTGGGTGGAGCTCCTTGTGTTATGAGGCACTACCTCTATTTTACACATGGTAATATATATGTGTCAATGCTGATCTCTCAATCCATCCAATCCGAGTCTCCCCTGGCTCAGTCCACAAGTCTGTTCTCTTTGCCTGCATCTCTATTCCTGCACTGTGACTAGGTTAATCAGTACCATTTTTCAAAATTCCATATACATGCATTAATATATGATATTTATTTTTCTCTTTCTGACATACTTCATTCACATACTTCATTTACTTCATATAACAGCCTCTAGGTTCATCCACCTCAGTTCAACTGACTCAAATCCATTATTTTTATGGCTAAGTAACATTCTATTATATATATGTAACATAACTTCTTTATCCATTTATCTGTCGATGGATGTCTACATTGCTTCCATGTCCTGGCTATTGTCAATAGTTCTGCGATGAACATTGGAGTACATGTATCTTTTTCAATTATGGTTTTCTTGGAGTATATGCCTAATGTGGTGCAGGGTCATATGGTAGTTTTATTCTTAGCTTTTTGAGAAATCTCCTTACTGTTAGCCATAGTGCCTCTATCAATTTACATTCTCAACAATAGTGCAAAGGGATTTCTTTTCTTCTATTTTGTAGATTTTTTGATGATGGACATTCTGACAAGTGGGAGGTAATACCTCATTGTAGTTTTGGTTTGCATTTCTCTAATAATGAGAAATGTTGGAATCTTTTGATCTATTTGTTGGCCATTACAGATACCTTCTTTGGAGAAATGTCTGTTTAGGTCTTCTGCCCATTATTTATTTATTTATCTATTTATGAGAAGCATGAGCTGCTTCTATATTTTGGAGATTAATCCCGTTTCAATTACTTTGTTATTCTCTCTCAGTTTTCAGGTTGTCTTTTCACCTTGATTATAGTTTTCTTTGCTGTGCAAAAGTTTTTAAGTTTAATTAGGTCTCATTTGTTTATTTTCATTTTTATTTCCATTACTCTAGGAGGTGGGTCACAGAGGATCTTGCTGCAATTTATGTCAAAGCCTATGTTTTCCTCTAAGAGTTTTATAGTTTCTGTTCTTACATCTAGGTCTTTAATCCACTTTAAGTTTACTTTTGTGTATGATGTTAAGAAGTTTACTCATTTCATTTTTTTACATGTAACTGTCCAGTTTTCCTACCACCACTTATTGAAGAGACTGTCTTCTCCATTGTATATTTTGCATCTTTTGTCAAAGTTGCCCATGGGTGCTTGGGTTTATCTCAGGGCTTTCTGTCTTGCTCCATTGGTCTATATTTCTGTATTTGTGCCAGTACCATACTGTCTTGATGCCTGTAGCTTTTTACTATAATCTGAAGTCAGGAGAGTTGGCTCCTCCAGCACCATTTTTCTTTCTCAAGATTGCTTTGGGTATTCGGGGTCTTTTATGTTTCCATCTAAATTGTAAAAAAAAAAAAAAAAAAAAAAAAAAATTGTTCTAGTTCTGTGAAAAATGTTATTTGTGATTTGATGGGGGTTGCATCAAGTCTATAGATTACTTTGGGTGGTATAGTCATTTTCACAATATTTATACTTCCAATCAAAGAACAGGATACATCTCTCCATTTGTTTGTATTTTCTTTGATTTCTTTTATGAGTGTCTTGTAGTTTTCTGTATACAGGTCTTTTGTCTCCTTAGGTAGGCTTATTCCTAGGTATTTTATTATTTTTGTTGCAATGGTGTGGTTGGGATAGATTCCTTAACTTATCTTTCTGATTTTTCATTGTTAATCATATAGAAATTAAGGGATTTCTGTGTATGGATTTTGACTCTTGAAATTGAACTAAATTCATTGATTATTTGTAGTAATTTTCTTAAAATACCTTCAGAGGTTTTTATGTATAGTATCATGTCATCTGGAAACAGTGAAAGTTTTGCTTCTTCTTTCCCAATCTGGATTATTTTTATTTCTTTTTCTTCTCTGATTGCCATAGCTAAGACTTCTTACACTACGTTCAATAATAGTAGTGAGAATGGGCACCTTTGTCTTGTTCCTGAAATTACATGAAATACTTTTGGTTTTTCATCATTGACAATAATGTTTAATGTGGGCTTATCATATATAGCCTTTATTATGTTGAGGTAGGTTCCTTCTATACCAATTTTCTGAAGAATTTTTATCATAAATTGGTGCTGAATTTTTTCGAAAGCTTTTCCGGTATCTATTGAGATTATCATGTGAATATTTTATCTTTCAATTTGTTAATACAGTGTATCAAATTGATTTATTTGCATGTATTAAAGAATATTTGTACCTCTGGGATAAACCCCACTTAATCATGGTGTTTGATCCTTATAATATGTCATTGTATTCTGTTTGCTAGAATTTTGCATCTAAATTCATCATTTTGGGCTGTAATTATTTTGTGTGTGCGTGTATGTGATGTCTTTGTCTGGTTTTGGTATCAGGGTGGTGGTGAACTCATAGAATGTGTTTGAAAGTATTCTTCCCTCTGCAGTTTTTTGGATGAGTTTGATAAAAATAAGCATTATCTCTTCTCTAAATGTTTAATAGAATTCACCTGTGAAATCATCTGTCCCTAGGCTTTTGTTTTGGGGGAGATTTTTTATCATTATTTCAATTTCAGTGCTTGTGATTTGTCTGTTCTTAATTTCTATTTCTTTCTGGTTCAGGCTTGGAAGATTGAAATTTTCTAAGAATGTGTCCATTCTTTCTAGGTTATCCATCTTATTGGCATTTAGTTGCTCATACTAGTCACACTTATGATCCTTTTTTTCTGTGTTGTCTTTTATAACTTCTCCTTTTTCATTTCTAATTATGTTGATTTTAACCTTCTCCTTTTTTATTCCTTGATGAGTCTGGCTAATATTTTGTTAAGCGTCTCAAGAAACCAACTTTTAATTTTATTAATCTTGTTGTTGTATCCATTTCTTTTTTCATTTATTTCTGTTGTGATCTTTATGATTTCTTTTCTTCGATTAACTTGGGGATTTTGTGTTCTCCTTTTTCCAGTTGATTTATGTATAAGGTAAAGTTGTCTCTTTGATGTTTTTCTTATTTCTTGAGGTAAGACTGTATTGCTATAAACTTCCCTCTTAGAACTGTTTTGGCTTCATCCCATAGGTTTTGAGTCATAGTGTTTTTGTGGTCATTTATTTCCAAATAGTTTTTCTATTTTTTGGTTATTCAGAAGTGTATTATTTAGCATCCATGCATTTGTATATGTGTGTGTGTGTTTTTTTTCCTCCTCTAGTTGATAACGAATCTTACAGTGTTTTGGTCAGAAAAGGTGCTTGATATATTTTCATTTTTAAAAAACTTACCAAGGCTTGATTTGTGCCCCCAGATATGATCTATCTGGGAGACTGCTTCATGTGTACTTGAGAAGAAAGTATATTCCACAATTGGATGGACTGTCCCAAATAAATCAATTAGGTGCATTTAGTCTAGTGTCATTTAAGGTTTCTTTTTCCTTATTATTTTCTGTCTGGATGATCTGTCCATTGGTGTAAATGGGATGTTTAATCCCCTACTATTACTGTGTTACTGTTGATTTCCCATTTTATGGCTGTTAGTTTTTGCCTTATGTATTGAGGTGTTTCTTTGTTATGTGCATAAATATTTACAATTGTTATGTCTTCTTCTGGGATCGATCCCTTGGTCATTGTGTAGTGTCCTTCCTTATCTCATATAATACTCTTAATTTTAAGGTCAGTTTTGTCTAATATGAGAATTGCTACTCCAGCTTTCTATTGATTTCCATTTGCATGAAATATCTTTTTCATTCTTTCACTTTCAGTCTGCATATGTCTCTAGGTCTGAAGTGGATCTCTTGTACACAGCATATAAAGGGTCTTGTTTTTTTTTATCCATGCAGTCATCTGTATCTTTTAGGTGGAGCATTTAATCCATTTATGTTTAAAGTAAGTATTGAATATATGTTCCCAATGCCATTTTCTTAATTGTTTTGGATTTTTTTTTTTTTGTAGATCTTTTCTTTCTCTTGTGCTTTCTCCCTATATGTCATTTTAGCATTTGTTGTAAAGCTGAATTGGTGGTGCTGAATTCTCTTAACTTTTGCTTGTCTGTAAAGTTTCTGATTTCTTCATCAATTTAAATGAGATCCTTGATGGGTACAGTAACCTTGTTTGCAAATTTCCCCCTTTCATTATTTTAAATATATATTGCCATTTCCTTTTGATCTGCAGAGTTCCTGGTGAAAGCCAGCTGTTAACCTTGTGAGGTGTCCCTTGTATATTACTTGTTGGTTTTCTCTTGCTGTTTTTAATATTTTTTCTTCATGTTTAATTTTTATTAGTTTGATTAATATGTGTCTTGGTGTGTTTCTCCTTGAGTTATCCAGTTTATCTTGCATTGGACTTTCTGTGCTTCTTGCACTTGATTATTTTATTTTCCCATGTTATGGAAGTTTTCAACTATAATCTTTTCAAACATTTTCTCAGACTCTTTCTTTTCCTCTACTTATTCTGGGAACCTCTGTAATTTGAACGTTGATATGTTTATTATTGTCCCAGAGATTTCTGAGACTGTCTTCATTTCTTTTCATTCTTTTTTTTTTAATCCTGTTCCTCAGCAGTTATTTCTACCTTTCTATCTTCTTTGTCATGTATCCATTTTTCTGCCTCAGTTATTCTGCTATGGATTCATTCTAGTATGTTTTTAATATCAGTTATCATGCTATTAATCACTGTTTGATTATTCTTTATTTCTTCTAGATCCTTTTAAAATAGATTCTTGCATTTTCCAGATTCTATTATTGAGATTTTTGGATCTTTTCTTTCATTACTCTAAATTCTTTTTCATGTAATTTGCCTATTTCCTCTTAATTTATTTTGTATTATTGGTTTTTACCTTGTTCCTTTATCTGCACAATATTTCTTTGCCTTTTTATTTTGTGTAATTTACTGTGTTTGATGTGTCCTTTCCCCAAGCTATAGGTATGTATTTCCTCTTGCTTTTGGTCTCTGCCTCCAGAAGGTGAAATTGGTCTGGTGGCTTTTGTAGGCTTCATGTTGGGAGGAACTCATGCCTGTATTCTGGTGGAGGAAGTGAGTTTTTCTCAGCTGATGAGCAGAGCCATATGATGTGGCTTGTTTTGGGGCATCTCTGTGAGGCATGTCTATTGATGATTTGGTTTATATTCTTATCTTCTTGTTGTTTGGGTAAAATTTTCTGCACTTTTTGCCACAGGCAGTTGGATGGTGCTGGGTCTTGGATATAAGTGTAGGCCTTCATTGGAGTTCTCACTGATTAATATTCTCTGGGGTCAAGAGATCTCTGGTAGTCTATTGCCCTGCACTCACTGTTCCTACCCCAGAGGCTCAGGCCCTACTTCTGGATGGAGAACCAAGACCATGCAAGCTGTTTGTTATGACAATAAAGGGGATTAAAACACAAACAAAAAGCAAACAAGCAACCAAAAAAGAAACAAAAAGTGGACCCCAGACAAATGGTAAAAGTAAAATCAGACAAATTAAAACAAAAACAAAGGAACAAATACACACACGTACATACACATGAACCAAAACAGACCAAAGGAAAGTACAAGAGAGTTACCCAGCAAGCAAAGGAAACCAGAAATGATATCAGCCAATTAAAAACAAAACTAATTAAAGCACAAAACTGAAAACAAGACCAAAATAAAGTGCCATATGAAGAATAAAGTAAAGCAAACAAAACAAACATGTTAAAAAGAAAAAGAATAACAAGAGAGAAAGCAGTATTAAATAGAAGTACATAAAAAAATCTACCTATATATTAAAGAAAAACCATAAGAAAATAGCAACAACAAGACAAAACATGGAACCATAGAAAGCCAAAGGAGAAACACTGCTGAAAGAAACCAAAGAGGACACTAATAAATGGAAAAATATACCATGTTCATGGATTGGAAGAATTAATATAGTGAAAATGAGTATACTAAACAAAGCAATCTAAAGATTCAGTGCAATCCTTATCAAGCTACCACCAGTATTTTTCACAGAGCTAGAACAAATAATGTCACAATTTGTATGGAAAAAAAAAAATCTCAAATAGCCAAACCAATCTTGAGAAAGGAGAATGGAACTGGAGAAATCAACCTGCCTGACTTCAGGCTCCATTACAAAGCCACAGTCATCAAGACAGTATGGTACTGGCGCAAAGACAGAAATATAGATCAATGGAATAAAATAGAAAGCCCAGAGATAAATCCACACACCTATGGACACCTTATCTTCAACAAAGGAGGCAAGAATATACAGTGGATTAAAGACAATCTCTTTAACAAGTGATGCTGGGAAAACTGGTCAACCACTTGTAAAAGAATGAAACTAGAACACTTTCTAACACCATACACAAAAATAAACTCAAAATGGATTAAAGATCTAAACATAAGACCAGAAACTATAAAACTCCTAGAGGAGAACATAGGCAAAACATTCTCCGACATACATCACAGCAGGATCCTCTATGACCCAACTCCCAGAATACTGGAAATAAAAGCAAAAATAAACAAAAGGGATCAAATTAAAATTAAAAGCTTCTTCACAACAAAGAAAACTATAAGCAAGGTAAAAAGACAGCCTTCAGACTGGGAGAAAATAATAGCAAATGAAGCAACTGACAAATAACTAATCTCAAAAATATACAAGCAGCACATGAAGCTCAATTCCAGAAAAATAAACGACCCAATCAAAAAATGGGCCAAAGAACTAAATAGACATTTCTCCAAAGAAGACATACAGAAGGCTAACAAACACATGAAAAGATGCTCAACATCACTCATTATCAGAGAAATGCAAATCAAGATCACAATGAGGTACCATTTCACACCAGTCAGAATGGCTGCAATCCAAAAGTCTACAAGCAATAAGTGCTGGAGAGGGTGTGGAGAAAAGGGAACCCTCTTACATTGTTGGTGGGAATGCAAACTAGTACAACCACTATTGAGAACAATGTGGAGATTCCTTAAAAAATTGGAAATAGAACTACCTTATGACCCAGCCATCCCATTGCTGGGCATACACACCGAGGAAACCAGAATTGAAAGAGACGCGTGTACCCCAGTGTTCATCACAGCACTGTTTATAATAGGCAAGACATGGAAGCAGCCTAGATGTCTATCAGCAGATGAATGGATAAGAAAGCTGTGGTACATATACACAATGGAGTATTACTGAGCCATTAAAACGAATACATTTAAATCAGTTCTAATGAGGTGGATGAAACTGGAGCCGATTATGCAGAGTGAAGTAAGCCAGAAAGAAAAACACCAATACAGTACACTAACGCATATACATGGAATTTAGAAAGATTCTAATGATAACCCTGTATGTGAGATAGCAAGAGACACATATGTATAGAACAGAATTTTGGACTCTCTGAGAGAGGGAGAGGGTGGGATAATTAGGGAGAATGGCATTGAAACATGTATAATATCATGTAAGAAATGAATCATTAGTCTAGGTTTGATGCAGGATACAGGATGCTTGGGGCTGGTGCAGTGGGATGACCCAGAGAGATGGTATGGGGAGGAAGGTGGGAGGGGGGTTCAGGATTGGGAACTCATGTACACCCGTGGTGGATTCATGTTGGTGTATGGCAAAACCAATACAATATTATAAAGTAAAATAAAGTAAAAAAAAAAAAAAAAAAAGAAAGAAAGAAAGAAAAAGAAAGCCAAAGGAGAAGAGTACGTTTTAAAAAATTAAAAGTATGATTTTAAAAATGTTCCCAAAAGGCTGAATAGAGATTTAATAGTAATAAAAATAACAAACACAGCAATAGAGGGAAAAGAAGAGAAGAAAATCCAGATCCAATTACAGAATGAATCAAACTATAATAATAATAAATATTTTTCTTTGATTTCAACTGTCAGCATCCTTTCTGCCTCTGTATAATAATGATATTATTATTATAGTTTGATATATACTGGGGAGGGCTGGTCTCTGGACCTGCTGGGGAGGGCTGGTCTCTGGACCTACTGTGGAGACAGCTCAGACTAATCTGGCCCTACTCCTGTATGTTCTTGCCTCCAATGTCCCTAGCTGCCAGAACTAGAGCATTTTCTTTTGTGGGAGCATTCATTGTCCTTTTATATATTCCATAGAGTCAGAGTCTACCTAGTTGATCATGTGGACTTAATCTGTAGTGTGTTGAGGTGGTGGAAAGTTTTTCAGTCTTCTTCCTTAGTCACTCCACCTCCAGATCTCAACTGTCATTTTATATTCATTTCTGTATGTAGGTGATCCACAGGAGTTTTCTCCTGAGGCTTGTCTTGAGGACTTGGGTCTGCCCCAGTGAGGATTTGGTGTGGAGGTGACGCAGCTGCTTGGATTGCATGGATCCCAGTGGCTCCACATGCACAGGGAAGTCAGTGGTCACAGGTGCAGAAAATACGGCACTACCAGAATTATTTTCTAGCCTCTGGCAGCTGACATTCAAAGGGCCTTTCTAGCTGGTCTTTTTCTACTGCTTAGCACAGGAGGCACTCAAAGGGCAGCCCTGGCTAGGGTCCTTCTCTATTGCCCAATGTGACAGGTTCTCTGTTGGTCAGCTGCCAGGGCCAATGTGTGGGGAGAGAGAGGATTCAGTGATGGCTGCATCACCTGCACCTGACTCAGCGGTAGTGCCCTGCCCCGTGGCTGCCTGGCTTTCCTCGAGGGCACTTCCCACCACATATGTTCTCCCTCCTGTCCCCTCAGGCTGTCTCCCCACGGCCAACAGCACTCTGCGCCCTGGTACTGCTCCCCAGTCCCACTCTTAGCTCCTAGATTTGAATCCCCGTCTGGAATATGTAGGGCCACAGCATAGTTTCTACATGTTTCTCATTCCATTCAGATGGTCACAGATCAGTTACTTCACTCTCTTGACAGTCTTAAATGCTTCCCCTCTATCCCAACCATTTGGTACTTCAAAGTAATCACTAAGACAGGCTCTGAAAAAGAGGTATGTTTTGAGAAATTCAAAGTGTATTTAAAGGGCACTAACCTAATCCTATTCTAAATGTGATAAAGAACAGGAAGGGATTGAACAAATGTGTCATCTTGGAGGAATTTTGTATCCATTGGAAAGACAAGGTACAGACATGAATCAATTATTGTGCAGTGCAACCCAGTACTTATTTAGTCACATCCGTAGGTGACTACAGATTCTCACTCTAACATCTAGTCATTATTTATATGCATTGTGATTTATTTTCATTTATTCTCTTAGTTAACAAATAATGATTGAGAGCCTACCATGTGCTACCATAAATAAAATAGGTAAAAATATTGCCTATAAGGTGACTAAGCCTGGGTGTTGTTGTTTAGTCACTAACTAATGTCCAACTGTTTTTTAACCCCATGCACCTGCCTTTAAGGACTATTTAATCTACTAGAAAATCCCATTTTCCCACAGCCTGTTAAATCCCTTCAGCCATAGAGTAGGTTGTACTTTATAATATTTTCCCATACATGTGACAGGAACTTAGTAGATTGAATGAGTAAATGAATGTCATTTAAAAGATTTTTGGTGTACAGTCACTATGTTGTGTCCAACTTTTGTGACCCCATGCCAGGTTTCCCTGTATTTCACTATCTCCTGGAGTTTTCTCAAACTTGTCCATTGAATCAGAGATACCATCCAACTATATCATCTTCTGTCTCCCTCTTCTCCTCTTGCCCTTAATCTTTCCCTGCATCAGGGTCTTTTCCAGTGAGTCAGCTCTTTGATTAGGTGGCCAAAGTATTAGAGCTTCAGCTCCAGCATCAGTGCTTCCAATGAATATTCAGAGTTGATTGCCTTTAGGATCAACTGATTTGATATCCTTGCAGTCCAAGGAACTCTCAAGAGTCTTCTCCAGCACCACAGTTTGAAACTATCAATTCCTCAATTCTCAGCCTTCTTTCCTGCCCAGTTGTGGCTCAGTGGTAAAGAATATGCTAGCAATGCAGGAGACCTGGGTTCAGCCCCTGAGTTGAGAAGATCTCCTGGAGAAAGGAATGGCAACCCACTCCAGTATTCTTTCCTGGAGAATCCCATGTACAGAGGACCCTGACAGGCTACAGTCCATGGAGTCACAAAGAGTCAGACATGACTGATCGACTAACACTATCACTTCACTTTCAGGTTTCTTTATGGTCCTCTTGTAACATCCGTACGGGACTATTGGAAAAAAAAAAAAATCATAGCTTTGACTGTATGGACCTTTGTCACCAAAATGATGTCTCTGCTTTTTAATACTCTGTCTAGGTTTGTCATAGCTTTTCTTCCAAAGAGCAAGCATCTTTTAATTTCATGGCTGCAAGTCACTATCCACAGTGATTTTGGAGCCCAAGAAAATAAAACCTGTTATTATTTCCACTTTTTCCTCTTCTATTTACCATGAATTGATGGGACATAATGCCATGACCTTAGTTTTCTGACTGTTGACTTTTAAGCCAGTTTTTTCACTCTTCTCTTTCACCTTCATCAAGAGGCTCTTAACTTCCTCTTCACTTTCTGACATTACAGTGTTATCTCATCTGTGTATGTGAAGTTGCTAGTATTTCTCCTAGCAGTCTTGATTCCAGCTTGTGATTCATCCAGCCAGGATTTCACATGAGGTACTCTGTATAGAAGTTAAATAGTAGAGTGACAATATACAGCCTTGATGTACTCCTTTCTCAGTTTTGATTTAATTTGTCATTCCATCTCCAGTTCTAACTTATGCTTCTTGTCCTGCATACAGGCTTCTCAGGAGACAGATTAGGTCTTCTGGTATTCCCACCTCTTTAAGAATTTTCAGTTTGTTGTCATCCAAGATTGTAATTTTCAGAAGGTATAAATTATGCCTGTTATGTCATAAAATAAATTATGTGTCTTAAACGCAAACTTAATAAAATCAATGGCATTATTAATAGAAGTTCTTGGTGTTTATATCAAATTATTTACAAATATAAGGTAAATGAATTTTTGATATACTTATAAGAAGCAATGGAAAATTGATAGCTGGTATGCTAGAAAAATTTGTTTATATTCTTCATTTTAGCCTTGGAATTACTGGTAAGATCAGACAAGGGAACTTGCCTTTGCCAGTGTTAGATGCCAAAGCTCTGGATTCCAGGAACCATTCCTACCCAGCAATCAAACTGGCCTTTAAGAAGCAAAGCAAACAGACAGAAGCCCAGTGGTAAAGCTAATTATGATGATATCAGCAAGCAGGTGATGATGCTGATGCAAGTATAGGCACTTTTCCCTTTGAACATTTTTATAATTACTTCAGGGAATGGACAGCCCAATCCAGTTAGCAGCTTCTTGGATTACAGTTTCAGATGGACACTTTGTGGCTGCCTAAAAGAGAAGACATTGCATTTGAAGACAAATTGCTGAGATCAACTCATTATCCCATTGATTCTATCCTAACCTGCAGCATAATTTAACCTGGTCCTGCCAGGATGGCATTATGACAGCCACCATCTTCCTGTACTTGATTCTTATCTTTTCTCTTTATGATGATCTCAAAAGAATCATACATGACTGAATGACTAAACAACAAACAACAACTGCTTTTAACACTTCCATGAACCATCTACTGGCAAGCACTTAAGTTGACACCATTGAAATAAGTAGTGTTATTTTGTTCAGTAGCTCACTCATGTCTAGCTATTTGTGACCCCATGGACTGCAGCATGCAAGGCTTCCCTCTCCTTTACCATCTCCTGGAGTTTGCTCAAACTCATGTGCAATGAGTCGGTGATGCCACCAAATCATCTCATCCTGTCATCCCCTTCTCCTCCTGCCTTCAATCTTTCCCAGCATCAGTATATTTTTCAATGAGTCAGCTCTTCACATCAAGTGGCCAAGTATTGGAATTTCAGCTTCAGCATCAGACCTTCTAATGAATATTGAGGACTGATTTCCTTAGGATTGACTGGTTTGATCTCATTGCAGTCCAAGGGACTCTCAAGAATCTCCAGCACCACAGATCAAAAGCATCAATGCCTTGGTGCTCAACCTTCTTCACTGTCCAGCTCTCATTTCATACATGACTACTGGGAAAACCATAACTTTGACTATAGAGACCTTGGTAGGTAAAGTGATGTCTCTGTTTTTTTTTTTTTTTTTTAAATACTCTGTCTAGGTTGATCATAGCTTTTCTTCCAAGGAGCAAACTTCTTTTAATTTCATGGCTGCAGTCGTTGTCCACAGTGACTTTGAAGCCCAAGAATATAAAGTCTGTCATTGTCTCCACTGTTTCCCCATCTATTTGCCTTGAAGTGAGGGGACCGGATCCCATGATCTTCATTTCTGAATGTAGAGTTTTAAGGCAGCTTTTTCAATATCCTCTTTCACCTTCTCCAAGAGGCTCTTTAGTTCCTCTTTGCTTTTGGCCATAAGAGTGGCATCATCTGCATATCTGAGGTTATTGACATTTCTTCCTGCAATCTTGATTCCAGTCTGTACTTCATTCGGCCCAGTGTTTTGCCTGATATAATCTTCATATATGTTAAATAAGCATGGTGACAGTGTACTGGTGCACATCAAGGTGACTCATTATACAAATGCACATATATTATTTTTTAAAATATTTTCCATTATAAGTTATTTTAATATGTAGACTATATTCCCTGTGCTATATAGTAAACCTTTATTGTTTGTTGAATAGCTATTTTTTAAATTAGAAATCTAGCATTCTATTCATACTTAGTCAAACAAGTGAAATCAAAATGTCAAAATATTTTTAGTTAGGCAAAAATTCATGTTATCTAATACATATTATACATATTATATATATATTTATATATGTATATAAAATAGCTTTTCAATTGATAAAGTTTTCTTAAAGAACATCAAAAAATGAAGAAATGGAGAAATTGGAGAACATAAACTGAATGAAATGGGAGCACTGAATATAAAATACAAACAGTGAAACAAACTAAATAAAAGTAAAAGATCAGTTATTTTTAAACATGAGTGCTCATTAGAAACATGTACGGAGCACTGGAGAAAAAGGCAATACCTGAACTTTTTTTTTTGAGCATTTGTATTTTTCAAAAAAATTTGAGACAATTCTGATATACATCTGGATTTTTAAAAAGTGTTTACAGGTTTTTCCATTAGATCCTAAATTTGGTGATTTAGAGTTCTGTTATTTTTTATGTTGATCAATCATAATATAGTTGTATTAAGAAAGTAATAGTTACATAATCATAATAGTAAAAAATGTTTATCAGTTTTCAGTCAATAGCCAGATAAAAAATAAATGATAATTACAATTGCAAGACATAATGGGAACAGGATTAACTTAACAATATACAATAAGTACATACAATTTGGGGGGATCAAGCAGACTGATGTAGTAAGTGGAAGTGCACACATGCACATATTTTCATCCACCTAGCCAGTCTATGTTTGTTGGTGCATTTAATCCTTTTATGTTAAATGTAATTGGTATGAATGATCCTATTACCATTTTCGTAATTTTGCGGGGTTTATTTTCTGTTTCTTTTCCTTCTCTTGTGTTTTCTCCCTAGAGAAGTTCCTTTATCATTTGTTGTAAAGCTGGTTGGTGGTGCTGAATTCTCTTAGCTTTTACTTTTCTGGAAAACTTTTATTTTTCATCAAATCTGAAAGAGAGTTTTGCTGAGTAGAGTATTTTTGGTTGTAGGTTCTTCTCTTTCATCACTAAATATATCATGCCATTCCTTTCTGACTTATGTTTCTGTTGAGAAATCAGTTGATAGACTAATGGGAGTTCCTTGTATGTTATTTGTCATTTTCCCTTGTTCCTTTTAATATTTTAACTGTCTTTAATTTTTGTCAATTTGATTACTGTATTTCTCAGTGTGTTCCTCCTTGAGTTTATCCTTTCTGGACTCCCTGTGCTTCCTCGACTTGGCTACCTATGTTTGGGAAGTTTTCAACTATTATCTCTTCAAATATTATCTCAGGTCCTTTTTCTCTCTCCTCTCCTTCTAGGACCCCAATGATGCAAAAGTTGGTGTGCCAGAGGTCGCTTAGGCTGTCTTCATTTCTTCTCATTCTTTTTTCTATATTCTGTTCTGTGGCAGGAATTTCATCATTTTGTCCACTGTTATTCTGCTCTTGATTCTTCCTAGTGTATTATTCATCTCTGTTTGTTTGTTCTTTAGTTCTTCTAGATCTTTGGTAAACATTTCTTGTATCTTCTCAATCTTTGCCTCCATTCTTTTCCAAAGATCCTGGATCATCTTCACTATCGTTACTATGGATTATTTTTCTAGAAGTTTGTTTATATCCACTTCATTTTGTTGTGCTTTTTTTTTTTTTTTTGTATTTTATCTTTTCCCTTAAACTGAGACATAATTTTCAGCTTTATCATCATGATTAACTTTCTGTAATATGGTTTTTGTTTTGCCTCCTGTGAGGGTGTGCTTCTTCTTGCTTCTTCTGTCTTCCCTCTGATGTCTGAACCGGGGAGGCTTGTGTAAGCTTCCTGATGGAAGGACTGGTGATGGGAAAACTGGTTCATGCTCTGATGTGCAGAGCCTTGCTCAGAAAAGCTTTAATCCAGTTATCTGCTGATGGGTGGGGTTGCACTCCCTTCCTGGTAGTTGTTTGGCCTGAGATGACTCAATACTTGGGTCTATGGCTTAATGGGTCTATGGTAGGTTTAATGGGGGACTCCAAAAGGGTTTACACCAAGGGGGACCTTCCAGTGCCCCGTCCCTGTGGTGAGCCCCTGCTGACCCACACCTCCATGGGAGGCCCTCCAACACCAGGTGGGAACTTTGGTTCAGTCTCCTGTGAGGTCACTGCTCCTCCCCTATAGGAGCAAAAAAAAAAAAAAAAAAGTTGTTTTTGCCCTCCAAGACTGGAGTCTTTGTTTCCCTCAGTCCTCTGGAAGGCCTATAATCAAATCCCACTGGCCCCCAAGGCCATATTCCCTGGGTGTTCCCAGCTCCTTTGTCAGGTTCCCAGTCTGGGAAGACTGATGTGGGGTTCCGAACCTTCATAATAGTATGAAAAATTCTTTGGTGTTATTGTTCTCCAGTCTGTGGGTCACTGAGCCAGAGGATATGAGATTTGATTTGGTAGTGATTGCACCCCTCCTACCATCTCACAGCAGCTTCTTCTTTGTCTTTGGATGGGGGTATCTTTTTTTGATGAATTTCAACATTCTCCTGTTGATGGTTGTTCAACAGCTAGTTGCAATATTGCTGCTCTTGCAGGAGATGAGCACACATCCTTCTACTTCATCACCTTTAACTGGAAGACCCAACAATTTTCCACAGTTTGTTGTGATCTACACAGTCAAAGGCTTTAACGTAGTCAATGAAGCAGAAACGAATGTTTTTTCTGGAATTCTGTAGCTCAAACGGTAAAGAATCTGCCTGCAATGCAGGACCTCCAGGTGTAGATCCCTGGGTCAGAAAGATCCTCTGGATAAGGGAATGGCAGTCCACTCCAGTATTTTTGCCTGGATAATCCTGTAGACAGAGGAGCCTGGCAAGCCACAGTCCATGGGATAACAAAAAGTCGGACATGACTGAGTGACTAACACTACTACTACTAGCTTTTTCTATGATCCAACAGATTTTGAAAATTTGATCTCTGCCTTTTCTAAATACAGCTTGTACATCTGGAAGTTCTCAGTTCACATACTGCTGAACCCTAGCTTGAAGGATTTTGGGTTTTACCTTGCTGGATGTGAAATGAGTGCAATTGTGCAGTAGTTTGAACATTCTTTGGCATTTTCATTCTTTGGGATTGGAATGAAAACTGCTTTTTTTCCAGTCCTGTGGCCACTGCTGAGTTTTTCAAATTTACTGATGTATTGAGTATAGCACTTTAATAGCATCATCTTTTAGGATTTGAAATAGCTCAGCTGGAATTTCATCACCTCCACTAGGTTTTTTTTTTTTTTTTTTTTTTTTAAGTGATTCTTCTTAAGGTCCACTTGACTTAACACTCCAGGATGTCTAGGTGAGTAATCACACCATCGTGGTTGTCTGGATCATTAAGATATATATTTTTTATTTTATTTTATTTTTTTATTTTTTAGTTCTGTGTATTCTTGCCACCTCTTCTTATTGGTATGTTTTTATCAGTTTCCAAAGCCACAGGAATAAAATCAACTGGAAAAGAAAATGCAAGATAAAATGACTTGTTCACTACTAATCTGACCAATGTCGGTTCAGTTCAGTTCAGTCGCTCAGTGGTGTCCGACTCTTTGTGACCCTATGAACCGTAGCATGCCAGGCCTCCCTGTCCATCATCATCTCCCGGAGTTCACTCAGATTCACGTCCATCTAGTCAGTGATGCCATTCAGCCATCTCATCCTCAGTCGTCCCCTTCTCCTCCTGCCCCCAATCCCTCCCAGCATCACAGTCTTTTCCAATGAGTCAACTCTTCGCATGAGGTGGCCAAAGTACTGGAGCTTCAGCTTTAGCATCATTCTTTCCAAAGAAATCCCAGGGCTGATCTCCTTCAGAATGGATTGATTGGATCTCCTTGCAGTCCAAGGGATTCTCAAGAGTCTTCTCCAACACCACAGTTCAAATGCATCAATTCTTTGGTGCTCAGCCTTCTTCACAGTCCAACTCTCACATCCATACATGACCACAGGAAAACCATAGCCTTGACTAGACGGACCTTATTGGCAAAGTAATGTCTCTGCTTTTTAATATACTATCTAGGTTGGTCATAACTTTTCTTCCAAGGAGTAAGCGTCTTTTAATTTCATGGCTGCAGTCACCATCTGCAGTGATTTTTGAGCCCAAAGAAATAAAGTCTGACACTGTTTCCACTGTTTCCCCATCTATTTCCCATGGAGTGATGGGACCAGATGCCATGATCTTCGTTTTCTGAATGTTGAGCTTTAAGCCAACTTTTTCACTCTCCTCTTTCAGTTTCATCAAGAGGGTTTTTAGTTCCTCTTCACTTTCTGCCATAAGGGAAGTGTCATCTGTGTATCTGAGGTTATTGAAATTTCTCCCGGCAATCTTGATTACAGCTTGTGTTTCTTCCAGTCCAGCGTTTCTCATGATGTACTCTGCATATAAGTTAAATAAGCAGGGTGACAATAGACAGCCTTAACGTACTCTTTTTCCTATTTGGCAATGTCAATATTCAGTAAAATTTGTAAAATTTTCACCAAAGATCATATCTCCTCTTCAAAATGCATGCATACTATTATAAAGAAGTCTCCACAAAGCTCATTCTAAAGTATCAGTGTTAGAGGTCCCACTGAGATCATTTCTTTCAACCTTCTTACTTACACAGAGAAAATTAAAGTCAGGGAGGGCAAGAGACCTGTCCAAAATCACCGAGATTTGGGACCAGAACCCAAGTTTCTTGGCTCTTACTTTGAGATTTTAAATATTCTAAATAAAAACTCAATTATATAAAATCTTAAGATTCCAAAGACTCTTTTGCAACTGACTCTTTGAGACCCCATGGACTATTTCATGGAATTCTTCTGGCCAGAATAGTGGGGTGGGTAGCCTTTCCCTTCTCCAGGAGATCTTCCCAACCCAGGGATTCAACCCAGGTCTCCCACATTGCAGGAGGATTATTTACCAGCTGAGCAACAAGGGAAGCCCAAATAAAAATTCAGTTATATAAAATCCTAAGATTCAAAAGTCTCTTTTAGGTCAGCTGGTTTAGTTGCCAAGGAAAGCAAGTGTACTGTGATATTCAGATTTCCTGCTTTAGTGAGCAAAACCCCATCACAAGGGCACTTATACAATCAAACTCATAAAAGCAAAGATATTGACAGATTATTTTACAAACATGGGCAATAATGAATGTCCAACCAAAATACCATCAATCTGAGAAACTTTTATTCCCTGATTGAAAGAAGTATGGAAATAAAAGTTTAGAAGACCAAACTAAAAAGTGAAATGCCTTAAAGATCCTTCATTTTTGTCTCAATAGGAAGCTGCAACCTTACTATTACATTAAGAAGCCAAGGATACAAGCCATGCTTTTTTACAGTTTGAATCATTCTTCTCATCCACTCTCCTCAGTAAACATCTAGCATTATAAATTCATTAATACTAAATATAAGTAATCTAATTAATAATATTGCAAAATTAAATAATTAGATGTCTAGCTGATCCATGGATGTGCTGCTATGCAATTCAAAATAAAGCCATTTAAAACCTCCAGTTTCATTTGCTCTGACATATCAATAAACTTTTGCTGAAACAAAGCTAATCATTTCAGAGGTGCCAACTTACTTGCTCACCAGTTGATGGATAATAAACAGACCAGAGGATTAAAATATGAACTAATTACTCTACTCAATTCCATTTAATTGATTTTATGTTCCATTAATTCTTTGCATCATTTCTGGCAGAAGTCTTAGATTTATGGTCACCTCAAATGAATTACGCCACCTAGTGGCCTGTGATGTGCTCACGTTCAGAATTGATTGGAAAGGACAGAATTCTGGGCAGTTATTATTTAGCCAAAGCGGCCTAGGATATAGTAAGTGATGGTAACTATCCATTCCCAAATACCAGCCAGACTCAACCTCTATAAATCTGTCCCCATCTCAGTAGTAAAAGGGCAAAAATAGCATTGTTCTTATGATTAGTCATTGGATCAGCTTGTTAAAGGCAGTCTCCAAGAGCAGTCATTGCCTTGGTCTGGAAGAGAGCTGCAGAAAAGCAGAGACAAATGCATCATGAGGAAAGAACTTTGGCCCAGCAGACAGACACTGGGACCATGAGTCAGAGGGCAACATTTTGAAGTAGATATGACTTCAAAACCCTATTCTGTCACTTACTAGCTGTATGAACTTGGTAAAGGCAGAACTGGGCAAGTCTTTGGACTTCCCTAACCTTTTAAGCTGTGACAAGGGGTAATAATGCCAATTCTATAAACACTATAGGGTGATTGTGTGATGTAAAAAAAAAAAAAAAAAAAAACAACCTGAGATAGGGCTTTAAAAAGTGCTGTGCAAGTCAGTTATTAGCCAGTAGAGCTCATGTAGTCCAATATCCTTGCAGATAAAACATATAAAGATACAATGTACTGATGTTATAAGTACCATCAGATTTCATTTATTGAGCATGCACTATGTTCCAGCTTTTGCTCAGTGCCTTATTGCACCCAATCCTCACAAGAAATTTGTGAGGTGACACTCATCAGCACCATTTTACAAAGAAGGAAGGAAAATTGGAAAGATCAAAGAGCCTGCCTTCAGTCAGTTGGTTGGTATGGAGAAGAGCTAGGATTTGAACCCAGCAATGCACTGAATGACCTTAGATATAAGTCAGATCACCTCTCTAGTTATGTCTTTAAGTAGCTTCTTGATCATACTGTCTGTTCTCTCTAATCATAAATTATTATGTCTGTTACCTGAAATGATCTTTTGGCCTCTCCCAGTTCGATACCAGCCTTAAGAGTAACCTGTACTTTTTCTGACTGTAAAGTGAGGCAGAAGCCCAGTTACTCCAAGTGGCAGAATTGCTATGTAAAATATGACACAGAATCATTTCGAGTGCCTTCTGAGAACAATAATAGCTTCATTTGCTTTCTCAAATGGACAGCAACTGGAAAGTTTCATACAGATACATATATTTTTCTCTCACTTCTTTGAGATATGATAAGCAATATATTATATATCTGTGAATATAGTTGTATATAAACACATCTGTTTCCCTCTACAGAACATGAGATACCATATTCCTTAGTCTCACAAGCAGCTTGAGTGAATACAATTTCTAGCTTTGGATCTATTTACTGAGCCAGAAATTTCTGGATTGAGCCCTGAAACTGAATCCTACAGGAGCTATTCGACAAAATGAGCATAGCCAGGAGGTTTTAAATCACTTTACCAACCAGAGGAAGGGAGAGACCCAGGGGCTGATTCCTGCCTCAGGACTCAGTGTCCGTATACTAGTTTTTCAAAGCAAATAATTCTCTGCTTCAAGAAAGACTCACTGTGGTGAGTCCATGTGGCCACCTCACAGCAGCTGCTGTCTCTGTAAGGGCCTTTGTGGAGGACACATTTCCCCCCTGCTGTGCCTGTCTCCCTAGGACTTTTGGGTTTCCTGTCCGGGTGGGCAGCAGAGACCTATGTGTGTGACCAGCTATGAATTGCAGGAATTAAGATTGATGAAATTTTTCATTCCTGTTTTTGAATCTTCATCTGTCACTTAGCTGTGGCCTTAGACAAGTTATTCAACCTCCTTGTGTCTCAGTTCCCTTGTTAATGAGACTAACAGTAATGCTCATGATATAGAGTTATTTTCCATCCTCCATCAACATTTAACAAGAATCCAGAATGGCATCTGTGTTGGAGGTAATATTTCTAAAAAATTCCATCAGCCATTGGGAATTGATTCCAAAAACTCTTACTCTAAGAAGATGGGTCTGAGGCCCTTTCTGGTTGCCATTTTCTTACGGTTTTAATACTCCTTGGAACATTAACAAAACATATACTGCACAAGTCACCATCCCCTACTTTGTGTATTTGTCCTTAGCAGATTTGCACCTTCTTCTAATACTCACATAGGCTTTGAATAGGCCAATCAAACCCCTACTAACACCATCTTAGACTTCCAGGGAAAATTCATCAGATTGAACAAGTACAAGGAAGTTTACCCCCATCTTGGGCTGCTAGGAGCACCTTTGCCACCCCCAGATAATAACTCATTCTTACAAAGAGTATCAACAAATGACATGCTTTCTCATTCCCTGTGAGTAGAAGGCAAAGTTTTCAGCTGTTTACACAGGATGAACACATGCCCTGGTTTGCCTGGGACAGTCCAGCTTGATGCCAGTTGGTCCTGGTGTCATCATACATAACAGCACCTTCTTTTATTCTCAACAGTGCTGCAGTTTGCACAGTGTATCAATCAAATGGTTACCCTCTGTCTAGATAACCTTAGTTAAGTAAGCAACTAACCTCTCTGACTCTCCTTTTTGTTATCCAGGAAATGAAAGGATTCAGTTCAGTTCAGTCTCTCAGTCATGTCCGACTCTTGTGACCCCATGGATTGAAGCACACCAGGCCTCCCTGTCCATCACCAACTCCTGGAGTTCACTCAAACTCATGTCCATTAAGTCAGTGATGCCATCCAAACATCTCATCCTCTGTTGTCCCCTTCTCCTCCTGCCTTCAATCTATCCTAGCATCCAAGTCTTTTCAGATGAGTCAGTTTTTCATATCAGGTGGCAAAGTATTGGAATTTCAGCGTCAACATCAAAGTTCTTCCAATGAATATTCAGGACTGATTTCCTTTAGGATGGACTGGTTGGATCTCCTTGCAGTCCAAGGGACTCACAAGAGTCTTCTCCAACACCACAGTTCAAAAGCATTCCTTATAGTCCAACTCTCATATCTATACATGACTACTGGAAAAACAATAGCTTTGACTGGACACACCTTTATTGACAAAGTAATATCTCTGCTTTTTAATATGCTATCTATGTTGGTCATAACTTTTCTCCCAAGGAGTAAGCATCTTTTAATTTCATGGCTGCAGTCACCATCTGCAATGATTTTGGAGCCCCCCAAAATAAAATCTGCCACTATTTCCCTTATTTCTCCATCTATTTGCCATGAAATGATGGGACCAGATGCCATGATCTTAGTTTGCTGAATGTTGAGTTTTAAGCCACCTTTTTCACTCTTCTCTTTCATTTTCATCAAGAGGCTCTTTAGTTCTTCTTTGCTTTCTGCCATAAGGGAAGTGTCATCTGCATATCTGAGGTTATTGATATTTCTCCTGGCAATCTTAATTCCAGCTTGTGCTTCATCCAGTCCAGCATTTCTCATGATGTACTCTGCATATAAGTTAAATAAGCAGGGTGACAGCACAGAACCTTGACGTACTCCTTTCCCGATTTGGAACCAGTCTATTGTTCCACGTCCAGTTCTAACTGTTGCTTCCTGACCTGCATATAGATTTCTCAAGAGGCAGGTCAGGTGGTCTGCTATTCCATCCATTTAAGGATTAGAGTTGCTCAACCAGGGCCCTCCCAACACCAAAAGATCTAGGGAAGAAAAATACTACTGCATAAGTTTATCATCACCTATAGACAATGAGTGAGTGGGTCATTGTGCTGTCTGGAGAGTCAGAAACATTGACTGTAATAAAAACTTTATGTTATGTTTGATAGGTTCTCACAAAGATTAACTATATACTTTTAAAATAGCCTTCATCATACATCCTTTAAGGTGAAAGGTTTGGAAATTCAGTCATTTGTTATAATACCAAAAATTAAAACTCAGATTGTTCTGCTCTCTTGGATATGTCACCATTACTTGTTATGATGCTTGAAATATTGAACTTCTTATTCATGCCCCTGCCATCACCAGGCTACCAGCATACACACACACACACACACACACACACACACTGTCACACATCAGTCATTCAACTGCTTCCAAATTTAAATATTCCTCAGGTTAATAAGGTATTTTACTAAAACTAGCAGTTACCCTTGAACCATTTTCTTTGTATATTTTAATTGCCATTCCAGTTATTTCTCAATACTGAGAACTCCTGGGAAGAAACCCCAGGAATTGTCATCAACATCCATTTAGACTTTGTTTCAATTGTGGTTTTTAGAGAGTCAGAACAGCAAGATAATTCTGTCACATTAAACTCTTTCATAAATCCCTATTGGTGTCAACATTTAGCCTCCTTTATTAACATACAAAATGGAGAGTGTTTCTGCTCCAAAAAGTAGATGCAGGCTTTGGTTTTGAAACCTCAGGGGCATCCAAACACTTCATCCCAACATCCTCTAATACTGTTTCTGCAGTATTCATTTAACCTGATTTATATTGTTTTAATTTTCTTAAGGCTGTTTTATTAGCTGGAGGGTGACTTTTTCTCCTTAATTAAAGAATAAATTAACTTCAAAGCACATAGGAACAACAACAGAAAGAATCTCCTTTCATACCCTGCCTCACTTGTCACTCTCTTCTAATGTTCTGTCTCTGAGTGTTTTTCAGCTTTCATTGCACCTGCCTCCTCCAGCTGGAAATAAGGTGGAGCAACAGCAAGGCAAGACCTGCTTTTCAGTGGAAACTACTTTTCCTTGATTTCAATTCATTTAATTTCCTAGAGCATATGACAATTTAGGGAAGAATCAGTAGTATTATCTCTATCTTTTAGATTTAAAAAGCTGTATTCAGTAAGCACAACTTGACAAATATTCATGGAGTTAAGCCAAGAAAAGTGCTAGCCTAAGTCTACACAAATGAACAAACCTGGCCACATAGAGTTGAAATTTCCAAGAGGCTCCTAGCTATGGTGCTTTGTTGTACAAATAACAGAAACTCACTCAAGCTGGGTTAAGGTACCAGGGAAATTTACTGGAAGTCTTCTAGGATGTATCACAAGCCCCAAGAGCTGTTGACCCAGTAAAGAGACTGGCATCCAGAAATGAAACAAGACCATGACCCCAGAAACTACTCTTATCCCATTTCTTATCTCTACATTAGTTGCTATATTCTCATTTTCTCCATAATCATTACTTTTTCTGATTTACTGTGTACATGGAGACTTTAAATGCTCTACCCCCTTAAACTCCCTTAAACTTTGGATGAAAATCATCCTGGACTGGATGGCTGGCAGACTCTTCACCCCAATTTCAAAATCTCCAAAGAAGAGATTTTATTTTCCCAACCTAGACCTGAAGGTCTCTCTAATTGAGTCAGCTATGTGGGTAGGGTGAGGTCATGTAGATAAACAGGTCTTAGAAGACTTGCCCCTATAGTTCAGTTCAGTTCAGTCACTCAGTTGCGTCCAACTCTTTGCGACCCCATGAATTGCAGAACACCAGGCCTCCCTGTTCATCACCAACTCCCGGAGTTCATTCAGATTCACATCCATCGAGTCAGTGATGCCATCCAGCCATCTCATCCTCTGTCATCCCCTTCTCCTCCTGCCCCCAATCCCTCCCAGCATCAAAGTCTTTTCCAATGAGTCAACTATTCCCATGAGGTGGCCAAAGTAGCCCCTATAGTTGGGATAGCAATTATATGGAGAATACAGGCATTGTATGCTATGTACACATCCCCTAAAATGTCTACTGTGGTGGGAAAAAAACAAAAAACAAACAGTTCTTTTCTGTTCAGCCCAACAAAAGTGCTAAAGTGCTAAAGTTCTATGGACACATTTGATTCAAATCTAGGGTTTGGAGAAGGCTTTCTCATGTGAGCAGTATATTAAAAGAATAGTATGAGTAATAGGATGCAAGCATCCTAGGCAAATAAGAATATCACTTATAAATGGAAAGAATAACTGTAGTCAATCCATATTGTGCATTCAAAGAGTTCTCCACCTTGTAATTGAGAGCCACAGCAACCTTATACATCACAGGGACATTAGGAGCACATCACAACAGTGTCACTCACCTTTCTGGCTGGTGACATTGTTCTTCTCCTTCTTTGCTTCTGCCAAATCACAAGTCACAAGCTGAGCTCAAATAAATTATCTAGGAGGTAGCATTCAAGTGGCAATTCTGCCTCTTGTGTGTCCTTTAACAATTTATGTAGATCCCTCCTAAATGAGGAAAAAAAAAAAAGGTAATAATAATGTCTGTCTCAGAGGGTTGTTTGGATAAAATAGAAAGTGCAAGGTAAAGAATCTTAGTACTGTGTCTGGCAGAGAGAGGATGTCAAGAATGTTTTCAGCCCCTTCCCTCTCTATCTACTTTTCCTCTCTTTTAGTGGACTGATAAGTGTCTTGAATTTTTTAAAATGCAGACTTGGGGATGGATATGTGGGCTAAATTGGAACAGAATATTTAAAATAAGATCCACCTCCCCAAACAAAAAAAGCAAGAAGTTTATCAACATAATCAATGTGCCTTGAGATGTATTCTCACCTCTTGTTTCACTATTATGTAGTATCTGTCCGTTTCAAGGCACTGTGACAACGCCACAAACTATTAAATCCATTGTACTGACTTAACTCTGAGTCGCAGATGTAGGATCTTCTCCAAAACTTGTTTGAATATTGAAGCCCAGGATATCCACATTGAAAGTTTTCTCATTATTAATGTTTTAAAAAATTCCAACAGTTTAGAAATACAGTTTCCAATGTTAACAAGACTCAATGTCGAGTTTGAGCAACATCACAGTTTATCTTATTTAATGTTGGTGCTTCATTTTTGTGTCAGTATATCAATATGCTTATCTTTAATCCCATTTTCATTTTGGTTTATTATAATGTGTAACATTGTTGTTTTTTTACATATGACCTTAAATTAGTTGTAGTTCTTAAAAAGTTTTTATTGAAGTATTTTGATTTACAGTATTGTTCTAGTTTCAGTTATCTAGCATAGTGATTCAGTATTTTATTAAAAGAAAAGTTCAGTTCCAATGGAACTTTAATATTGAAGATGCATTTTGTTTTAATACTGGCATGTATTCAACTTCTTCTTCAAAAGGAAAAAGTTTGTTCAAGTTAAGAGCTGGGGATCCAGGTTAAATTTGCAAAACTGGTTTTGCAAGCTATAGTATGATTTTCTTACTGCAAATGCACATTGATTTCTTTAACCTGGCTTAAGTCTCGGTTTCAAGGCCAGATTTACAAAACATTTATATTAGGAAATAATGGCCAACAAGTTCAGAAAAAGAATCTAAGGAGAATATATTATTGACTGGTGTGCCTAATAACTTCTTCATCAATGAGCTAGAATGATTAATCCAAAATAATGAATACTCCGAAAACTCTCTGTAATGGATTACATGTATTCCTTATAGACACACATTTGAGTTTCTCCTGAGTGAACTTTTTGCCAACTTTTACTTTCAAATATGAATAATGCACAATCCATATCCTCCAGGAGCTTCCATTCTAGTAAGGAGATATTTACAGTCCTTCTTGGCAAGTTAATTTTGTGCTAGGATAAAGCACTGCCTGTAATAGAAAAACAGAGAAGATTGTTATTATGTGTACTAAAGCAACTGACATGGGTTCCTCGAACTTGATTCTAGCCTCCTGTGCTGGTACTAGCCTTGGGGGAGTTATTTCTCAGTCCTTGCCTTAGTTTTCTCATCTATAAAATGGGAATGATAATGGTGCCAACTTATGCCTTACTGATTCTTCTGTACTGATTCATTGGTCATTTGAGAGAGAGGTCTATTCAAGACATATCCCCTTACTGACCATGTGGGTTGAGTTGACTTTTATGTTTTCTTAAAATAAATGTCATCTCAATATCAACATAATTAGAAAAAAACAATTTTGTGAGAGTTAGCGGGAATGAAATGATACAGTACAACAAATGCCAGCTGAAGTTTTCAGGCTACTTTCCTGGTCTTTCCAGTTATCCTTTCTCTATCATTACAGCATAGCTACTAAAAGGCCAGCTTTGTCTATCCTGCTGGAATGCTTCTGGTGAGGGCTACAAGGATTAGGTGTTTATTGGGTGGGCAAAAATTGGACCAAAATGATGACTATAAAGGAAGCTTTAGAAATCCTGGATTCTGTCTCCTTTAGAAATACTGGAAACTTTGACTCAAAATGTCAGTTTCTCCTCAAAATACGTTTTGCATGCATAGGTTGATAAGAAACGTGATGCAGATGCCCCCTTAGCAAATTAAGAGAGAGCAACAGAATGCATTAATGCCTGTGTGTGATAATTTAAATGCCAGTGTGCATTTAGAACTGTATATGGTGTCTAAAGCAAGGAAAGGGCAAACCTGTAAACCTGGCAATGATAACTCTCAAAAATAAAAAGCAGCAAAGGAGGTGGAAATTAAACAGTCATGGTTGTTTATTGGCTTGCCATGCAGGCCCAGTCAACTAAAAAAAGTGCCCAATGCATGATTTTATGTGAGACTTCCCTCTAACTCAGTGCTGATGTCCCAAGTAACAGGGGAACCTACTCACTCACTGGGTCTTGGGTGTGTTGTGTTGTGTGTGTGTGTGTGTGTGTGTTGCAATTTAAAGCTGATACAGAAAAAGAAAGCAGATGAGGCATCTTGAAGTTATTAGCAGTGAAGGCTCATGCTGCTATTTTTGATAAGAAGATCAAAAAAGATGACATTTCAACCAAACCTTGAATGAAGTCAGGAGGTTGGCTGTGAGTGCTGAGGAGGAAGAGAATTTCCCTGGAGGAAATGGGCCAGTGCCAAGACCTGGGTATGGTGCCTTAGTATGCTTGGTGCCTTTGAGGGACATTAATGCAGTCAGTGAGGTCTAGTAGAAGGGGCATGAGGTCAGAGGAATAGTGGTGGGAAGGACAGAGAGTGGAAATTTGTGGGCCAGTGGAAGGGGTTTGGCATGCCCTCTGGGTGGAAAGGAATTGTAAGAGAGTGGAAAGATGCTGCCCTTGTTCCTGCATTAGAAGCTTCCCTCTCCTTAGATTCCCTTCCTCCAGCTTTTTCACTTCTTTTTGTCATTCAGATCTCAACTGCAGTTGCCCAGTCACTCACAGTGACAGAATGACTGTTTTAAATCTGAGACCATTGTTTTGAGTCACCGATGACAATTTTGTTTGTTTTTGTTTACACATTTACTTGAAGTTTTCTATCTCTTTTCATTAAAAAGCACACTCCACCTGGGAAGTCCCTGGTGATCTAGTGGCTAAGACTACATACTCCCAATGCAGGGGGCCTGAGTTTGATCCCTGGTCAGGGAACTAGATCCCGTGTGCCGCAACTAAGAGTTTGCATATAGCAGTTAAAGATCCTGCATGCTGCAACAAAGATTAAAGATCCCAAGTGCTGCAACTAAAACCCGGTTCAGACAAATAAATAAATAAATAAAATACTTTTAAAAAGGGAAGCTTCACTCTAATTCCCCACCTCTTGAGTGGAGACAGAAATTGGAGACTTGCTTCCAAATAATAGAGAGCTGAAAGGGGAAAATAGTAACTTCACAGAAGAAAAATCCAAAACAAGTGATCAGCGTAACACCAGCAGGAAAGTCATGTGAGTAACAGGTGCTCCTGAGACATGATGAGGAGGGCACTTTATCTTTGTCATTTTTGCAAACAAAAATCCATAATCCCAGTATAATCATGGGAAAACTTCAGACAAATCCAAAATCAGAAATATTGTATAAAATATGGTGAAAAACAAAGACTAAAGAGCTATGTCAGATTGGAAGAGACTGAGGAGAAATTGCAACTAAATGAATGTGGGATCCTGCATTGGACCTGGAACAGAAAAAGGTCAGTAGCAGAAAAGCTGGTAGAATCTGAATGCAGTCTCTAATTTTGTTAATAGTTTTGTGCCAATGTTAATTTCATAGTATTAATAAAATTACCACAGTTATGTAACACTAAGGGACGACAGATGAAAGGTATATGCAAACTCTCTCTACTATCTTTGTAACTCTTCATAAAATACAAAATTATTTCCAAATAAAACATATTTTAAAAAACCAGCTCTGCAGTATTAGAAGTAGAAGCACTGTCTTTTTTTCACTACTTTGTTCCTAATGTTTAGAGTGGTACTAGGACCTCAATAAATATTCAGTAAATAATTAGGATGGATACTCAATCAACTCAATAATGATAGTGTTTAAAATATGAAGAAAACAAAATGCTTTGCCAAATGCAAAGTGTTTTGCAGTCAGCTGTCAGCTCTTTACAAACATAAGGGAATATCATTATTATTCCATTTTCATGTTGAAATGGGGTAAAGACTGCCCATCTCCTGGGGGCAGAGCTGCTAAAAGTGACAGCTTAGTCCAGGACCACTAAAAGCTACTATACGGGGTCAAGGCACTACTGGGCATCACAGACCTGCAGCCAACTCTGTTCATAAAGATTCTCCAACTCAAAAACTTTGAGACAAGAGAACTTAAGTTAATTTTTAAAATCATCATCTTGCTGACATGTTATTAATGTGAGTTTATTAAGAATATGTGGAATACTACTCCACAGCTGATTGTTACCCTGAAAACGCTTGCCAAACACAAGTGGAAGAGTGTTGTTTTATGAGATATAAAAGTGAAAGCAGGAGATTATTTCCTCTTCCTTCCTCTTTCAACCTCTAAATGCCAGCTGCTCTGTGAAAATTATCCTCAGAAGGCTCAGGTCGAAGATAGTCCATTGATGAAGAATCTCAGCTTCTGGAAATGTAAGCTCCTCTCAGCTGTGATAGTTGGGGGCACTATGATGAAGGGTAAAAGGGCTTAGCAAGTGTCTGAAGAGTGAGCTTCATTAAGACAAAAGTGCAGTTGACATACATCAAGCACCATGGTATCCACCATCCATATATCCACCCAGCTATTCAGTAACTAAAGAAGCAGATGATAGAACAGACAGACTGATATCTGAGAACAGGAAGACCTGGGTGTGATCACATCAAATGGTTTCATAAATGTAGGCAATTCATTTCCTCTCTTTGATCCTCTTATCTGTCAAATGAGGACATATCTCTGGAAAAGCTAGTAAGTCCTTGTCTGGTTTATTCAAAGTTCATATTAAATATTTCTAGGATTTCTGTACTATGCTTGTCGTAGTAAAGCAACAGAATATGCACAGGCTATTCTCCATGCTTTCCAAAAGCTACCAGCAGTATAGTCAGGAAAAAAAGAGACATACCTTGGAAAGTTAAGTAACAATAGAAGGAATTAGATAAGTAAGTGTCGACAAATAATTCTATAAGATTCTTTTAAAAGGAGGCCAAAGATTCCCTTGTTGTTTTTGATCAGTCACTAAGTCACATCAGACTCTTTGTGACTGCATGGATTGCAGCACGCCAGGCTTCCCTGTCCTCTGCTATCTCTGAGTTTGCTCAAGTTCACGTCCATTGAAACGATGATGCTATTTAACCATTTTATCCTCTGCAGCTCTCTTCTCTTTTTATTTTCAGTCTTTCCCAGAATCAGGCTCTTTTCCAATGAGTTAGCTTTTCACATCCAAAAAATGCTCAAATTATCGCACAATTGCACTCATCTCACACGCTAGTAAAGTAATGCTCAAAATTCTCCAACCTAGGCTTCAGCAATACGTGAACCGTGAACTTCCTGATGTTCAAGATGGTTTTAGAAAAGGCAGAGGAACCAGAGATCAAATTGTCAACATCTGCTGGATCATCGAAAAAGCAAGAGAGTTCCAGAAAAAAACATCTATTTCTGCTTTGTTGACTATGCCAAAGCCTTTGACTGTGTGGATCACAATAAACTGTGGAAAATTCTGAAAGAGATGGGAATACCAGACCACCTAACCTACCTCTTGAGAAATCTGTATGCAGGTCAGGAAGCAAAAGTTAGAACTGGACATGGAACAACAGACTTTTTCTAAATAGGAAATGGAGTACGTCAAGGCTGTATATTGTCACCCTACTTATTTAACTTCTATGCAGAGTACATCATGAGAAATGCTGGACTGGAAGAAACACAAGCTGGAATCAAGATTGCTGGGAGAAATCTCAATAACCTCAGATATGCAGATGACACCACCTTTATGGCAGAAAGTGAAGAGGAACTCAAAAGCCTCTTGATTTCTATATTCGATACAGTATACAAGATGCTTGGGCCTGGTGCATGCGGATGATCCAGAGAGATGATATGGGGTGGGAGATGGGAGGGGGATTCAGGATTGGGAGCTCGTATACACCCGTGGTGGATTCATGTCAATGTATGGCAAAACCAATACAGTATTGTAAAGTAAAATAAAAAGTAAAAATAAAATTTAAAAATAAAGAAAGAAAGAAAGTGAAAGAGGAGAGTGAAAAAGTTGGCTTAAAGCTCAACATTCAGAAAGTGAAGATCATGGCATTCAGTCCCATCACTCCATGGGAAATAGATGGAAAACCAGTGGAAACAGTGTCAGACTTTATTTTGGGGGGCTCCAAAATCACTGCAGATGGTGATTGCAGCCATGAAATTAAAAGATGCTTACTCCTTGGAAAAAAAGTTATGACCAACCTAGATAGCATATTCAAAAGCAGAGATATTATTTTGCTGACTAAGGTCCGTCTAGTCAAGGCTATGGTTTTTCCAGTAGTCATGTATTGATGTGAGAGTTGGACTATGAAGAAGGCTGAGTGCCGAAGAATTGATGCTTTTGGACTGTGGTGTTGGAGAAGACTCTTGAGAGTCCCTTGGATTGCAAGGAGATCCAACTAGTCCATTCTGAAAGAGATCAACCCTGGGATTTCTTTGGAAGGAATGATGCTAAAGCTGAAGCTCCAGTACTTTGGCCACCTCATGCGAAGAGTTGACTCAGTGGAAAAGACTTTGATGCTGGGAGGGATTGAGGGAAGGAGAAGAAGGGGACAACAGAGGATGAGATGGCTGGATGGCATCATTGACTCAATGGACACGAGTCTGAGTGAACTCCAGGAGTTGGTGATGCACAGGGGCACCTGGCGTGCTGCAATTCATGGGGTCGCAAAGAGTCAGACAGGACTGAGCGACTGAACTGAACTGAACTAGCTCTTCACATTAGTGGCCAAAGTATTGGAGCTTCAGCTTTAGCATCAGTCCTACCGATGAATATTCAGAGTGTTCCTTAGGTGATCTAGGTCCACTTCTTACAAAAAGTGACAGTTAGAGGGGACTTGAAAGGATGCATCATATTTATGTAAACAGAAAACAAAATAGTTTTTCAGTCATTTCTCTGACAACAATGTTCTTTTGCATTTCCAGGCTTTTGAGTAGGCAGTTTCTCTGCACAGAACACTCAACTCTCTTGCCCTGTTTATAGGCTTGTCAAATCCTACTTCTTTAAGATTCAGTTCAGACATTCACCACATCTCTGAAGTCCTCTCTGTGCCCCTACCTTGCCAGTGTCACTATTTCCACTCCCAGATAGGCTTACTCTCCTCAGGGTCCCACAGGATCTGGATATGTGTCCTTGTTGCATACTACATTTTTTTTTTTAATACTCAGAAGGTCTTTACATATCCAAGATTTTTCAAGGTCTCTGTTTTTCTTACCTATCTAACTCCAGTAAAAGATATGAGGCCCATCAGAAGATAGACACTATGTAGATGAGTGGATGAGTGAATGAGAGTGTTGAACAAACTCTGAACCAAATATAGCTGACCATTAGTATCCACCACCTAATTAAACCTAAGGGACAGGGATCAGAATGAATATGGAAAAAGCCACAGAGAAGTTTTAAGAGAAAAGAGACTCCTCTCAATGAGCAAACATACCTTCTTTGACGCTAGAGAAGGAGATAGAAAAAATCATCCTTCCCCTATCAGCCAGTGAGTGGCTATAGGGTACCTTCCTTGTGCCACTTCTACTTCCTACAAAGGACCAGGGACACCCAGGATGGCTCACTACTAGCCTTACCATTGAGAGTGTTACTAGGAGAATCCCCTAAACCTGATGACATGCTGGGCAGTTGAGCACATTTCTCCTGAGATGCATGGCTCTGGAAAAGGAAATCTTGACAGTCAAGCTTTCTAGAACGGTGAAAGATATGCATTCTATTTCATGAAAGTTTAGTTCAGTTCAATCGCTCAGTCATGTACCACTCCTTGCAACCCCATGGACTGCACTACGCCAGGCTTCCCTGTCCATCCCGTACTCCCGGAGCTTACTCAAACTCATGTCCATTGAATCACTGATGTCATCCAACCATCTCATCCACTGTCATCCCCTTCTCCTCTTACTTTAAATCACTCCCAGCATCGGGATTTTTTAAAATGGGAAAAGATCACAGCAGGTGGCCAAAGTATTGGAGTTTCAGCTTCAACATCAGTCCTTCCAATGAATATTCAGGACTGATTTTCTTTAGGATGAACTGATTGGTTCTCCATTCAGTCCAAGGGACTCTCAAGAGTCTTCTCCAATACCACATTTCAAAAGCATTAATTCTTTGGTGTTCAGCTTTCTTTATAGTCCAAATCTCACATCCATACATGACTATTGGAAAAACCATAGCTTTGACTAGATGGACCTTTGTTGGCAAAGTAATTTCTCTGCTTTTGAATATGTTGTCTAAGTTGATCATAGCTTTTTTTCCCAAGGAGCAAGCGTCTTTTAATTTCGTGGCTACAGTCACCATCTGCAGTGATTTTAGAACCCCCCTCCCAAAATGAAGTTTTTCACTGTTTCCATTGTTTTCCCATTTATTTGCCATGAAGTGATGGAACCAGAGGCCACGATCTTAATTTTCTGAATGTTGAGTTTTAAGCCAACTGTTGCACTCTCCTCTTTAACTTTCACCGAGAGGCTCTTTAGTTCTTTGCTTTCTGCTGTAAGTGTGGTGTCATCTGCATACCTGAGGTTGTTGATATTTCTACCAGCAATCTTGATTTCAGCTTGTGTTTCATCCAGTCTAGCATTTCTCATGATGTAATCTGCATATAAGTTAAATAATCACGGTGACAATATACAGCCTTGACGTACTCCTTTCCCAATTTGGAACCAGTGTGTTGTTCAATGTCCAGTTCTAACTGTTGCTTTTTGACCTGAATACAGATTTCTCAGGAGGCAGGTAAAGTAGTTTGGTATTCCCATCTTTTGAAGAATTTTCCAGTTTGTTGTAATCCACAGTCAAAGGCTTTGGCATAGTAAATAAAGCAGAAATAGATGCTTTTCCTGGAACTCTCTAGCTTTTTAGATGATCCAACATGTTGGCAATTTGATTTCTGGTTCTTCTGTCTTTTCTAAATCCAGCTTGAACATCTGAAAGTCCATGGCTCATGTAAGGTTGAAGCCTGGCATGGTGAATTTTGAGCATTACTTTGACAGCGTGTGAGAGGATTGCAATTGTGTGGTAGTTTGAACATTCTTTGGCATTGCCTTTCTTTGGGATTGGAATGAAAACTGATCTTTTAAATTCCTATGGCCACTGCTGCATTTCCAAATTTGCTAGCAGAGTGAGTGCAGCACTGTCACAATATCATCTTTCAGGATTTGAAATAGCTCAGCTGGAATTCCATCACCTCCACTAGCTTCATGTGCAGTGATGTTTCCTAAGGCCCACTTGATCTTGCATTCCAGGATGTCTGGCTCTAAGTGAGTGATCACACCATCACAGTTATCTGGCTCATGAAGATTTTTTTGGTATATTTCCTCTGTGTATTCTTGCCACCTCTTCTTAATATCTTCTGCTTCTGTTAGGTTCATACCATTTCTGTCCTTTATTGTGCCCATCTTTGCATGAACTTTTCCCTTGGTATCTCTAATTTCCTTGAAGAGATCCCTAGGCTTTCCCATTCTATTGTTTTCCTCTGTTTCCTCGCATTGATCACTGAGGAAGGCTTTCTTATCTCTCCTTGCTATTCTTTGGAACTCTGCGTTCAAATGGGTATATCTTTCCTTCTCTCCTTTGCCTTTCACTTCACTTCTTTTCACAGATATTTCTAATGTTTCCTCAGACAATCATTTTGCCTTTTTGCATTTCTTTTTCTTGGGGATGGTCTCGATCCCTGCCTCCTGTACAAGGTCATGAATTTCCATCCATAATACTTCAGGCATTCTGTCCATCAGATCTAATCCCTTGAGTCTATTTTTCACTTCCTTTGTATAATACTAAGGGATTTGATTTAGGTCATGCCTGAATGGTCTAGTGGTTTTCCCTCCTTTCTTCAAATTAAGTCTGAATTTGGCAATAAGGCATTCATAATCTGAGCCACAGTCAGCTCCCAGTCTTGCTTTGCTGACTGTAAAGAGCTTCTCCATCTTTGGCTGCAAAGAAAATAATCAATCTGATTTTGGAATTGAACATCTGGTGATGTCCATGTGTAGAATCTTCTCTTGTGTTGTTGGAAAAGGGTGTTTTCTATGACCAATTCGTTCTCTTGGCAAAACTCTATTAGCCTTTGCCCTGCTTCATTCTGTATTCCAAGTTCAAATTTGACTGTTACTCCAAGTATATCTTGACTTCCTAGTTTTGCATTCCAGTCCTCTATAATGAAAAGGACATCTTTTTTCGGTGTTAGTTCTAGAAGTTCTTGTAGATCTTCATAGAACCATTCAATTTCAACTTCTTTAGCATTACTGGTAATGGTTTAGACTTGGATTACTGTGATACTGAATAGTTTTCCTTGGAAATTAACAGAGATCATTCTGTTTTTTGAGATTTCATCCAAGTGCTTCATTTTGGACTGTTTTGTTGACTATGATGGCTACTCCATTTCTTCTAAGAAATTCTTGCCCACAGTAGTAGATATAATGGTCATCTGAGTTAAATTCACCCCCTCGAGTCCATTTTAGTTCACTGATTCCTAAAATGATGATGCTTACTCTTGCCATGTCCTGTTTGACCACTTCCAATTTGCCTTGTTTCATGGACCTAACATTCCAGGTTCCTATGCAGTATTGCTCTTTCCAGAATCAGACTTTACTTCCATCACCAGTCACATCCACAACTGGATTTTTTTTTTTTTTTGCTTTGGTTCTGTCTCTTCATTCTTTCTAGAGTTATTTCTCCTCTGACCTCCAGTAGCATATCAACCTCGGGGGTTCATCTTTCAGTGTCCTATTCTTTGCCTTTTCATACTGTTCATAGGGTTCTCAATGCAACAGTACTGAAGTGGTTTGCCATTCCCTTCTCCAGTGGGCCACATTTTGTCAGAACTCTCCACGTTGACCCGTCCATCTTGGGTGGACTTACATGGCATGGCTCATAGTTTCATTGAGTTAGACAAGGCTGTGATCCATGTAATCAGATTGGTTAGTTTTCTGTGATTCTGGTTTTCAGTCTATCTGCCCTCTGCTGGAAAAGGGCAAGAGGTTTATGGAAGCTTCCTGATGGGAGAGCCTGACCTAGGGGAAACGTGGGTCTTGTTCTGATGGGCGGTGCCATGCTCAATAAATCTTTAAATTATTGTTTATTTATTAAATTTATTTATCAAAAATCTTTTAATCTTTCATGCAAAGATGGGTACAATAAAAGATAGAGATGGTATGGACCTAACAGAAGCAGAAGATATTAAGAAAAGGTGGCAAGAATACATAGAAGAACTATATATATATATATAGTTATATATATATATATATATATAGTTATATATATATATATATAGTTTTATATATATATATATATAAGATTTT